>NW_017728991.1:14465454-14482120 GCF_001723915.1 Gavialis gangeticus
CTTTTCCAGGCTAAAGAGCCCCATGGCTCTCAGCCATGGTCTGTTTTCCTGACCTCTGATCATGCGCAGGTCTCTTCTCTGGACTCTCTCAAGCTTCTCCACATCCTTTTTGAATTGTGGAGCCCAAAACTGGACGCAGTACTCCAGCTGCGGCCTCACCAAGGCCGAGTACAAGGGGAGAATGACGTCCCAGGATTTGCTTGAGAAGCATCTATGGATGCAAGCCAGCGTTTTGGTCACTTCACTAGCTGCAGCATCACATTGCAGGCTCATGCTGATCTTGTGGTCAATGATGGCCCCCAAGTCTCTTTCTTCCGTAGTGCTAGCCAGTGTAGCTGTATGTCTTTAGCTGTATGTCTGTTGGGAACTTATGAAAATGTTCCCCTTTACCTTTGTAAAGTGCTGTGTTCCAGGGGATGAAAACTTTGTCCTGTTGCAATCAGTGAGAGTTTTTCCACTGAGTTCAATGGGCAAGGACTTCACTTCTCTCTGACATCCATGAAATCCTCTTCTGTGGCTGAAGACCCCTCCAGTGGCTGCAAGCTAGAAGGTCCCCAGATGTCAGCCTCATTTTTCGCTCACTAAACTTCCTGTGTTGTTGATACCTGTGTACACACCAGAGAGCCAACAGTTGCCTCCAGACCTGCTGCAGGAGGATGGGGTAATTTATGAGTCCTACCCGCTTCCATCCCAAAGAACGCATCCCAAAGAGCTGTCTCTCTAAACCAGTGATTCTCAGCCAGGGTGCAAACACCTACAAAGGGTTCACAAAATAAACCCAAGAGGGTGCATCCAAGAGCCCATCCCCTGCCCATCTCCCAGCCCAGCAATGGCTGCTCCGCCTGCCCCAGCTCCCAGCACTTGGGGAAAAAAAGCCCCGGCTCAGCAGGTGCTGCCAGGCAGTGGGCGATCCGCCACCACTTTCCACCCTCCCACGGGTACCCTGCACAGGCCAGCTCCAGCCCTTTAAAGAATAAAAACCTGAAGAAACCCCGGGACTCACTGCTCTGCCCAGCGGGGGTGATCCCTGCTGCCACCACCACATGGGGGGCTGTGCCTGCATGAAGTCCCGAAGCTGCACCAGGAGCGGTGAGTCCCAAGGCTTTTCTCAGCTATTTTTTTTTAAAGAGCCAAAGCCCTGGCAGGAGGGGCAGCCATGGGGGAGCAGAGGTCGAGGGGGATCATGCAGAGCCCCCCATGCAGCATGGGGCAGTAGGGGGCAGAGGGGATCTCCCCCCACCCAGCAGCACCTGATGAGCACTGGGGCTTTTTTTTTTAAGTACGGAGCTGGGGCAGGCAAGGGCAGCCATGAGAGGGCTGGGGAAGCAGGGGAGGGTCAGGAGAGCTGGCAGGGGACTGCCCGAATCATCAAAGCTCTCCGAATCTTGCCGAAGATTGGGAAAGCGTTGAATTGAATTGGACCCTTTAATTGGTCCCCTGATTCTATTCGGATTCAGAGACTCGGTCACCGAATCAGGCCAAATTTCCTCTGAATCAAATCACCACTTGAAGCTTCACACAGCCCTAGCGCCACCCTGCTTTTTTTCAGTGTAGGTTTTTTTGACCCCAGAAACTGCTAGGATCAAAAAAGACCCTGCGCTGCAAGGTAGCTGTGTGGAGAATGCCTGCATGTGCAGTGTGTGGGGCTGCAGATAGGTCTGCAGTGCCACATGCCACATGTCCACACTCATCTGGACACAGCCAGAGACTTTAAATAGGAATCCATGATGTCAAAGCCATTCTGACCCGTTGTGGGGTTTGGAGGTCTTTGAAATAAAAGGACTGCTTTAGTACTTTTCCATAGTCAAAAACTGGGTGAAAGCTAAGAACTGGCATTTTCTGAGGAGTGCCTTGAGTCTAAAACAATCTGAAAACCACTGATCTAAGCCTTCCCCAAATCCTCCAGCCTTCCTTCCACATTATACTACCCTCAGGGTGGACAGGAATGGATTTCACTGAGAAAAGGCAGCTCACACCCAACATGCCAGCTGGCGCTGTCAAATCAAGAGCCCTGTGGTGGCGGGGTACACCTTCAGGGGCCAGAAGTGCCAGGAGCAGACCCTGATGCTTCCAGAGGAGAACAGGGACCCTGACACCACAGAAAACTTACCTAGGAGGCAGACTGGGGTGGAGAAAGAGCTGTGCGAGCTGGTGTTGCATTGGCTCTTCAAGCAGCTGTCGATTAAGCTGGGCGGTGGCCAGCTGAGTACTTCAGTTGAGGCCACTGCCACAGGAGATTCAAAAACACCGCTGGAAGCCGGATGCAGGGGGGAAGCCAGCTGGCAAGATGCCAGGCCAGCTTAGACCTGGGACACCAGCATGAACAAGCCCTCCGACTCTGCCCCACGGTGAACAGGCAAGAGCAGCAGTCAGAAGCCGGCTGGGACATTGTAAACCTCGGTCCTGGAGCACGAGAGACTCGCGGCCAGTGATTCTCCATAGGAGACATGACCAGCCATATCCACCCCAGCCCTGAAGCACTCATCTGAGGCCCCAGGGCTGGCGCACGGATTGGGGTGGACCCAAGAGGAAGAGAGATGGGCGGGCTGAATTCCCAAGCCTGTGCCCTATCCATATCCGAGGAGGCAGAGGCCCCATATGTGATCCTATGGCAGATGGGCCATAGGTGATCCTCCCCCTCTATGCGGCACTGGTCAGGCCGCAGCTGGAGTACTGCATCCAGTTCTGGGAGCCACACTTTAAGAGGGATGTGGACAGCATCGAGAGGGTCCAGAGGAGGGCCACTCGTATGATCAAGGGACAGCAGGGTAGGTCCTATGAGGAAAGGTTGCGGGACCTGAACCTGTTCAGCCTCCAAAAGAGAAGGCTGAGGGGGGATCTTGTGGCCTGTTATAAACTGGTTAGGGGGGGATCAGCAGGCACTGGGGGAGTCCCTGTTCCCCCGAGCGCCGCAAGGAGTGGCCAGGAACAACGGTCACAAGCTGGCGGAGGGAAGGTTTAAGTTGGACATCAGGAGGTGCTACTTCACGGTCAGGGTGGCTAGGGTCTGGAACCAGCTTCCAAGTGAGGTGGTGCAGGCTCCCACCCTGGGGATTTTTAAGAGGAGGTTGGATGACCACCTTACTGGGGTCGTTTGACCCCAGTGCTCTTTCCTGCCATGGCAGGGGGTCGGACTAGATAATCTGCACAGGTCCCTTCCGACCCTAGAAACTATGAAACTATGAAACTATAGCCCAGAGTTGGTGGGACACCACAAAGATCCACATGGTTGGCAAGTGGATGAGGTGTAGGGGAGGCAGAGCCCCAAGGACAACCACAGCAAACCCAAAAGTATCCCCATCTTCGGGTCAGGGGGAAGGAACACCACTGAACCCCTCCTTTTACAATTCCATCAAGTTGTGGCAGGCGAGTCGGGGACCCAGACCACGGAGCAGGAGCGTACTCATAAGCGCCAGCCGGGGGTGCCACAAGCCCTAAAAGGAATTTATTTGACCATTAAATAGGTAGACCCCAAGTAGCAGTGATACGCACCAATCCCACATCACCAAATGCTTCCACGTTAATCTTCAGGGACTAGCTCTAAGAAAGTTGGCTCTCTGTGGTTCACTCCATCTTCCCCCTCTCAACTGAGTGTGCTGACCACAGTTTGTAATATGGGAATCTTTCCCCATGTGCAGCCCCATCATTTCAATTCACAGAGGCTGCTAAACAGCCATCAGATGGCAACCAGTTCTAGGTTGTCCCCAAATACAGACTTTGCCTTGATTGGATCCCTTGCCTTAGAGCAGTAGTTCCCAAACTTTTCCTCAGCATGACCCCATTTCATCAGCATAGCCCTTCACTCCCAACCTACAGCCCCACCCCCACAACCCCATCCACTGATGTTGTAACCCCATTTGGGGTCATGATGACCCACAGTTTGGGAACCGCTGCCTTAGAGTTAAGAGACTATGTACTGCCAGCTTCCCAGCTCCTTCTGCCCGTGGCACACTGGAACTGAACTGGAAATCCCTCCATAGTGGACTCCCAGTCCTGTGCTCCAGAGACACCACAAAACAGAAATCAGGAATCAAGAGTTAAAACAGAATGGAGGAAAACTAAATGCCAGCTACTGATCCTCCCAGTAAATTCCCAGTGGGTACTAATGTAATGGCGCTACATAATTCCCTTTCCCCCATCACTGGTCAGCTGCTATTCCTTATTCAGCTGTTATTGTTTTGTTCCCTATGTGTGTCTTTATCTATATAAAAGCAAGATATTTGGAATAAACTCATTTCCTCTCTGATTGCTTTATAAGGGCAGATGTCTTTGGTTCTCAACTTCTTCACATTGTCAGAACCAGCCTTCCCACTGGGCAGACCCACGGATGTCCTGACAGTGTTCCACGGTCTGTCATCACTGAATCCCCACAAGTTCTGTTATTGGAGGGGCGTAGACCATCAGTTCCTCATAGTTGTGCAGAAAAAGCCTGAATCTGGACATGTAGGTGTCTTCATTATATGACAGCTTCTTCTTCTTCAGGTACTGAGAGACTATGGGCTTTACCTAAAAAGGGAAGGAAGCATTAGAATGGCAGGGTCAGTTCTAATGACAATGACTTTGACTTTTATAGGACATTCAATCCAGGACACTCTTTACATCCTTGTTAAAACTATGCTCATAAGAATCATCCCACTGCTGCTGAAATCCAGCCAGCCCTCAGGGGAAAGCCACTTAACAATACAGACCCTTTGGTCATAATAGCATGGTGCCTTCAGTCAGACAATCAAGATATATCTGACTCAAGAAGTAAGAGGAGTTTGCACTGGCAACATATATTAACAGTCACTGGAACCGGGACAGACCCACTGAGGCAAACACCTTTCTCTTGCAATAAGGGTCAGATGGTAACAAGCACTCCCTGTTGTGATCTTACGTGTCCTCTGTAAAGAAAGGATCGCCAACAATCCTCCTTCACATCATTACTGGGTGGCCATGTGGCATTGACTACAAGGGAAAAATGCCACCTACTGAATTAGCAGCACCAACCTTTATTGCTCCAAAGGGGTTTTGGGGGAGCAGCCAAGGCAGGCCTTATTTATCTTGTGAGAGCTGATAAAAATCACAGTAACACTGGGTCTTTTACTGTTTATTTGACAGTATAGTAAGTGTACCTAAAATAAGTAAATGGTGTCAAGAAAATTCTGTGTAGGGATGCGCCTGGACTGCAAACAGGAATCCATATCTCAGCTTTCCCATAGTTTGGATCTAGGCCTTCAACTGAGTGGTTGCATGAACCCAATAGAGAGCAACTATGATGGTAGTTGGAATTGTTCACTTGTTAGTTGCACAGTCAGAAGCTTTCCCATGAGGACAGGTAGGGAGCTTGCTAAAGAGATCTTAGAAGCTGTTCCAGTAATGAATCAAGTATCAAGAACAGGGGAGAAGAGACAAAGGAAGAGAAGGTTGGATACAGCATGGGGAGTGGGAAGTGAAATGGGGGCAGTGATACCAGTCATGATAGACTGTTCTGCAAATGGGATGGGAAGGAGCCTAAACTTAAGAGGAGAACAAGGCAATGCCAAGGGACTAAGGCCAGATCTGCAAGAGAAGGAAAGAGTGACATTTCCATTTGGATCAAATTGGAAGGCAGGGGAGATGCAAGCTTGTCTCATCACCTCAACGCTTCCCTTTTCTCACGCTCATGAGGACTTCCTTGCTATCCACGCATAAGTATCCACTCTCGTGCAACCTCTTACCTTCAGGCACATGTTGTCCGAGAGGTGTGGGAAGAGGTGATGCTCCACGTGGCAGCTGATGAGCGAGTGCCCAAAAGACCAATCCAGCAAGATGTTCCGGGGCAGGTTCAGAACACCAAGGCTCATCAGGTGAATCCGTCTGGGCTTCTTATCCACTGCGAACATGGGGAGGCCAATGTGCTAAAAGACAAAACATGAGGAGGCTGGCATCTGCTTCTAGGGCAGGCAAGCAGGGGGAAGGGACACAGCTTTGTGAGGGCAAGGCAGATACATCTGTGTCAAGCAAAGGCCGAAGAGTGGTGGTTTCTCCATTTCCTCCTTCTTTTTCTGTTCATGACTTTGCAAATCCCTAACTGTGTGGGGATGAGAAAGCTGGCAGGTATGGAAGCATGCACACACTGCTCTCTCCACTTTCTCCCAGAGTCCTCCCTGCAAAGAAGCAGCTTCTGTTGTACCTACCAAACTTGACTGCCGCTCAGTTAGCCCAGAGCAAACAAACTGAATTCAGAGAAGTTACTCTGCATCAACACGATTCAAATCTAGCCATTCATATTCATTTCATCCAATGCCTGGCAAGACTGATCTACCAGTGACCTCCCAGCTTGCAGGAACCACCCGCCCCCCGTGGTGATGGGATCATGCCATTCTCCCCCAAACACCCCTTTACTGAAGTTAATATTGCCTTCTTAGATGAAAAGGAGCCAATGATCTCATTTCTATCAGCACGCACTTGGAGAAATGTCATCAACGTCAACAGAGTTGTTCCATTTCTATAGCACTGTCCCGAGATGAGAGTCTAGCCCTTCTACGCTTCTCCCTTCTTCAAGCTGCATTTTGTATCTAATCAGGTTTAAAATTAGTGCAAACAAAATCAAGAGACACTGGTCTGAAACTGGTAGAGCTGCCACTTGCCAAAGTCAAAGCAAGACATCTTTAACTGATACAAGCAGGCTTTGCTTTGCCTCCAGGAACCTTGGGATATGCTGAACCTGAGATGTCTACCTGGAAGATGTTAACGTGGAGAAAAGGATGGGCCAGGAGTGACCGTGTCATTAACATGCAGAGGAGGGGGGACCACACTGACTGGAACCCGGAGACATTGAGCAGGAGCCAGTAATGGGAGTAGAGACCCAGAAACATGCAGCAGACTGTCCGGAGAGCTGTTGCCAACTTGACATTCCTCAGTAAATCTACAAAAGGAAGAACATTGGCACGTGGGACAGCAGCAGGGGCAGATCCGGGGCGGGGGTCCTGCTTCACCCAGAGGCTAAAACCAACTGCCTGGCCATGGCAGAAGCATTTCTAGTCCGGCAGTGATGAGGGAGTCACTTGACTTCATGGCTTGTTATCATCTACCTGATCCCTTCTATACTCTTCATTCCGTGGGTGTTAATGACCCTCTCCTCCTTTTAATGGTCTTGATTTTCCACCAATCTTGATGTTTCACAGCCCGGAGAGGTGGTGGAACCTCCATCCTTGGAGTTTTTTTAAGACCTGGCTAGACAGAGCTTTGCTTGGGATGATCTAGTTGGGGACAACCCTGCTCTGAGCAAGGGGTTGGACTAGACCTCCTGAGGTCCCTTCCAACCCTCATTTTCTACAATTCTGTGATTCAATCAAGCTATCTTGTCTACTAGCTGCTCCTGGTAATGAAGCTCCTATTTCACAGCCCTGCAGATTGTTTTTAATTCATTCCCATGAAGTTTTGTTATGTTTTGGCTTCCATCTCAAACTGAGTAATGCAGCCCTAGGCCCCTAGCATATTAGTAAAGTGTCTGGTTTATTTTTAACTTGTGAAAATGTGGTGTTTTATATATGATGATGCACCTCACCATCTGCACCCCCTCTTCAAAATTCTAGATCTGCCCATGGACAGCAGTCTACCCTTCCCCATATCTGCACAACAAAAGGCAGGCTTCCTATGGGCATCCAGATCCCAACCTCAGGAGAGGTGCTGTGCAGTCACTACATACAAACTCCAGGTGCAGCCCTTCCCCTCTCCACTTCCTACACCTTAGGTTTCCTGGCTTTCAGAACAGTTTTGCACAGTGCTATCTAGGACACAGCGTGGTGTAGATTTGTTTCTCCTTTAAACCTCATTTGTTTTCTATTTAAGATCCTGTTTCATCAGTCAAGTTCTGAGGTTTTCAAAAAGTTTCATCAGTTTCTGCCCAGCTCCTTCCTATGCCCACCTGCTATGTCTTGTCCTAACTCTTTGGGATAAAGACTGCATTTGTGCAGATCCTAGTGCAGGCACCTAACTGGAACCCCCATTAAAAAGAAAAAAATCAACTTTAACTACATTTTGGGGTCTGTCCAGGCAATTGTAATAAAGAAATAAATAATCCTCTGCAGTTATTACCCAAGCAGCAGGAAATGAAAAACTCAGAGGAAAACAACATACCAAGTGCTACTAGAGGGGTTAAAATAGGGATGGCTATGGGTGCAATGAACATGTAGACATATCGGTTCAAGAAAGGAAGCTTCCAGCTGCTGGAGTCGCCCAGGCCAATAACATTAGTGTATGCATGGTGGATTTTCACGTGGTTGTAGATTCCCTGTTCAACTGTAAAAGCTGAACAGACCTGGAAGAGAAATCAGACGAAAGTAAGTGCTCCACAGCTGACATGCACAGATCAGAACAAGGCCGATACAAAGCACTGGGTCTGGAAAGATGACATTGTTACAGGGATTCATGCTCAAGGCTTTGTTACTGGTGTGCACCTGGAGAAGAGGTCTTGCAAACCAGGCATGCAGTCATGGCAAGTAATACATATGCCTTCAATGTTCCTGAAGATGCATGATGCCAGCATGGCAGCTAATTTCCCAAGTTATACAAGGACATGTGCTTCATAGCTGAGGACAGCACTATGCTCCAAGATCATGCACCTTGATAAAACCACTCCAGTTCTGCAAAGAAATATGCACTTATTTTTAGAAACAAACTTTGTCAAAAATCCTGAATCCAAGCAACCCGCAAATGGGGACAAAATTCAGAGTCCTACTTTGCACTCTATGTTGAATTGAATGTTTGGATTACTGCTACCTTACTGTATTTGGCCAGAACTATCTCAAATGAAACGTATTTTTTGGACCCTGAAAAGTAACCCTTGGTTTTTGGACCTGAAAGACTTCAGGTAGCAATGCTCCGAGGGAAAAAAAACCTTTTCCGAGGGCCTCCATCAGATGTTTTCCAATGCCAAGTTAGAATTTTTATATGGCTGTAATAAAAATCAGAAAAGAGCAAATCATAAAGAGCAATGCATCACCTTAACAACAGGCTGTTGATTAGGTGGTTCATTCCAACCAGTGAATAGAAAAAGTGGACTTCTACAGCACATTGAAATGTGCTTCAAGTCAGAGATCCCAATCTTAAAATCATGCCTCTTTTTGTACTATTCTATCCCCTTAACTTATGCTATGCTACCTGTTTAGGAATATACATCAGTATAATAAAAGAAACAGAAAAAATGCCAACTTGGACTTACAGCCGCAATGAAGGGAAAAAGCCATGCTTTACATAAATTAGTTTGTGACTACCTTTGTTTGTTTGGAGGGCTTTATTTTTTTTATATAAAGGGCACTTCTAATTATTTCTCATCTTTCTCCAACTCTTAAAGCCATACACTTCTTTCTCTGATTTCAGGTCAAGATCTCCTTTTCAGCCTAACTCTCAAACTTGTGATCTACAGAAAATTTCACTTAAACTTAAAACTTATCTAAACCTAAGCTTCTCTTAATGCTTCTTAAACTACCTTGGGCAACAAGATGCAGAATTCAGTCTCCCAGCCCACTCCACTAAGTGATCCCATCTAAGTCTGGCTGTTCTGAATGTATGAATTGTCACATGAAAACTCCTGCTAAGATCTGCAGCCCATGCCCGCTGAGATTAGAAAGATATTTTGTCATCATTTTCCAACACGGACTTGAATTTGATATATGACTTGGATGTCTTAATAATGTATTTTACTAGATCTGTATTCACATAATAGTTCATGGCTGCAGGTCTGCAGCAACATCAGAAATGGAGCTCAAACCCTCCTGCTTCAGAAGCACAGGCCCTGCTATCAATCAATCAATCCATTGGTTGAAATGTGTAGGTTTTTGGACTAAAGCTGTCTCTCCAAACTCCCCATGATGCAGACTTGTGTGTAAGGTCATCATGGTACTCTCAGTTGTCATAGACTCATAGGAAAGTAAGGCTGGAAGGGACCTCATGAGGCCGTCTAGTCCAACCCCCTGCTGAAGGTAGGATCGTATCGGACTAAACCATCCCAGCCAAACGTGTCTAACCTGCTCTTGGAAATCCCACAATTTCTCTACCTAGCCTGTTCCAATGCTTGACCGTCCCCATCATCATCAACTTCCTCTTTAGTTCAACCTAAAATCTTCTCTGCTCGAGCTTGAGGCCATAGCTCCTAGTCCAGTCCCCTACCGCCACACAGAAAAGCCTATCTCCATCCACACTCTAATCGTAGGGTGATCATATGTCCTGGATTGCCCAGGACAGTCCTAGATTTTGGAGGCTGTCTCAACATCCCAGACATTGAAGAAAAATGAAGCAGAAGTCCCAGATTGGCAGGAACCCGCCTGCACGTTCAACTCCTGAGTCAGGAGCCAGGCACTTATGGGAGGGTTCACATCAATCCAGCACTTTTGCTTCAATTTGCTCCAGAGAGCCCAGGCAATCATCTGGGGCCCCTGGCACTGTGCCCCCAGGCATCCCCCACCCCCCGTTGCAGACTCTTTTACCCATCCCAGACTTTCCTCAAATTATTATGAGCACCCTATCTAATTGACTTTCAGGAGAACAAGTAACGTGGATTGCCGTCACTTCCTTTGGCATTCCCACCACAGAGAAGACCTTCCTCCTTTTGGCTGCTGCCATGTTGCAACATGCTGGGGCAGTGATTTGGGCCCGCTGGCCAAATTCCAATCTCAGCTATGTCAGTGTGACTCACTTCAGAATCCAGTGCTAAGAAATGCCACTCTTAGCTTTCAAATACCTGGCAAAACTGCGTCTGCTCCAGTTTCCATTCCTCTGCCAAAGAACATTTCCTTCTCCGCCTACCATCTATCCCCGTCTCCATGTGTGTACAAACACATGCATGCAGCCTCCCCCATGCGAGAACATAACACAGTATCAGCAGCATCTCACAGTCATACCGAATCATAATTGTAGCACCACCACACCACTGTGTTTCTCCTGCTAGATTTTCTAGATCTGAGAGCCTGCCACAGGGCGTAACGTGACAACGTATTCTCACCCACACCCCGTAGCTTGTGGTCACATACCTCAATGAAGAATATGGCCCAAACTTTTCCCCAAGTCTTGGACTCCATCAAGGCATTGTGGCTGGCCAAGTGGGTTGCTTTCACCGCTACTGTATGGTGCGCTATGCCGAGGATGAAGATGCCCAACAGGAAAGGCAAGGTGTTGTCTGAACGCAGGCATAAAAACCCTAGGGACAGAAAGGGACACCTTGGAACCATTTCACCTTCTAGCCAGGTGTGAGCAGCCCGCTATAACGGCCAGTGCCCCATCAGCCTTCGTGCTCCTGTATATTGCACACATCATGGGCTCCACAACTCCTCTACTCCACCCTCGGCACTCCCATCTCTGCCACCCCGCAACCCCTCTTATTTCAGGGACTTGGTGGAATCCACCCCGTCTCCCTCCCTCACACCCAGCATCCGTGTGATGCTCATACCCCCCTCCCTACATACCAGAAGTCTCCATTCTTCCTCCTCCTGCCAAGGGCTGTGTGAGGACCTTTCGCATCATGGCCATCCTGCCCCTTCATCCATGAGGACCTGGGTGCTTCCACTTCGCTCCCAAGTCTTCTTATTGCCCCTAGTCCCCACATCTACCCTTCTCCATTGTCCACTCTACCCCAGACCAGGGCCTCCCATAACCCCACCGGGGTTCTGTGTGGACCCCATCCCTTGCGCATCCATACCAGGGGTACCGGGCCACCGCTGTCCTCTCTTCCCTGCTCCTCCTATCATTCTTTTTCCCCTCCCTCACCAGGACAATACCCAGAGTGACTATTATGCTGGGATTTTTAGTGGTTACCATCAACCTGTCCTTTGAGCTCTATAAGCCCAGAGGGGGTCGAAGCTACCAGCTCTGCTAACCAAAGGAAGGGGCCTCCATGTTTCTCCCTTCTGGTCTTCTCACTTTCCTGAAACTTAGTAGGGATTGGCCCAAGGATGCCTAGAATCAATTGAATGTGGGACCCCAAACATACTGCACTGCATGCCCCTTCTTCCTCCTTGTGAACAATTCCTCTCTTTGCAGGTGAAGATCAAAGCTCTTCTCACTGTCAAACACTCCAGAAATCCACCCCTGCCTGTGCTTAGCTCTCTGTATCCCAAGGACACTTCTCCCCTGGGGGCCTCTTCCCCTTTTTACCTACTCTCAACCCCATGCCTTCCTTCATGACTCCCAGGATGCCCAGACCAACACCATGGGATGATTGATGACACCATTTTCCTGCTGTCCTTGTAGGTGTTTGTGCAGGCCCAGGCCCCAAGGATAAGTCTACAAGGCTCACAGCAATGCCAGACAGAGACACCGGAGCAAGCTCTGCATGTGCTAGCTACCAAGCTGGAAGCAGGACAGTGTGTGCAAATGCAGCCAGATGGTTTCTAATTTGAGAGCACGTGCAGGCAGCTAGCTTGGGGATCTCTGCATAGAACTGTGTACTTCACAGCCAAAAAATGTGCTGCACAACAGGGAGGCACTGGTTCCAAGAACCTAATTGATTTCTCACTCAGGCAAACTCCCACTAAAGGAAGGCAATGGGAGACTGCCTACGTGAGGATTAAGCAGGCCTTCTCTAGGAGGCCAAATCCTTATCCAGGTGTTCCCCAGTCCATAGGCAAAACACCCACTGAGCTTCATCCCGATTTGTATGGAGTATGTAACTAACACACCCCAATGAGGGTAATGGGTTTTCCAAGGGCTCAGTCCCTCCCAGGAGTTGGCCAACAGGAATTCTGCCTGACTAGGGACTTCTAGACTGGACAGGCACAGGAAAAGCAACATGTCCAACCCCCTCCCACTCCAGTGCCCATCAACCCCGGAGGACAGGAAACAGTGCTTCCAGGGGGACATGTCACACTACTGACTCCAGGAAGATAAACTGGACCGTGGTGTTCAGAGACATTGTCAGGAGGAGGTTGTTGCTTTCCTAATTCCGTCCTTGGGCAATGTTGCAATGCACTGCAAGCCTCCAAACTGGTCTGGGAAGTCAGAGAGGCAGCACAAGGAGCAGAAGCAGACAAAGCGCTGGGCAGTCTCAGGATGGGTGGAGACCCACCAGCCATAGGACACTGCGGCCCCTATGCTTGCCAGAGGCAGTCTCTTGTACTCCTCACTTTGGCCCCAAACAAATAACGTGCTGCCACGCTGCCAAGTTGTAAAATGGGACCTGGGTGGGCAATGCTTGCACATCCCAGGAAACAGCTGCGAGCCCAGCTCTGTTTGCAGTTAATACCTCTCATTATCATATTTATAAGCATGCCCCCAGTCGCTCCTCTGAATGTCATAATGAACCTTGCCCCTTGGAGCCGAGCTGCCTGCCCCGCCTTAGAAATCTCCCTGGTACAGACAGTGCTTGCATTGACCAGCAGTTCAGTCAGAGACACCCGAAGCACTGCAAAGGCAGCAGCCTTGGCTTCCCCTGGACCTCAGCTCTTCTGCCTTGCTAACAGAGATGCATAGGCACAGCCACAATAGAGATGCATAGACTTTCAAGTGGAAGCATGTTCCATTGTGAAATGTTTTAATCAGCTGTAATTATCCCCATGGAACATATAGAGAGCTGGGATGAGATTTCATTTGAAAAGTTACACAGTTTGCATAGCCAGGAACTAAACCCAAATGTTTTGAGTCTCATGCCTATGGCTTACCCTCTAAATCGGTGATTCACAAGATTAACTCCTTGAGCCTGAGCCGATCCTAGGCACAGAGGCTGAACTCAGCTCAGTCCTATCCATTCTTTTATTCCCACCCCGCTGCTTGGGATCCCAGCCCTTTCTGCTTTATCTGGGATCACCCTAGCAGTCGGACTTGATCTCCAAAACCCATCCCCAGTGGCTCAGCTATGTTGCCTGCAGGGCGTTGTGCTCACATAGTCCAGGACCCTGATGCCATCCTCTCCCCTGAGGGGGGCGGAGAAGGGCTCTGGGACACTGGCCATCACAGAGGATATAGAGTAGGCGCTGGAGAAGCGTTCCCCCACACACGATAGGTGGTGTGAAAGGGTCTGCTATTGCCCAGCTAGTGCAAAGGGAGTCGTCACCCTTGTGAAGGGGACTTGAGGGCCCTACCCCACCAGCTCTGCTCCCCACACCCCAGGGTTTACATGAACCCTCACAGTGGGCACCCCGTTGTCGCTGGTACCTGCAGGAAGGATGAGGAGGCTGAGGGCAATGATGCAGTTGTCTACGCCGTATCTCTCCCACCAGGTGCTGCTCTTCACCACCTTGTGCACCAGCTCCGAGAGCTCCCCCATCAGGGCTTCCTCATTCCTCCCCTCCTCGGAGGGCTCGGGGTCCCCCTTGGTAGCTCTCCAAAAGGCCCTCGGTATCGCTTCTCCTGAGGCAACATTTCCATCAGCGTCCAGGACTGTAGGCCCTGGGTCTTGTCCCTTGGGCATCTCCTCCTGCTCCGGGGGCCCCTGGCTCCCGGTTCCATTCAGCAGCTGTTTCCCTGGCTCTGCCGCCTCCAGGGTTGACATGTCCCCTTGCCCCAGTTGCTCACCTTTCTCCAGGGCACAGCTCTCCTCTCCCAGGAGTTCCTGCTGCTCCACTTGGTGGCTCGGGGGAGGACCTTTCTGCAGCTGCTCTAGCCCAGCAGCTCCTGCCCCGTCTGGCATCTTCCTCTCCTGACTCCTTTGGTGCAGCACCATGCCCTCCATCGGTAGCTCCTGCTACGGCTCCATCTCCCTGCAGAGCACAGGACAGCGCTGAGTGGTGCAGGGTCCCGGGTGCCTTTGCAGTCAGGTGACAAAGGCAGCTGCCCCAAGAAGAGAAACAGCAGAGAAATGCAGCTGGCCTTGGCAGCGGTGCCCGCGCACAAGCAGAAAAACGCCTGCAGCCTCTGAGCTCAAACTGCTTAGCTCAATCGATGAGAAGTTGGCGCTGGTCCCATCTCTAGACTCAGCCCCTTTTTTGCCCTCACATCCTCTCCCTGGATCTGCCTCCTCCACTCCCTTCCAGCTGCTGCCATGCACTCTGCCTGTCAGGCAGGACAGCCTATGCGACAGGCTCCCACAAGCGCTGCCGTTCTCGCCACGGCCGAAGGACACGAGAAGGGCAGAGATGTAAAAATAAGTAACTGCTCCTGTAGAGAAGCAAAGAGCTGTGCTGACAAGCAGCGAGAGGGAGAGGCAGAGGGAGACAGGGCAGCAGGGCGTACTTGTACGCATGCCAAGAGCTGCTAGTTAGAAGGGACTGTACCTACACTACAGCGGGCTATTTACCACATTCCCACCCCATGCCACTCCCAAAAGCACCTTAGCCCCAAGGGATTTGGGGGCTTATCTTTATCCTTCTTTGCCAACATCCTGACATGTAGGCAGCTGATTTGGGCTGGGAAGACAGGATCAAGGAAGAGAAACATTATTCTAAATGAACCAGTATTTGGGAATTTTTACGTCGGCGTGTGGCTCATGGGGAAGGAAAGAAGGAATGATGCGGGGCAGGGTGGTAAGAGACGGAGAGCTGCGGAGACAGGCAGGGGGAATGGTAAAGGTGCAGAAATGCATTTGGTGGAAATTATGGAGAGGCGCAGGCCGCGTATCTAGGACAGAGGATATAGTTTCATTTATTCCTGAGGGAAAATGCAACAGTAAAAGCTAACAGGGGGAGGGGTGCCTGTCTGAAGCTCAATAGTCTTTAGCAAGCAGGCAAACAAAAGCAAAGAGTTGGGAAAAGGGGCCAAGTAGGCAAGGGGGCATGTGGCCGCAGGAGCAGGCACCAGGAATCACAAGCAGTGCACATGCTCTTGCTTCCTTCTCCTCGCTTGCACTGGCCTGTTCTGCAAGTTGAGAGGGTCGAAGCAGTGGGGTTTTGCCTCCCTGCAAAGGGGTCTCTGTAGCAGGG
The DNA here is from genome assembly GCF_001723915.1 of Gavialis gangeticus. NCBI lineage: Eukaryota > Metazoa > Chordata > Crocodylia > Gavialidae > Gavialis > Gavialis gangeticus. The sequence continues at coordinate 14,481,267 of NW_017728991.1, forward strand.
AACCCCTGCCCCTGTCACTAGCCCGGCCTGACAAGATAGGAAAGCCAGGGCCAGGAAGGGCTACAAGAAACAGCAGCCCAGGTGGACTGAGCCAGGGACTGAGAAGGCCAGGTGGCTAATGAAGCAATTAGCTACACCCTTGTCCTGGGGTGCAGAAGACCCAGGCACACGGACAGAAGGAGGCTGGGCTTGAGGGTTTTAAGTTCAGTCTCTGACCATGCACCGGGGGTAGCCCCTGCGTGCAGCAAGAAGAGGAGCTCCCTGGAGCAAGGGGTTGCTGGAGGTGGACAGGCACCCGAGTTTTTGTTCTGTTTGAACTTGACACTGGAGGACCGGGTTGTGGCTTCAGGGGTGGAGGGGACCACAAACGGTGCCTTGGTGGCACTCCCCTGCTATTCGTGCCAGAAGCTAGCCCTAAGCTAGAGGGGAGGAGACTGGCACGGTGAGACTGGACCCGAGCAGGGGCTCCTGCCAAGGCAGGGCTGATCCCCAGGAGTTGAAGTCTTAAACAGTAGCTAGACTAAGGCTGCAGGGGCTCCCCAGAGGAAAAGGGGGCCACAGCCGTGACAGCTGAGACCCCGACAAGTGTCTATGGGAGCACTCCCATAAAGGGACAGCACCTGAGGGACAGCACAGGCCCCAGGTGCGGGGGCTGCTGGCCTGCCTGGGCAGGCAAGGTGACCAGTGAATTTACTCCTGGCTCAAGGATTGCCTTCCTGAACAACAAACAGAATAACACTGAAGGCATAGCTGGTGAGAGGGGACCTGGGGGGGAGAGCTGGAAAGTGGGTTGGACCGTGGGGAAGGACCAGGTGCCGGGGCACCAGCCCCCCCCCCCCCCCCCCCCCCCCCCC
>NW_017728991.1:14482278-14487405 GCF_001723915.1 Gavialis gangeticus
GCACCACAGTTGTTCTGTCGTGCCACTCTTCTCCCTTGCAGGTGAGGTCTTTGTACCCATCTGTGGAGCCTCTCTAACAGGGCCCCAAACAGCCACACATGCACCACTCACCAGGGAGTGAGTGACCGTCACTCCCTGGCCACAGAATATCACAGCCACTTTGTCTGAAGGAGACGATCCCTTGGATTTCACAGTAGATGAACAGCAGCCTGGCTGGTCCAGCTTTAGCTTCCTCCCCCACTAACGCTACTGAACCAAGCTGCTAAGTTAAACACTTGGTATGTCTCTAAAGCAGTGACTCTCAACCAGGGGCCCATGAAGGTAGGAGGTGGCAAGGTGGAGGAGATAAACTAGGTGTGCAGGGATAAGCAGATAAGCACAGGCTCAGGCTCATCCCTGCCTGGCATCATGATCCCCCACCGCCACTGCCCAGCCCTTCTGCAAGGAGGTAGCTCTGTAATGAATAAATTAGTTTCTGAAATTGGGTGCCATTCAATTCACAGCAGTTATGGAGGGGCCTCAAGTGCAATGAGGAATGCCTTGAGTTCAAAATGGTTGAGAACCACTGCTCTAAGGCTTTCTCTAGACTGAGGATTTGGCCCAGATATAGCTGGCCCTATCTCGACCCAGCACACGTCCTTGGCATAGACAAGCAAGGCTGCCTGTGCCATGACTTGCACCCACACACTTCACATTGGCTTTGCTTGACTATGTGAGGGTTGAAGCCTATTTTACCACCAGACTCTTCTTATTGCCCCAAACACAATAGTTTGGTATTGTAGGGTCTTAGCTATGGCTCTTTTACGTCCAGTGCTACTTACCTGCCAGCCTGCGGATGCAGTGGGAGACCGGGAAAGGATACAGGGTAAGAAAAACACTCCTCTTCTTATCTCATGGAGAATGTGCATTTGCTCCTTGATTATTAGGCACAGCTAATCCTGCCTTGAGCTGGGGCATAAACTAGATGACCCCATTCCTGCCCTATTGTTCTACATTTCTAGGCTATTGATTCCTTCTTCGAAGTTTTCCTTAATCTAAACTAAAAGCCACCTAGGCTGAAAGGCAGAGCTGACTGAAGAGGTACAGGAAACTTGATTCACAAGATTACTATGTATAAATGTAGAGTTTGGTTCATTATGATCCATTAGTTGATTAAATTTGCCTCTTGTGAAGAAGGCCAGCCTGAGGTCTCAGCATCATCTACTTCTTAAACCTTGTCTGGGATATAAGACTTTTCTGGCCTGTTTGGTATGACACTAATTTTAACTAAAATGATTGTTCCTTCTAGGACATCTAGGACATTGGTATTTATCACTCTTCATTCACCTGCATTCAAAGTCCTACGCATCAAACCAGGCAAGAGAAATGCTACCACGAGACTTTCTGCAGTTGATCATTCACACCACGCCACTAGCAAATAGCAAAAGCAAAGGGTTCTTAACAGAGCCAATAAGCCAAAAATGATTTGGAAAAACTCTGGCAGATGTTTGCACCTAGCAAAGATGTTTCCAGGATTGGTCTGCCACAAGGCAGCAACTCCCTCATTAGCACACTGCATGGCACCCAGCCCAACCTGGGTATCTCTGACTGGCTCCACTCTAAAAGGGATGCTTCTTCATAACAGTCAAACTCATGTTCAATTTATGCCAACGTGCAGCCAGATTTCTCTGAGTGGCATATATTTACCTTCTGTACATGGAGGGGAAAAAAAGCTCAAACAGCAAAAAAAAGAAGGATGAGATGGAGCATGCATTAAGGGAGGGGGGAAAAAAGGAAGAAAGAAAAACATTAAAACCTGTTTTAACAGAGTCTGGCTTGTGCTTTGAGAGAAATTGCAGCTAGACCCCAAGACGAGCTGCTCATTTTGCTAGGCAATGAGCTATGACCAGAACTGCACAAAACGTCTTATTCTTTTCAGAGGCTGAAAGTAACGAGCTCTTTAAATAATTAGATCTTCAGTAGCACGATGTACTCATCTTAACATTAAAAATATCTATATATATTTCTGAAACCATAGATGATGCACACTTAGGATAACATCTGCACTTACAGCACATTTAGAAGATGCCGCCTCTGCGTGCCAGTTAGGAAATTCAGTTGTGAATCTCGGAGCGCCTCTAGAACAGAATCGCTGGTCACATTCTGCGCCGCTGCTGGGGGGAGCCTGTCCTAGCAAAGCGGTTGAAAGACTTCTGCTGCAGTGCAAGAAAGTTTGCTAGCACCTTTCAAAACTCCTCCACCTCCTGAAGAGTTTATGCGAGGCCTGTCTGGTAGGCTGGCTCTGCCTCAGCAATCTGCAGGGGGGCAAGTTTCGCTCACAATAACTGGAAATGCTGCACTCGGCATAACAAAGACGTAGACATTCCCAACCATCCAAGTGGTTCCCATGAGCATATCGATCACGTACATCACGTACAAAGCTTCTGTGAAGTCTCCTGCTGTAAATAGTAATGAAAATAAGCTCACTCTTTTCTTTCCCAACGTTCTGCGCTTGGACGTCCAGGGAGATGGAGATCTAAAAAATTCCACTGAAGGCCACTTCCCCAGCTCCTGCAAGGGGTGTGTGATAAACTGACCTGAAAGCTGGCAGGGTCTTCACCAAGCTCTCAGATTACTAACAAGGAGCATACCTATGCAGCACCAGACATGGGGATGCCACAGCCAATAGATCTTGGAGGCTCCAGGTTATAATGATGCAAAGCTGAGGAGCAATTTTTGGAGAGAGACCTGGTGAAAGAGGAGCAGTCACAGGAGAGGCACCACAGCGTGGCATGGAGAGCGGAGAGGAATAGAAGAGATGAGTGTCATTGCAAAGGAGAGGCAAGCAAGAAAGAGGAACAGGAGAGGCGGGCACTTTGTTGAACACCCAAAAAATACAACATGGGCCCTGCTTCTCCTTTGATCTCAGGGCGCTCTGTTTTCCAAGAGAATGGCTACAAACATCAGATGTACCAAATCAAGTTGTATCTGGACCCAACCACCTTGGGCCGCTTTTTTGCTCATTCCCAAGACCCGCGAATAGGAACAGCACAAATTAAAAAATAAATCTGAAATAAGCCTTTAAATAGTGACTATAAATTTTAATATGTAGAACCACAGTTGCTAATGCAGAAAGGAAGCACAGGAGAGAGAAGGGGCTTAAGGACTTGAGCAGCAACATCTGGGAGATAATGCAGTACAAAGAATATTGAAAAGGCATCTAGTTTTTTATTATTATATTTGTTAGGCTACAGCGTAACCTTGGGCACAACAAACATGCATAGCAACCATGATCAGCAGCATGACCACACAGTCAAACAAGACAGACGTGACTAGTTCACACACAAAGCGTGTTGGAAATCCCAGACTCGCTTCCATAGAGGGCCACCAGACAGCTAAAATTTCCAGCCCTATTTGCTAGAGCTGCTTGCTGTCCCAAATGAGGGAGGGTTTGCCCTTTTCCAAGAATTTTTCATAGCCTGTGTTCTCAAGGGTACTTATTTCTGAGCTTCTGGTATATCCTCACAGCCCATCCTTTCTGATAGAGTGCATGAGAACACTGTGGACACTTATACTACAACCCAACAGTATTGATCAAAACGACACTGTAGCTTGAACCACTGCCTGAAGCTGGACAATTTTATGGTGGACAGGTCTGTTAACAGCCATTAAATAACCTTGACATCCTTAAATCAATGTTGGTGGAGGGCAGGGAGTAGAGAGAGATCATTCTAGACATGCCCTGTTCATATTACTCTCCTTCCACAGCATCTACTACTGCTACTGTTGTAGGCAGCACTCTGGGCTACATGGGCCCAGTATGGACCTTCTTGATGTTCTTAGATTCATGGAGTCGGAAGGGACCTCAGTGGGTCATCTAGTCCGCCCCCGCCCCTGGCAGGCAAGAAAAGGGTCACCAAACCTGGGATCATGTGATCCCAGCCAGGTGCCTGTCTAGTCTCCTCTTGAAGACCCCCAAGGACAGGGTGGACACCATCTCCCTTGGAAGCCCATCCCAGATCCTGGCAACTCTGACCATGAAGAACTTTTTTCTTATGTCCAGTCTAAACCTACTCTCCAATAGCTTATGGCCATTGTTCCTTGTTGTTTCAGGGGGTGCCCTGGTAAACAGATCGTCACCTACTTCATGTTGCTGTCCCCTTATGACTTTGTACGCTGCCACAAGGTCCCCTCTCAGCCTTCTCTTCAACCTCTCCAAGAGGTTACAGTCCTTTAGCCTTTCCTCGTAGGGCCTTCCCTGCAGGCCTCCAATCAGATGAGTGGCTCTTCTTTGGACCTTCTTCAGCTTGTCCGTATCCCGCTTGAACTGCGGCATCCAGAACTGGACACACTACTCCAGCTGTGGCCTGACCAGTGCCGCATAGAGAGGGAGAACCACCTCCCTGGACCTGTTTGTGAAGCACCTACAGCGGCAGGACAAGGTGTGATTGGCTCTGCCGACTACTTCATTACATTGACAACTCATATTCATCCTGGAGTCAACAGTGACTTCAAGATCTCTTTCTGCCATCTTTCTGAAATGCAGGTACCTGGCTTAGACAGCTAATTGGGCTGTTGGCCTCAGATGGGCTGGGTTCTGCTCATTAGAGCATTTATTGAAATATGATACTAACTTTGATTGTTCGAGTGTTGGTTTGCCTGTAAGTTTCTGTACTAAGCACACCTCCATGTCCAGATAAGGTGTTGAAAAAGATCCAGGTTACACTAGAGGAATTAGACAAAGCTATTCCAGATGCTGAAAAGGCAGATCAATGCCTGATATAACATGGGACACTCTGAACCAGCAACTCAAAGAAAAAATAAGTTGAAAATGTAAGCATTAATCCCCTTTTTTATCTTAGTCCATGCCTATAATGCTGAAGGGCAACCAGCACAGGTTTTGTAGCAGGTAAATCCTGCCTGACTAACCTTGTTTCTTTCTATGACCAAGTCACTAAATGCTTAGGTGCAGGAGTCGAGATAGATGTCGTCCACTTGGACTTTCAGAAGGCCTTCGACACGGTATCCCATCCTATTCTCATAAACAAGTTGAACGGCTGTGCCATAGATGATTACACAATCATGTGGGTGGCAAATTGGGTTAAGGGTTGTACCCAGAGAGTGGTGGTGGATGGGACATTATCAGCC
>NW_017728991.1:14492405-14506702 GCF_001723915.1 Gavialis gangeticus
ATGGGTCATTATCAGCCTGGAAAAATGTGGGCAGTGGGGTCCCCCAAGGCTCGGTCCTTGGGCCGGTGTTGTTCAACATCTTCATCAGCAACCTGGATGAGGGTGTGGAAAGCACTCTGTCCAAATCCGCAGATGACACAGTACTATGGGGAGAAGTAAACACACTGACAGGAAGAAACCAAATCCAGGCAGACCTGGACAGGTTAGAGAAGAGGGCAGAGAACAATAGGATGCAGTTCAACAAGGACAAGTGCAAGGTGCTGCACCTAGGGAGAGGGAATCACCAGCACACCCATAGGCTGGGGGATGACCTTCTCAGCAGCACAGCAGCAGAACGAGATTTCGGCATCGTTGTCAACTCCAAGATGAATATGAGTCGTCAATGTGATGAAGTAATTAGCAGAGCTTACCGCACTTTGTCATGCATTAGTAGGTGCATCACAAACAGGTCCACGGAGGTGATACTCCCCCTCTATCAGCAGCTGGAGTACTGCATCCAATTCTGGGCACGACAACTCAAGGGAGATGCGGACAACTTTGAGCGGGTCCAGAGGATGGCCACTTGTATGGTTAGAGGCCTGCAGGGCAGGCCCTATGAGGAAAGGCTGAGGGATCTGGACCTTTTCAGCCTCCGCAAGAGAAGGCTGAGGGGATCTTGTGGCAGTATACAAATTCACCGGGGTGTGGGGCAGCAGGGAATAGGAGATGCTCTGTTTACCAGGGCAGCCCTTGGAATAACCAGAAACAGTGGCCAGAAGCTGTCACAGAGCAGATTTAGGCAAGACATCAGGAAGAACTTCTTTACGGTGAGGGTTGCCAGAATCTGGAACAGGCTCCCGAGGGAGGCGGTGCTCTCCCCTACCCTGGGGGTCTTCAAGAAGAGACTGGACCAGGACCTGGCTGGGGTCACATGACCCGAGCATTTTTTCCCTGCCACGGGTTGGACCCGAAGATCCACTGAGGTCCCTTCTGTCCCTAGCATCTATGAATCTATTGTATGTGTTTCTAAGGCAAAGGGTACACATTTCTATAGGTTAGAGAGGAAGCTGAACACTACAAGCAGGTGAATTATAGCCTGAGGTTTGTTGTTTTTTTACCTGTTAGCAGAAGGCTATAAATCCACAAACCTAAAATAGATTCACTGGATGAGGAAACCTGGGCAGAATCTTATCTAGTATTGTATAACTAAGTGCATCAGTGTGTGTTTTGGGGAGGTGGGGACAGGTGTCATTGCTTTATGTTCCAGATATTGCAGGATCTATGTCCTTGTCAGCTGATAAATAAGCTTTCTTTATTTATATTGCAATTGTACCAGATACCCCGGGCAAGGTACAAACCTCATTTTGCTAGCTCCAGGGCACTGAGAAATGATGTGGCTTTCTCAAGGTTGCAAAGGAAATCTGTGCCAGAGCCAGGCATTCACCCACATCTCCTGGGTTCTTATTCAGTTCCTTAACCCATGAGGCCCTCCACGATAATGTCTTTCCTTAGGCCCTAAAGCCGCTCATGTAATAGAAATAAATAAATAATGACCTGAATGTCAAGCAGATTTCTATATATGCAGAAGTCTTCAGATACCCTAGGGGACAGGTTCCTTTGGAGCCTGTAGGGCTCCAAACCTGCAGAATAAGAAGAAAAAGTAACTTGTGATTATTATCCTACTATGTATTCTACAGTTGATAGTTGAGAAATGATATCTGCATTTCCAGAGGACTGGGGAGATGTGCAGTGCATGGGACAGCTATGAAGCATAACAGGTGTCCCATTGCAAAACAACTCTCTTCCAGCCAAGAACAGTTTTGCTGCTGTCACTCTTGAAACTCATGCTCCTCACCGGGACTTGTGTGGGCAAAGTTCAGTGGGAACCAGATGGGTGAGCTTTGGGAGTGTACTGGCTCCCCTGCCTGACCCTATAATTATGCTCTACCTCTTTATAAAAAAGTTGCTGGCTTGCTACTTCATCCACTGGTTATGCTTCTAGCCAAAGAGTCAGGTGTGGTGCCACTGTATTGCCTTGCTCTAGACACATCAAAGCCATTTTAGAAGTCAGTTTACTGGGTCCCTGCAAAGGGAGGCATCCAGTTTGGCTAGTAGACCTAAGTCTAGTCACTTTTCTGGCTCTAATACTCAATATTGGAAGAACTGAGCTTCTGAAATGGAAATCATCAACCCCAATATCCATGACCTGAATCATCACTCTCACTTATAGCCTTAGCCTGTCAACATGCATGGGCAGATGTAGGATTTTGAAAATCGGGAGCAGATGGTGGCGTGCATCATCACCTATAACGCAACACATTTTTTCAGTTAGAAAAAAACTAGAAACTTTACTAATAAGCTTCACTGCTGCTGCCACTGCCAGGCAGTTGGTTTTAAACTTTGGATGGACCAGGAATCAAAGGTGCAACTGCAACACAGCACCCTTCCTCCCCCTCCCCCCCCCCATCTTCTCCTGTCAGCACAAAACAAACAGCCCAGGCCAAATTCTGCTCCTCACTTACTCTGGGCAGCCCCACTGACTTCAGTGAGATTGAACAGGTGGCTTCTCCCACTGCACAGGTTTGCATCCATTCTCCAAACAGCCTCTGCCGCTGCTGCTCCCAAGAGAGCAGCACCATCTTCTCACTCCCTGCAGGTTAAACAAGCCACCAACGTGTCCCATTAGCAGAATCAGCAGCTCAGGGGTGGGGAAAGACCACGTGAGTCCTGCCCTTCTTTGAAGTCTGCAGCCTCCCTGTGTCCCAGGCAGCCCCCCCTGCATAGGCAGACCTGGAGTTTTGAAAAGGGGATGTAGACTGCAAGGTGCATCATCTCTTATAAAACCAACACATATTTTTCCCCAGTTAAATAAAAAGAAACTAGAAGTAGAACGAATATGTTAGTGGCCTGGGGTGGTATTATTCTGTATAAGACTGAAGCAAAAACCAATATAACTTCATTGGAATTGGTTAAAAACAACCTGCAGGACTGCGAAATAGGAGCTTCCTAGCCAGGAGCAGCTACAGACAGCAGAATTGCAGAACAAAGGCTGGCTTGACTGGTGGATCATCAAGACGGTTAAAAAGAAGAGAGGGTCGTTAACACCTGTGGAATGAAGAGTTTAGAAGGGATGGGGTAGATGACAATGAGCCATGAAATGAAGCGACTCCCTCAGCGCTGCCTGATTAGAAATGCTGCTGCCATAGCCGGGCAGGTAGTTTAAAACTCAAATCAAAGGAGGTGCACCCCTGTCCCCATGAGACAGCAGAGATGAATACGTGGCCCTACACCTCTTTCCACCGGGGATTCTGATTTTCCATGGACATTCCTCTCCATGTCTACTGAAAGCCCATTATGTGTCACCTCACTCTGATATTAAAGACTTATTATCAGCAAACAAAACCCCCATAATCAACCATATGAAAAAGGCCATTTCTCCCTTACTTTCCACCTCTTGCAAAAGCACTGGTGCATTCATGTCAGTGAAAAGCACGTGTCCAGTGCAGCCAGCTCAGTACAGTGCAGAGAAACAGTCACTAGCCCCCGCAAGCCATAGGACCAGGTGTGGCGGAGACTGGAACCAATTCCTGGCTGCCGAGCAGGTGAGTTTGGGGTTCGCTGGCAATTCTGAGAATGAATCAGGAAAAAGGGACATTGCTTTGGGATACACTTGAAACAGTGTTTTTTCCCTTCTCTGTTTTTGGTGCATCAACAAACATTTAAAAGTGCACATTTTGGGTCAGCCAGGATATTGCACTGGAGCCCAAACAAAGGGTCTCTCCAGGCATGAGCACTTGCTTTTTAAAATGTTCTGTATTCTTAAATGGAGTCTAATGAGATGTCAAACCCTGGAGGCTTTTTAGACAGGAAGACGGTCCAGGCACTGCCTTCTAACAGCACCCCCAGGAGACACTTGGGCTAAGTGCAGACAGTCAAAAAGCCTGAGGCTGAACTGATTCAATTTTCACAGGTTAGTCTAAGATGCGCAGTTTGAACTGATAAGTAAGTGAACAGACATTCCCTTTTGATTCCAGAAATACAATCCCATGCCTGAAGAATCTGGGGGCAGGGGACGCTAGAGCCCAACTCCCTGCCCTGCCGGGTCAGACAGCTTGGGCCAAAGCTAGCCCACCCACCCTGCAAGAGGGGTTTGCAGGGGAGGTGAAAAGTATGCTGGGGGACTGTGACATAACTTGAATCTGGAGGGGATCTGGGATAGAAGTTCAATAACCTGATTTAACCTAAAGCAGTTAAGTCTGATACTATATCCATCCAGGTTTATCTTAAACTGGTGTTGGCCATTTTGAAAGCCGCTTACATGCACTGAACTTCTGTTGTGCTACAGATCCAGACCTGTTTCTGATCACTTACACCAGTTTATGTGTAATTTCTGTCCCTAGCCTTTGACTCTCTGCTTTTGTTTCTCAATGCAAGCAGCCTGGTGGAGCCGGGACATAGCGGGGGGTCGGGGGGGGGTGTTTCCAAGTGCCTGAATCCGCATTTTCTTGCCAAAGCAAAATTCTGATGATGCTGTGTTAAGGATGCATTGGGAGGCAGCAGAGGCCGACGCAGCAGTGGCCGTGGAAGTGCGGGAGTAGTCGGGGTCTGGCATGGGCTGGGAGGGTTGCTGGGCAGGGATAGCCAGGGGTCAGGAGGTCTATACTGGGGCAGCAGGAGCCTGGGGGTGTTGATGGTTTGGGGCAACACCCCCCCCCAACATGTTACCCCTCTCTCCAGCCTCCTGATCCTTTTTTACCCTTCTGGGCCTCCATCCTCGCCTCTCTTCTCCTCCTATTACCCCCTTGCCTCACCCCTTCCCACCAGCTGCCACCGACTCCTCCAGGTGGCCTCCGCAGCTTGCCCTGGCACCTGCACACGGGAACAGGTGTGAGCTGAACCAACACATGAAGCCACACCGGTGTCACAGCAGCCTCCAGTGGCCACACAAAGCAACTCCACCTGCAGCCTAGCCAGGTGCCTGGTGATGATCCAGGGACGAGGGGCCAGGTCACAGGAGGGCTCATACTGCGACTGACCCCAGACAGGATTGGCAAGACCTATGCTGGCAAGCTCTTGTCCACAGGGTTTGTCTGCGCACAATAGCTCCACGCAGTTGTACCAGCTGGACAGGTCCACATGCCATCCTGGGGAAAAGCACCTTTATACTGGCACAGCCGCCCTCCTAGGAGGAATTATACCAATCTAATCACTTCTCTAAAACAGGCATGTGTGTCCCCTCCAATCTAAATGCCAGCTCTTTGCTTTCAGTCCTTTCTTGACCACAAAAAAATAAACAGTGTATTTCTTCTGCTGCAAAGAGCTCAGAAAGACCACAACAGACCAAGGGTGTTTGACACTAGGAATTCCTGTTTGAAGTCTCTGGGTTTATCTTGTGAATCGCATGTGGGTGTTTGCACATCTAACAAGTGCTAATATTGTGCAGCATCCCACAACACCCTTAAAAGGGTCTCAGCCTGAATGAGAATCACTGATACGGACACTGAGTTACACAAGATCACAAGACCTTCGCTGATCCGAGCTACAGTGATACAGCTCCTCTGGCATCCTTCCAGGTTGGCACTGGGTTAACTGAGATCAGAATCTGGCCAAAGGCCATCGCTTATGTAAATCCCAGCTGCTCCAGGCTCGAGTGGGTGGAGGTCCCAGGGCCCAGTGAAACTCTGAGGTCTGGAGGTGAGCGAGTGGCTAGAGAAGGGACCGTGACGTACACACATCTGCTAACCCTGGGAGCGGCGCGATGCCAGGGCTCGGGGTCAGAGGTCACAAGGTCAGGGATCAGAACTAAGGGGTTACAGGTCACGGGTTAGGGTAATGGCTCAGAGGTCAGGATCACGGGTCAGCGATTGAGGCCCGGGCATCAGGGGTTGGGGCCAGAGATCAGGGGTCAGAAGTCCAAAGGTAAGGGGTTGGGGTCAGAGGTCAAAAGGTCAGTGGTCAGAGATCAGGGACGGAGGGATAAGGGGGGGGTCACAGGTTGAGGTCAGGGCCACAGGTAAGGGGCTGGAGGTCAAAAGGTCAGGGCCTGAAGTCAAAAGGTCAGGGGTCAAAGCTGGGGATTGGGGGGTCAAAGGTCAAGGTCAGGGATCATAGGTTGTGGTGAGGGGTCAAAAGGTCCTTCACCTCCTGACACCTTCTTGGCTGCCTCTTGCACACAGGGCTATTCAGAAGAAAGCTTTCACGTAGCACAAGGAAGGGCCTATGGGGGAAAGGGCAGGACAGCACCGCAGGCCAGACGTGAGGCTCCTGGGATTATTCTCCCGGTCAGTGCTCAGATTTTTCTCCAAGCTGGAGCTGGGCCCTCGTTTATCTGTGAGGGAGCAGACAAGCTACTTTCTGCTGCATCATTCCTCTGGCTCCGGTCCCACAGGCAGCCTCCCACCTGCCGAGGCAGTCACTCATCCATCCCTGATGAGAGAGGAGATAACCTGCTCACCGCTTTGCCCAACATCAAACCATGCAGTTGAGACTCACTTTCCAAACACCTGAGCATGTTTTTCCATTTGGGGGACCCAGCACATGCATGGCTAATTCAAGCCATGCTGGGTTAACTGCTGCCAAGGAAGGATAGGAGGAAGGGAGGAAAACACTGTGTTTTTTGTCCATTTATGAGGCAAGGTAGTCACTACCTGCTGACTGGATATAGCCTGAGCAGCTACAGGAACAAATACTTGAGCCTGCCTGATCCATGTGCTTTTCCTAGATGATAAACGGCAGCTGGGAGGCTGGATGAAGATCTGTTTGCTTCATTGATCCCATCACTCAGTATCCAGCAAAGAGCATGCTACGTCCCTTCAGGCTCGCACATGCTGTAAACAGAACAAAGCCTCAATGTGCTGGCAAGGACAATGGCTCGATCAAGATGGGCTAGTGCCTGTGCCACTAAGCACAACTGGAATATGCCTCTAGGCAGAGACACTTTAAGCAAAGACCTGTCTATTCGAGTTGCACTTCCTGATCGTCGCCAGGGGCTCAGCTTTGGTACAAAATAACATTGTTCTGTATTTCTGCAATGTGTACCCAAAGATCTTAGAGCATCTCACAGTTCCTGGAAAGACCGGGCGAAAGAGGTCAAGGCCAGAGGGGGAAGGCAGCCTCCTCTGGGGAGCTGCGCACTGTAGTAGCTTTTCTAACAGCTTAGCACACATCAGTTTAAGTCAACTGTCAAACAAGAATAGTTGTATGGCAGCTCATGACACATTGGGGGAACAAATCAGGCTTGCAAGCCAAGGTTAACTTCCCAACCCTTATGCCAAGTGCCAAGGGATTTTTCATGAATGCAAGCGGACCGGTTTAATGCCTCATCCAAAAAACACCACAGATTTGTCTTGGCTTATGTCCACATATCAACACAGAGAGAGGAGCACCACCTACCGGCAGTCATCAGCACTCCTTCCCATGACAGTCGAGCTGCTCCATCCCAGCCCCAAAACTACAGTGGATGGGCCAGCTCTTCAAGGAACCGAGCCACCTTTCACAAGTCTGTGTTGCAAGATCCTCTCAAGGTGGCTCAACCAGTTCAGAAAGCTCCTTGGTGCAATGCCCGTAATCCCCAAGTCGAATGGTTGCATTTCCCTGAACTGTGACGGAGGCATAAAATCAGCTCTGGTATCCAGAGGAGCCCATAGCAACGTTAATTCAGTTTTGCACACCTAAAAACAGCACATACCTTAAATGCAGGATCTGATCTGCAGTTGTTCTAGGCATGCACGCATGCTAGTGAGGTTAACAAAAGCTGCAGGTGCTTCACTAAATATTAGGCCAATTAATCCACAGGACTAGTTTTTGGGCCTAGAGGGGAGTGTGCTGACTCAGCGGCCATAGAGTTGCAGGTTCAAGCCTGGGTGTGTGCCCAGGCTCCCAGGTGGACCCCCGGGTCCAGGATTTAAGCGTGTGTTCTCTTTCAGGTTGGCTGATCTCGTCCTGCAGGCTTTAAACTAGGTTCATCAGGGGACGGAGAAGATGAGGACAGAGGGAACCAAGAGACACCCACAAGAACAGCCTGACCAAGACCGGCGATGAGCATAAGAAGTACCCAGGTAAGAGATGCTCCACATCAAAGAGCAATACACATCCTCAACAAACAGCACTGGGTCAGAGGAGGGGCAGGCTGAAGTGCTCTGGGTCAGGATACAAGGGGATTGTGGGGAATGGGACTTAATGGTGGGGTCTACTACAGGCCACCCAACCAGGGGGAAGAGCTGGACCGGGAATTCTTAGGTCAGCTTGCGGAGGCAGTTAAGTCAAGGGACATGGTCATCATGGGTGACCTAAACTACTTGGACATCTGCTGGGAGGTAGCAGTCAGCCAGGTCTGACCGCTCACGTAGGTTCCTAGCCGAGTTACAGGACCTCCATCTAACCCAGGAGGTTAACACAGCCCCACCAGGGGAAATGCCTTGCTGGACCTCGTCCTGGCCACAGGCAACGACCTGGTGAGGGGGCTGTGGGTGTTCGACCACCTGGGAGATAGTGATCGTTGCCTACTGGAATTCGCCATCCAGCGCAGGGTGGCAAAGGCCTGCAGCAAGGCAGCAGCCCTGGACTGCAGGAGGCCAGATTTCAATGAGTTAAGGAGATTAGTCAGGGAGGCACTGAGGTCCTGGAGGAGAGGGGACTTGGGAGTCCAAGAAGAGTGGTCGTTCCTTAAGGAGACGCTCCTCCAAGCCCAAAGGGTGACGGTCCCAACGCAGATCAAAGTGGGCAAGAGTGCTCAAAAGCCCCCGTGGCTCACCAAAGGAATCCAGGAACGTCTCAGAGCTAAACAGGAGGCGTACACCCAATGGAAGGGACGGGCCATCACCAAGGAGGATTATACCTCCACTGCTTGAGATTGTAGGGGGGCGGTCAGGAAGGCCAAGATGGAGATGGAACTGGGACTAGCGACCTGGATCAAAGATAACAAGAAGTCCTTTTTTAAATACATAGGAAGTAAAAAGAAGGTACCAGGTAACATGGGGCCTCTGCAGGGCACACTAGGAAATCTGGTGGTCGCACCAGACGAGAAAGCTAACCTCTTTAACAAATTCTTTGCCTCCATTTTTCTGAGCAGGGACCAGGACATCCCCCTCACTGGGATCCCGGATAGACCCAAGAGAGGCACAGCCAGGCCCAGGGTCAGTGAGGACCCAGTCAGGGAACTTCTGGAGGGACTGGACATGTTCAAATCAGCAGGTCCAAATGATCTCCACCCCAGGGTGCTGAGGGAATTAGCAGAGGTCATTGCAGGACCCCTGGCACAGGTTTATGAGTACTCGTGGTGCTCTGGCGAGGTGCCAGAGGACTGGAAAAAGGGTCAGTGTGGTCCCCATTTTCAAAAAGGGAGGAAGGAGGACCCAGGGAACTATAGGCCCTTCTGCCCTTCATGGAACCACCTCCTTGGAGGGCCGCACCATGCCGCTGTCTGCCCTTCAATCAGACAGTATGTCTCCAGACAGCTGCCCTCTCACATCAGCCCCCAACTCTCATCCCATCCCTTGTGCTAATCTCCTCCTTTCTCCATGCATTTGACATGACCTCTCCACCTTCCATCTTGATCACTCCCATGCCCTGTTTTTTGCTCTCTTTCCTGTCCTCTGAGATCCCAGTTTGGATCCAAGGCTTGAATTCAAGCCATCGTTGCCAGGAGCAACCTTCAGCTCCAGATCTGAACTTTCTCCAAAACTGTGGGCTCGCTCTATCCCTACTTTATGACTCAGGCCTATCTATAATTGAAATGTCTCTCTCTGCTGCTGATAAAGCTGCATAACAAAGCAACTGGAACTCATTGCCTAGCACAACTCCATTTATATCAGGCAGCAGAAAAAGTTGAAGGGTAAATTAATAGGAGCATCAGTTACCTTGCTCAAAGACCTCCCCATTGACCTCCAAAAGTTCTTGAGAAGAAAGCGGCACAAGTCATTATTTAATGTTCCAGCTGATATGTGCTTATCTGGGTGATTGTCCCCCAGGAAATGTGGCTATCTGTATTGGAGCACAAGAGGTACGGGGCAACAATTCATAATGCACAGCAGGATGGGACACATGTACAGAAATAGTACACGGACAGTAAAATAAATCATGCCAATCGTGATCAGCAGAATTTTAGGTCTAAAAGGTCCGCGGTCTAAGCTCTATCTCTTGGCTGTCCTTCCTGGTTGACATTTTAGTAGGGAGTTGTATTTCACCTAGAGTACTTTTTCTGCATGCAGTTTTTTTTGCACCAAGATACTGACAGGGAACCTTGCTTAAGGATGACAGGCAGGATTTTTTAACTGCTGGGTCTTTGCAAACACTGACCTGTGTTGAAGCTGGATATTTCAAAGTAGATGAGCTTGTCAGGTGGGCCAAGCTGCCTACTTCAAGGGGATGCAAACGCTTACTGCTCACTAGAGTGATTTATTTATGGGTCACTTCCTAGCCAACTCATGGACCACACTTACTGTACCCACCACATGGCTCCCTCTCATCTGTGAGCCCCGATATCTACACAGCAGCTACAGCAACTAACTGCTGCCATGAAAAAGTAATCCTAGGAAAACACTTCATGTACCTAAAGGTCCTTCTAAGGCAAGGTTAGCTGGAACCAGAGGTAGGCCAACACCATGACGAGCCAGGTCTCCACAGAGCACAGATTCTTGAGAGCCTCTGCCCTAGCTTGCCCCTTGCTAGCTACTATATCACTCTAAGGCCTTGGGTGGGTACACGTCCCTGTCCGCAGGGATCAAACCTGAGACCACCAACATCAAGTTCACCAAGGTAAAGAACTCCCTCTGCAGCGAGAAAGCAGTAGGAGTCCCAGAGCCTATGAACCAGCTGTGAGAGGGACACAGTCACATGTGCTATGCCAGCCTCTGACACTATATCTACTAGTGTGCCTATTTCTAAAAGGTTAGCAGGACTTAAAGGAAAGCTTTGAGAGACTAGGGCCTAATAGTGAAGAGGCCGGAAGCGCATTCCTGGTGCAGCTTGTGGTCAGCAGGGAGGAATTGTAGGTTCTATTATTCACAGAGATCGGACAATTTGCGGGTGGCTGATTACATCAGGCAGATAATGCACCTGGGAGCGTTCGCTGTAACACAATACTGGTGATTTCCCTGGGTGCAAAAGAATAGCTACACAGATAAGATTTCCTCCTTTGCTTCCCAGAAGCCACATGAGGAAAACAGCGCAGAGGAACTCCCACACCACCAAGCGATGAGCCTCCCAGAAGTCATCACCAACAAAGCGGCAGGATATTGCAGACAGAGGTGAAAACATGACATGAACTAGCCGAGACACAGACAGGATGGCTGTCACAGGCTGCCCCGAGACATCTCATCTCGTAGAGACGACCCACGTGGCACTCTCATTCTCTCTTATGAGAAGCCCATAACCCTGGCACTAGACATTGTCCTGGCTCCTGATTTGCAGCATCTCGCATTTTCAAGTGCTGTATCTCCCTTACAAAGCCCACAGCAGTTAGCTCTTACAAAGGGAGACTTTCCCACCCCTCCTAAGCCCTGCAGCTGCAATCAGGCAGGACCCACACCACTTTAAGGGGAGAATTGCCCCTCCTGTGAGGCATCTTCTCCTATTGTCACTCAAAGGTAGGGAGAAAAGAACCACAATAGAGACCACCCAAAGCCAGAGCACTGGAAAACCCTTGGGTGGGAGACAGCTTTACGGACAGGGCATCGTGCAAGGCCAGCCTCTTATCTGGAGATGTGAGGGATGGACTCCTTAGGGGGTTAGTGGGGGAAGAAGTGGGGGGGCAAAGCTGGTGGGGGTAGGGTGATGACTGCACCCACTGAGCTCGCTGCCATGTTGTATCTGTTATTAATATTCTTTGCACCACTGCACTCAGGGATAGAGCTGTAGAGACCTGCAATTCTTAAGTCTAAATAAATATTCACACGTCCAGGTCTGGATGAGTTCTCCGCTTACATTTATGAGGGCAGCACAGGGTGTTAAAGTGTCACTGTCAGCTCCATTGAATATCTCAGATTGCTCCTGGCTGATAATCATTGAAACCTGTTGTCCTAAGCAGGAATGGCATAGATTTGGGGGTTAAGAGTCCAAGCAGCCCTACCCAACATCTGTGTGTGCTTTCTTGGCCATTATGTTGTTTAGGCTGCTCCAAATCTACTTGACCCATGGCAATTCATTCTGAAGAGCCAACTGAATCAACAGGATTTACTTACATGGAAGCCAACTGACTACAGCTAATGATGTAAGTTATGCCCTAACTCTCATCGCCTCAACTGCTCAGTGTCCCACATTCTCCCACCACGCACACAGGGCAAACCTGGTTGAAATCAATGTGGTTACACCTCATATTTGTATTTAATCCCTGTCATCGCTGCCAGCATACACAGCACACAGGGCCGACCCTGTTCTATTTAGCTTGTAAGCTTCCTGGTGTGGGGACCACCTCTCGAGGACATGGGACAACCTCATTATAACAAAGCCCCAAGGAGCCAGAAGAAAAGTTCATTAAAGGAGGGTCACCTTCAGAGCCTTCAGTCAACCTGCTCTAGCATCACAATGAAAGTCAATTGGTTCCTGAGGTGCTGGTCGTTAAGAGCCAGGAGGGTTGTTATAACCAGGTTTGTTGCTATGAGGTTCTTCTGTGTGCCTGTATGGAGCCCAAAGCAATGAGGCACAGGTCTCTAGGCGCTTCTGTGAGATGCCAGATAATGGACTGGTTGCAAGATACATTTCTACATGATTCTCATGACAACCCCATTAACCTTAGATTCAAACACTTCCATGTTCGTTTGATTTATTGCATCAGAAAGAGGAAGAGTTTTGGGAAGCTGGGGATGGAGACTTGCTGGTTCGGGGGAGAGGGATAGCTTAGTCATGGCACAGCAAGTCATGCAAAGCAAGGTTTGTGATAGGTAGCTCTCCCATGCAATGATTAGCCCCAGTTCTGAAAGCAGGGTCTCTTCTTGGCACATTCTGCCATTTTGTGGAGGAGCTAATGGAGTGGGAATGAGTCTGGACCCCAAGTTTAGTCTTGGCTGCAGCTGATAAACTAGATGCAACTAGATTCACCCCAAATGATGTAGGGAGGCGCCATGTAGGCCTTCAGCCTACAGAAGGACAGGTGGTGTTTGCAGCTGGAAAGGGTAGCTGGAAAAATGATACCCAACATGCTTTGTGGGTTGCTCTGCAGATAGAGTGAGCCATCCAAGTACAGGTTGAGACTAGTAAGGAGATAGCAAGCAGGAAGAGACTTCAGGAAGCCAGCTACTCCAACCTCTGCTCAAGGCAGGAGCATCTCTGTCTAAACAACTGCACTGAATCAACTTATCCATCAGCAGTCCTGACCATATTCCTCCACCCTCACTGGGGCCTGCCAGCAGGGGATCAGTCTCCAGAAACTTTGTGTGGCAAAGTGGGGCTCCCCAACTAGCCACAGTGCTAGTTTCTCCACTTGCCTTTGGGTACGCCCCCCCACCTGACTCTCCTGCCATGCCTTGTTGTTAATTAAGGCAGGAGGCTGCCCATTCTTGCCCCAATGCCAGGGGGCGCTATCTGCAGCTCCATTCCTCCCCTACACCACAGCCCAAGCCTCGCAGATGGCATCCAGATGACACAGTGCTCCAAGCCTAGGCCTTGTTGTCAGGCCTCAGACACACTCACATTCTTACCGGCCTCCTCTCACTAGGGCCTCACACGCTCCACCCTCTCACAGGGTTTCTTTCACGCATCAACAACTTATACTGCCTTGCTGCCTTTTGGACCGGGCCCCTTTAGCCATAGGCTTTAGCTGGTTCGTACCTTGGGTGGCAGACGTACCGTCTTTTGGGCCTCTTCTGCAACCCTTGCCCAGGTAGTAGCCAACCAATTGTCCGACTGGATCTAAGCTTGCCCTGGCCCCTTCTGGGGCAACTCTATACACTCCCACACTGTGAGCTTTCAGCCCTCTGGTTCTTATCCCCCGCACTGGGGCTCCTCATCTCCTCCCCCTTTCTGGGGCCACCCCTCACTGGGGCGTTCTTGACTCACACCATGACTGGAGTTCCAGGGTCTCACGGGGACTCTCACTCCTCCCTGGAGCAGTAGGTCATTGTGCTCCATTATAGCTCTTCTTTTCGACCCACACTTGGCCTCCCAGCGGTGGAGGGCTCACTGAGGTCAAGACTCACCCCCATCTCTTGGACTGAGCCCCCTTTACAAGACCTCTGGCCCAAACTGTGGCCTCAGGCATCCAAAGACATACCTTGGCCCACTCCCCTCATATGGGGCCACCCCCTTCACTTGGGGCTCCACACCTCTGCCCCCTTCACTTGGGACCATGGGGCTTCCCTCCCCAGTGGGCTCAGGTGGCCGTA
>NW_017728991.1:14507578-14520828 GCF_001723915.1 Gavialis gangeticus
CTGCTCAGGTCCCTTCCGGCCATACCAACTATGAAACTATAAAAGCAGACTCTACTCAGAGCCTGTGAAATCCCTCGAGTGGCAAGCACTCCAAAGGTGCTCTGCCACACTTTGTACTAGTGAAGAATCGACTGCTCACCTGCAGCTGGTGTTTCTTTTATGTAAGAATCCAGTGGAGTTCCCGACATCACAATCCAATCTCTCAACATGTCCTGCTCAGAAATTCCATACACCATGGAGCACTGTGAGAAAATCTGCGCCAGGATGTTTCTTTTAGGAGTCTTCCTCATCTTTCTGCTGAAGAATGATTTTTTGCCTCTCTTCATTGTCAAGGATCTTATTGCACCAAAATAAATAACGCAAGAGACTCTCACCCAAGGATGGAATTTTGGCTCAGGTCCTGGCCTCTAACAGCTGATCAATGTGTGGGAAGTCCCCTACCCTTTCAACATGTTGGAATTTGCTTGTTCCCTTATACTCTCAGGAATGCCAGGGAATTACAGCATAAAGTAGATGTCTGCAAAGAGAGTGCTTTAGTTCATGTCCTTGGTTTAGTGACTTCCCAACTTCTGCCCCCTACCTCACTACAGCTAAGTACAGACAGTCAAAAAGCCTGAGGCTGATTCAATTCAATCTTTGCAGGTTAATCTAAGCTGCATAGCTTGAACTGATAAGCAAGTGAACAGACATTCGCTTTTGATTCTGGAAATGCAGCCACATGACTGCAGTGGCCCAGGCCAGAAGCCAGGGGGCGCTACAGCATGCCTCCCTGCTGGGCTGGAACAGACAACTCTGGCCAAAGCTAGCCGGCCCACCCTGCGAGGGTGGGATTTGCAGGGGTGGTGCAAAGCATCCTGGGCTGCCGGGAGACTATGAGTTAACTTGAATCTGAAGGGGATCTGGGACAGCAGTTCAATAAATTGATTTAACCTAAATCAGTTAAGTCTGATACTACATCCATCCAGGTTTATCTTATACCAGTTTTGGCCATTTTGAAAGCAGTTTATGTGCACTGAACGTCTGTTGTGTTACAGATTTAATCTGGTTTCCAATCACTTATACCAGTTTATGTGTAATTTCTGTCCCCAGCATGCATGACTACACACTGGAATTAATTCTACTAGGCAGCTTCCACCGTCCTGCTGAATGGGTTGCACTTGATATTCAGTTACATGACCGTTTACATCACCCCCATACTGGATCCTCAGACACAGGGCCAGATTCTTATCTAGAATCCACAATAAAGTTATTTCAAGTGAAACTGGCTCTGGTGTAAGTAGCACTTGGTGAATAGGTCACAGCAAGAAACCAGAGGAACTTAGGCCAAGATCCTCGGTGGTGTTTAAGTGCCAAATGTCCATAGATGTCAGTGGCAAGTAGGCACCTACAGACCTTGTAGGATTTGGGCCTTTGTCCTTTTTTTCTGTTCATGGTTTCACTTTGAAATCCTGAAACAACTTGATCTAGAGCTTTAGGCTTTCCCCATGCACTGTGCCAACTGCATCTGTGGAAAGACAACTTTCCCCTGGCTATAACGTATAGCCCTGAAAAGGTGAAGGCTCTAGGTGACTTATAACCAAGTTACCTCTTCCCAGGTACCTCTGTGAAAACATCCCCTACAGTTCTAAGGCCTTAAGACTCTTAAAATGGCATGGCCAGCTCTCCCACCAGTACAAACTAACATTGTCCCCTACACACTAATTCCAGGTGTATACCAGCAGGGCCACATGGACTTTCATGAGTCTGATCCAGAAAAAAAACAGCACATAGCACATTCAAACAAAATATAGCAGGGAAAATCAACTGAGACTCTCTTGCTTTGCCCACGCAAGGTAGCTCTGCTATCCCCAAAGGCATAGGAAGCATCCACTGGTAAAATATTTACACTGCTACAACACCAGTTACTCAGTCACCAACCCCTTGTAAGTGGGCACGTGCGAGAGCACATTAGATGAGCATCTGCACCACAGCCTGTTGGTCTCAGCCCAACCGCTGTGGCATTTTTTTTATTTTCTATCAACCTGCTTTCATGAAGAAATGGGGTGTCATCCACTCCCTGTTCCTTCCCAGATTAATTCCCAGAGCCTTTTTGGAGGTGTCACAGACTTCCTCTACTTAGCAGCTCAAAGTAATAATTTGTCTGCATCTGTTATTGTCCCAGCTGAAACTAAGGCACTTTCTGTCAACCCCCTTTTTCAGGAGCTGGTGCCTCTCAGCAGGGTGTTACTCTATGTTCAATCTTCAAACACAGAAGCAGAGAGGGACAAGTCAGGCCAACTCTGCTCAGACATTGTGACTTCCAAGCCAGGGGGCTCTTCTACTTATTACCTGCAGCTTTGCACAGGGAATGTTACCAACGGCTTTTTTATGTGCGTATGGTGGATGCCTCTCTTGCACTCATGAGCGATGCAACCAGGGCATTTCTCTTTTTCTATTGAGTATGCAAATTCACTAATCACCTGGAAGGGATGGGGTGTTTGTTTTGAACTGGAGCATGCACCTCCATAATTCACCTCTGGGTGTACAGGTTGTTGTAGCTCTTTGGTTAACTCTACTCATGTGCCTCCTTGAGTAGGCCCAGACACAGCGTTACTGCTCTGCCCATGCAATATATTCCCAACAAGCATTTTCTTAAAGACAAGATCCCTCTGTGCCACTACAAAAGTGCCCTGTCACACTCTAATGCACGCTACTGGGGAGCAATCTGTCATAATACCCCTGTCATCACATCTGAGACAGCAAAACTGAAGATGGATCCCACCCTCTATTACCTAATGAATGCTCCATTGCCGTCATGTATAAAACTCCCCCCCGTCATGGGAAGCCACTGGTTATAACACCTGAGGCAACACATTACCTGTTGTCTCTTTCTGGTTTGAGATGACAATCCTGGAACCTCTTCAAGTGGTATGACTTGATCTGCTTGTAATGTCAGGCAATACAAAAAATATAACAGCTGGTGAGAGAGAGCACCCAGCTCTCCTCCAGAGATACATCTCCCACACACACCAGCATTTATGAATGTATTTTTTTATCCAAAGCATTCAGCAAATCCTATTTCAGCCTAGCAGACTGATCAAAAAGATGCTCCAGGGGCACACAGGCTTTGGAGACCTGAGGTCAATTCTCTGCTCTTTCACAGACTTCCTAGAGACCTTGGGTCAGTTATACCTCGTCTCTATCCTGCAGTTCCCCACCTGTGAAACAGGGATAATAGCCCTGTCCTACCCGAGAAGGGGTGTCAGCAGGAGAAAGTTTGCTAGGTATCCATTGAGATATTATGCTAATAGGTGCTGTCTGCCTGCCCATAGGTAGGTGGCTATTGCTGGAGGCCAGACTTTCTGCAAACCTGCTTGCAAAGATTTGCATGTCTGAAGGACATAGCCGGCACACTTCCCAATACCAGGGAAGTGAGGACCGCAGCAATCTCTCCCTTTCCTGATACACAATTTCTGCTTGTTTGTTGTCACTGTTTGCTCAGTTTGAAGTGAAGTTCTAGAGAATCCGGGTTTATTCAGCAGCCTCTATTTTTCCTGCTGCTGTAACATAGGTTAGAAGATAATAGTACTAGAGCAAATAAATGTCAACAAGAAAAATCTACAATCTGTAAGAGCCCACATATTCCTTTGGTCAGCAACAGAGGCACCATTGTTCAGCCCTCCTGTAGAGACACGCAAGCAAGCCAACACAACTCCGTCAAAGTACTATGTTATCATTCTCTATATTTGTCAATCTTCCATTCATTCTCTGCGTGGTCTCCGCACAGGCTTGCAGCTTCCTGAACTACACGTAGTCTGGCACAAACTCATGGCAAAGCAAGCACCTCATTGCTTCTCTGCCCACCGTGCAACGACAATGATCTGAATCTCATTACGTCCAAAGGCCGTGCCCCCAGAAGGGCTTGAAGCTTTGAACAGGCATAGATAGCTGGCCTAGTTGGCACTCATCTCCTTAGCTGTGGAGCTAGGCTAAAATGCAGAGGGGCAGGGAGTGGAATGGTAGAGATGGCACTGTGGCACTGCAGAGGGTATAGGGGGAATCAGAGGAGGTGATACTTGCATGCAGGAGGATTAATGCATTGGACTTCTTGGTCCCCCGCCATATGCAAAGCTCCCAACAAACCAGAGGCCATCTGTAGAGCCCAGAATTCAAACTCCACTTCCCACTTCTGGATCCAGCATTGCAACCGCAACAACTCTGCATCGCACCTCTGACTTCGCCCAGGATTCAGGGGTGGTTAGTCAGGTTTAGTCCCATCCCTACAGCAAATGTTCATAATCTCTCAGCTGCCCCCTCCCTCCCCAGGTGGAACATGTGCTTATTACTGGCCATGCTTTCATAGATTCATAGATTTCATAGACATTCGGGCTGGAAGATCATGGAGACATTCGGGCTCGGAAGATCATGGAGTCCAGCCCCCACTCCCAAAGGGCAGGAAGTCAGCTGGGGTCATAGGATCCCAGCAAGATAAACATTCAATTTGCTCTTGAAGGTGTTCAGTGTAGGTGCTTGAACGACCTCTGATGGCAGGCTGTTCCAGACCTTGGGGGCTCGGACAGTAAAGAAATTCTTCCTTATGTCCAGCCTGAAACGGTCTTGCAGGAGTTTATAACCGTTCGATCTTGTCATCCCTTGGGGCACTCTGGTGAGCAAACGTTCCCCCAGATCCTGGTGGTCACCCTGATAAACTTATAGGTGGCCACCAGATCACCCCTGAGCCTGTGCTTTTCCAGGCTAAAGAGCCCCATGGCTCTCAGCCTGTCATCATAAGGTCTGTTTTCCTGACCTCTGATCATGCGCGTGGCTCTTCTCGGGACTCTCTCAAGCTGCTCCACATCCTTTTTGAATTATGAGGCCCAAAACTGGATGCAATACTCCGGCTGCGGCCTCACCAAGGCCGAGTACAAGGGGAGAATGATGTCCCGGGATTTGCTTGAGAAGCATCTATGGATGCAAGCCAGTGTTTTCCTCACTTTACTAGCCGCAGTATCACATTGCAGGCTCATGTTCATCTTGTGGTCAATCATGACCCGCAAGTCCCTTTCACCTGTAGTGCTAACCAGTGTAGCACTGCTGAGCCTATAAGGATGCTGCAGGATTTTCCTCCCAAGGTGGAGGACCTTGCATTTTTCTGAAGGGAAACTGAGGCAGATTGTTGACATGTTTATCCACCACTGAAAGGGTCATACCTGGGCAAGGAGTACAACAGAGGATGAGGGTGGAAGGCCAATGCATGGTGCCACTCCTGATGGCTCCCTCTGCCAGTTCATACCCCTGTATTTGTACTTCATGAGACCAATGATTTGCTTCCCTGCTGTCCTGGGAAACCTGCCTGCTTCCAGTGTATGCCACCACCCCGCAGCTCCTCAGATTAGGGAATGGCTGCTGCCCCCTTCATCTCTCCTCTTCAGACTTCCAGCATCTCTGCCTCCTTTTGCCAACATCTTCTTTCCCTGGGCTTCCCAAGAGCTGCTGCTCATGCCTTGTCCCTTCAGCCCTGCCAAAGCCCACTGACCTTTGCTGGGATCCAGCAGCTGGTGTTCCCTGTCCGCTGCAGCAGGTTACTTTCTGAAATGGATAACAACCTACTCCATTTGTATCCACCTCTTGCTTTCACCATACCCCCAAGATCCGGCCCTCCTTTGGAAAGTGTTTGTCTTTAGCAATATACGTACAGCATGTAGCACAACAGAGTCCTGCGCCAGGACCACGCCGGCTCCAGAGGCTACCACAACACAGATAATACTCTCATGTGAAGCCTTTGACGACAGTAGGAGATGCAGCATGTCCCTGATTGCTGAGATCAGACACAATCAGCATCTGCCGACCACAAGAAGAAGAAAAAGGGGATGAAGTCAAACAGGGAAAAGGTACAATAAAGAATAAAACTGAGGATGATGAATGGATCCTGGCTGCAGTCTAAACTCTGTCCACAGAGGCAGGGAAAGCCGTCTTGCTAGAGGTGATAACAGGCAACTGAGGAAACAGGGGCATTGGAAACGCACACGATAAGACAGAGGCACAACTTTAAAGAAGTCCCTCGGTTTCACTAAGGCGCGGTGTCCCCAGACCTGAAAGGAGGATTCTCTAATACTCATCTCCTCCCTGTTACGGCCTTAATTACTGTTTGCACAGCTCAGTGTAGGAGAGGTTCCCTGGCCGTGCAGAGTTATTAATTTAATAACGTAAAACACAGGGCCAGCCGCTGGTCTCCTCTGAACACGCGCAGGTGTGATCTGTGGGAGGCGCTAGCCACCCGCCAAGCCACCAGGGCATAACATATTTATCACCAGAGCAATAAGGGGCCTTATGAAAGCGTTAGATGTTGCACAGGCCTTGGTGATGTAACAGAGCCATACGTGCAGCTTTATAGGCAGGGAGAAAAGCTGTTACCCAGCCCTTTCAAAACTGGCCCGACTCCTGAGGGAAGTTTTCCAGCTCTTGCTGTTTGGTGTCTGTTGACCTCAGGATAAGCTCATTTCCGTCTTCAAGAATAACCATGAGCAAGCAAAGCAGCACGGCAGCCTGTGGTAACAGCAAGCTGCCGCTGGTTAGGTAGGATTTGCCCACAGAGTGACTTGCGTACTGGCCTCTTTCCTATGAGTTATCCCAAAAACAAAAAAGGCTTCAGAGTTGTAGGACTGACAGCAAAGCCCTTGTTCTGGAACGAGCTCCTCGGACGGTAGGGGCTTCTCGTGCTGTTCTGCGTGGAGATACCGCTGTGCAGGATTTTGCATTTCACTGCATGTCTGCCTAAGCATCTGCAGTAGTTATCACCAGGTGGATGGAGTATTAATCCAGAAGCTCTACAAGCTCTGCGCAAGGCAATTACTGAGATCCTTCAGGATCCAGTTTGAAAGAGATCCTGCCACAGAGGCATAGATAGGGCACGTAATCTCCTTTTAAGACACGGCCAATTTAGTGCTGGTGACCCACCGAAATCCTTGGCAGGTCATCTTGGAACAAGGGTTGAAATCTTGGCCCCACTGAAGGCACCTACAAGCCTCCCGATGACTTCCCGGGGCCCTTAATTACTGCCAGGGCTCAGAGACATGACACACACACAACTTGTACAACCCCATAATAATTCCATGACATCTGGAGGGCTCCTCCTGGACCCCGGCGGGTTGTGCAGCTCCCAAGATTTTGGAAAGTTGCAAAAACATGGGAGCAGTCAGAATGGACAAGATGAGGAAATGTAATTCCTCTTCTGATCCACGAGTGTAAAGAAAAATCCTCTTCTATTTCTCCCGTCCCTATCACCCGGAATGCAAGGGCTTGATTTTCAAAAGTACCGAGTCCCATAATACTACCTGAAAGCAATTAAAACCTGGCCAGGAGAGACCCATTTTAAATGGTCCTCCACTGGCCTGGGCTAAATTCAGGTCTGGAGTGACTGGACACATCTCCACTGGCTTCTGCAGTGGTGACGCATAAGTATCAACAGTGGGAGGGGGCACAACTGCATACTGCTGCCACCCCACTGCTGCCAGGAGCTGGCTCTGACCAGGCTTCAGTCCCATGCCCCACAGTCAGTGCAGAAACTGCTCCCTAGCCTCCCCTCCCTCGGGCCCCCACTGCTGCTAGGCCCTGGCTCCAGCTGGGTTGCAGCCCCCACACCCCACCTTCAGCACAGAAATCTGGGGGGGGGGCACATGCCCCCCACCATGTCACCGATGGGCTTCTGTGAAATATATCTGTTTATGTGAACTTTACTTGTGAGACCTGGGTTTGCCTGAAGGGTGCATGAGCATTGGCAACACATCAGGGAGGCAATGGGGGGGAGGGGGGAGCATATGCCCCCCTCGCCCAGATTTCTGCTCCAACAGCAAGATGCAGGGCATGGGGCTGCAGCCTGGACAAAGCCAGGGCCTGGCAGCAGTTGGGGTGGCGGCAGCGGTGCAATTTCTGTGCCAACGCTAGAATGTGGGGCTGCAGCCCAGCTGGACCCAAGCCCAGCAGCAGCAGGGGCAGATGGCAACAAGGAGTTGTGCCCCCGACTGTCAGTACTTACGCATCACCTGTGAGCATAAGCCCACACCCCTGGTAGGGAAAGAACGGCCTCCAGATGCTGGCTTTGCCTCTTTTCTCATGGATTCTTTCTTTTACCAACACGATCCATCTCAGGTATAAAACTGCCTAATCTAAGCACCTGTCCTGCCTAGACAGACCTCCACCAATAGGCTTTCAAATGGAAGGTTGTCCCACCTTCTTATTCACCTCCACCATCCCCTGACACCTCTCTACGGCATTTCTGATGACGAGTCCATAAGGCTACCCCTGTGGGCTATGTTCTCCTCTGTAGTGAGCACATTAGGGAAGCCTTTCTTCTAGTTACCTCAGTGGCAGGACGAAGCACGAACACTGATGGCCACGGCGGGGTTGAACCACAAGCATTAGCAAGACAGCTGTTGCACAACACTGTGTTTACTGAATACTTGACGGCTATTAAAGGGACTTGGCTGCCAACATTCATCTGAAAAATTTATCCAAGCCCTAAGGCATCCTGAGGAATAAAGGAAATCCTGAAACACAGGAAGAGAGGACCAAGAGCTTCGGTCCTCCCAGGAGACGAGACACTCAACATTATAAGGATTTCTTCTCTAAAGGCCCAATCGAAAGCCCAGCTGAAGTCAACAGGGGGCACTGCCCAAATGAGGATGATCTTACAGTTCTCCAACACCTGGGCAGATCTCAAAGCTCTTTGCAAACCTCAACCAATGCCCAAATCATGCACAGGAATGTTTTTTGCCTACCACAGGAATGCAGTCACTCCCCTGGGTGAAACACACAGCATTTAGCAAACGTCTGGGGCTGAGCACGGTGGGAACTGCAAGAGGAGCTTTCTGCAGGCGGAAAGCTGGAGACATAAAGGGGTCATTCCTCCTCTGGAGGGGCACAAATTATCGAAGGCTGCACAAGAAAGGCAAGTCACCAATGGGTATACAGCATGCCAAAGTAGAAAGGATGCAAATTAACATTAAAACAAGGCTGGGGCTGGGGGGGAAAGAGGCACACACAAAGCCAGATAGCACTACCAAGCGCTCCCACAGCATTCCCATGCCTGGTTCTCAAAGCAGAGGTCACGTCATGAGGCATTGAGAGGGGAAGGTCTTCACATGCACCAGCAGCCAGACCTCGGTGTCTCACATCCCACGCGAGTGATTACGTGTCAGGCCACACCACTTCCTTTCTTCGTGACTTCCACTCAGAAGGGCTGGGAGCTCTCGGTAAGGCCATGGGAAGACTCTCCCTGGATGCAGATGGGCATTAGACTTGGCCACACAGCCAGATCTAAAGCCCAGCGAAGCCTTTCTATTGGCTTCACTGGGCTGTGGCGGAGGCCCACAGAGAGGAAATTAAATTTTAACGAGCTGTGCACCTGTCCTGCGGAGCTCCAATCACCCACATGCCTGGCATGAGTAACGTGTTTTGATGGCTGAGTCAAATACCATTTATTTATTCGTTACATCACCTTGGCCAGGGCAGGCAAGGCAGATCACAATGTGGGTGGCAAGTTGCTCGCAGCGTTTCTGCACCACTCTTTGTGTCTACCAGCACTGGGTCCCACCAGGATTGGCATCGAACTTGCGTGGAAGGGCACCCAGGACTTCAGTCCCAAGGACAATACTTCAGCCCAAACATCCCCTGTTCTGGCATCCTCTACACTCCTCTAGCTTTTCCTCCCCGTGTCTCAGCAAGTCCAAATCATCACAGGACCCTGGTATGGGGCGTCAAAGTGAAGCAGACCATGCCAACTGCCCGTGTGCTACACACTGGAATGGCCAGAGAGGTGCTAGGCACTCCACTAACCTCTCCTCCCCTGGGGTGCGTTTGCAGGCAACGAGACGACGGCTGGAGTACGACGATGAGAGTCGTCGTACTCCGTCCATCTCAGGATGGGGGGGCCTCCCAGTATGGTTATGCCCAGCAGGAAGCCCGCAGGTTTGCCCTGTGCAGCAGCCTCCTCTATCCCAGCCCCTCCACTGACCCCCTGGCTTTCAGCTCGCTCTGGCCCCAGAGAAGCCATCAGGCAAGGCCTTCTGCTGTTCTCCTGCCACAGCCTTCCCTGGCCTCCTGGCTTTCCAGCCCTGCTCTCCCCAGCTTCAAGCTTTCTCCAGCTTGAGCTCCCACATCAGGAAGATCCGTAGGCTGGCACCTTTGCAGGCCGCAGCTCTCTTCTTGACAGCTGTCCTCAGGGAGCTCTAATGGTATCCTATGGCTTCTTCCCGGGGCTGGGGGCTCCAGATGGCCGTGTCTGCCCGGGAACTCCAGCAAACATCAAGCTCACCCAGCTTCCTTTCACAGTTTATTAGTTTCAAGTGGCCCCCTAAATCAGGTCCTGATGAGGTGCACCGCATGCCAGGGGCTCTGGACCCACCTTCTAGCCTGCTTTCACAGATCAGTGACCCTGAGATGGAGCAGGACCAACCTCATATCTCTTAGCATGTGCCAAGATCCCATGTGCCCTAAGTGGTTCATTGCTTACACTGGCAATGCCCAAGACAGGAAGTTAGCACTAGATGATCTGTCAGGGATATATCTTGCAGATATATCAGGGCTTTGTTCAGAAAAAAAAAAATGGAGCTGTCCTGCCAGCCACCCCGGATGTCTTAACTTTGCTCAGGAGAGGTTGCATAACCCTTTTATATAAGGCAGGAGTTGTACTCTCACAGAGGGAAGAGATCTCATCCCGCGCTCATCCCTCCCGCTTGGTTTCACCCTGTGGGTTTAACTATTAAAAAAAATAAACAGCACCAGTCCGTCCAGTGCGGGTGACACCGATGTCTCCTCCCACTAACTTCAGGGGCAGCAAGAATGACAGGGCTCCTCATCCCTCGCGTTTCTTGGTGCTCTCAGATAAGCAGCCCCTCCAGTTATGACCCAAGGGAAAGCTGCGTGGGGCTGCCTGGCTCTGCATGGACCCACCAACCTGGTGTCTTGCCATAGCTAAGAAGAACTCAACACTTGTCTTTTTAATTGAGACAACTGGGAGACGCACCGGACCCATGAGCCCATCCCCACCTCCACCCCTCCCAGCACTTGGCGAAAGTCCACGCTCTGCAGTTTGGAGGCATCTGGATGGACCAACATTTAATGCGTTTTCACTTCTCAACACACAGGCAACAAGGCTCCTAACCAGGACCAGCAAACTATATTCTGACACCGCAGAGGCCAGAACTTGCAGCATCTCCTAGCCCCAGCCCATGTCCATGAATCAGTTGGGTTCGGTCACCACAGACACAGGCAAAGCGGGCATTAACTGATAGTCAGCATGAACTGAGCTGAGCATCAGCCCAAACGGCACAGGAGCCACCAGGCCACGGCCCTCCATGACTTTTGTGTAGGACTCACTAAGTACTTTGGCCTCTCAGTAGAAAAGCCACCGCCATGGAAGTTCCTACCTGCGGCGAAAGCCGAGGGGGCCCAGCTGCCAAGTCGTAGGCCCACCCTAAATCCCAGCTGGGCAACACTTCCCCAGCATCCTAAACAGGACCGGGGTGCCATAGCAATGGGGCAGCATCCCCCAAGGCAGAATCCTGGGACCAGTCGCAGGGAAACAGAGCAGCCACGCTGTGGGTGGACCGAGCCGTCCCAGCTGAGATCACCCCTGCTCCTCCTCCCCTTCATTTCCCAATTACTAGCCAGACCTGCTTTCTTCGACTGATGCCTTTATTACCATTTGGTTGCCTCACTGATGGCTTCAGGCAGATCCAGGGGCTCTGTTCTGCAGAGACACCCCCGGCTCTCCAGCCAGCAGCCTGGCACTTCCACGCAGGTTGTGGCATCCGCCCAGGCTCCATCCCAGCCTTCGCTGCCCGTGGGCTCTGGGACTATCCACCCATCTCTGGGTCTGCTGCTAATTCAGGCAGTGTAATGCAAGCAGTGAGCAGCCGCAGGGAGGGGAGTTATATGCAGCAAAATTGCCTCAGAGGGCTTCTATCTTTCCCCGTCAGCATCCGTCTCTCCACTTGCTCCCTCTGCCTGGCATCCCGACTGGTCCTGAGTGACGTGAAGTCCTGAGGAACAAGAATATCCCTGATTTTCTCTCCCTCATTCCTCCAATCCCTTGGTCTCTTTCCCTGACCCTTCTCCCCTCCTCCCCACCCATCTCACATCTTCTTTCCACCACCCCTCAGCTCCCTCTCCTGCTATTCCCCATCCCCCAGGATGGAGTAACTGGTGAAGGTGGAGGAAAATAACACAAGCCCCCTTTCCCCCCCACCCTACCCCCCTTGTCATGCTCAGTGGTTATTCTCCCCTTCCCCTGGTTTTCAGACTCCTCTGGGATACCAAGCCGCAGCAAAGCCAGACCAGGTGGAAGTCTGGAGCAGAAGAGAAAGAACAGAGGCTTCCAGCTGCTCCCTGGCGGCCAAAGGCAGAGCGGCAGCGTTGGGACAGATCAGAAATAACATCTCATGTGCTTTTATGCACTCCCAGCATGTTTTCTAAGATCTTGCAGATCCTGGGGAAGAAGACGGGCAAGTCCGTGGGCCCCGGCGCCTTGGCAGCAGGGGCAGCGTGATGACAAAGGAAGGAACTCCCTGGAACTGGCTTGAAGGGGGAAGTAAAAGCCACCGCCAAGATCAGCAGAACTGAAAAGCACTTTCCCCTTGATCATGGCAAACCTATGCAAAACAAGTTAGTCTTTGCAAACTCATCCCCAGATAAAACAAGCCGCTTTTGTCAACAGAGGCCGCCTGCCAGCTAGTGCAAACGCACAAGGAACTTCATCCCAGCGAGAGCCTGAGATTTAGGTGGGATTGTTGAATCCCCCCAGCTCTGGTCCCCAAACCCGGTGCAATAAGCTCACAAGCTGCAACAAGTGCTTGAGCTGTTTTAGGTGCATGGAACCGCACTCGCTAAGGCATCGGATTCTGCCAGCAGGAACCGGCTGCCAACCTGGTGTTGCCGGGTTTTGACAACACATTGCCAAAGCCAGGAGCCAGATCCGGCTGCCAGTTCCACCTGATGCAACACGCCTGCATGAGAGGTAAGAGAATCGGCTCTATCGGGAAGGCAGAGTGCAAGGTGGATGGGGGACTTGGCGAAGGTCATAGTGTGAGTCAGTGGCAGAGTTCCAGCAGGAGGCGTTGCTAAGGCAGGGGTGGAGCAATGTGTCAAAAGAAGGCAGGGTGCTAGTCATGAGCAAGGCTGATATACCAGCATCTGTCAGACGAGTTCTCCTTTGGGTCTGTTTGCTCGACCTGTTCGGCCGTGCGCCACTGCTCCCAGCCGCTCTCTGGATC
>NW_017728991.1:14525828-14526089 GCF_001723915.1 Gavialis gangeticus
TTAGGTGCACGGAACCGCACTCGCTAAGGCATCGGATTCTGCCAGCAGGAACCCGCTGCCAACCTGGTGTTGCCGGGTTTTGACAACACATTGCCAAAGCCAGGAGCCAGATCCAGCTGCCAGTTCCACCTGATGCAACACGCCTGCATGAGAGGTAAGAGAATCGGCTCTATCGGGAAGGCAGAGCGCAAGGTGGATGGGGGACTTGGCGAAGGTCATAGTGTGAGTCAGTGGCAGAGTTCCAGCAGGAGGCGTTGCTAA
>NW_017728991.1:14531089-14558156 GCF_001723915.1 Gavialis gangeticus
TCTATCGGGAAGGCAGAGTGCAAGGTGGATGGGGGACTTGGCGAAGGTCATAGTGTGAGTCAGTGGCAGAGTTCCAGCAGGAGGCGTTGCTAAGGCAGGGGTGGAGCAATGTGTCAAAAGAAGGCAGGGTGCTAGTCATGAGCAAGGCTGATATACCAGCATCTGTCAGACGAGTTCTCCTTTGGGTCTGTTTGCTCGACCTGTTCGGCCGTGCGCCACTGCTCCCAGCCGCTCTCTGGATCCTCTGGCTGCACAGACCAGCAGCCGCTCCTCCTCGCTGCTGTCAGGCTGCGCCTGAAGCACTGACTGCGGCTATCCCCCTGCATAAGTCCTGCCGCCTTAGCGACTCGGCCACCGCAGACTTGGGAAGCCAGTGATGGCACAAGGTCAGTGAAACAGGAGGTTTCTTTGCCTTCCTCCCTTTATCACTGCAGCGCAATTTGTCCTTTCTTAACCCAGGCCAGGAGGCTGCCGACCTGTTGACAGGTGCATTCAGTAACTCTCTTATTGAACTGGGCTTGTCGAAAGGGCCCCGCTCTCCTTGCCTTTACGCTGTCTCTGATGTAGGCACCTGGGCATCGGTGGCATTCCTCCTGATTTACTACGGACTGAAGGGAGGATCAGGATCCCAGGCCCTGAGCCTCTATCACTTTACCCCATCTTGTTCTTGCTGTGCACAAAGCGAGAGCAACCTGCTGCCATGGTGCTGGGCGAGGGGGGGAGGAATTCTGACTTGTTGGCATCACGCGCCTACTCCACATTTACATGGCCTGGATGTAAATAACTCCCTGAAGTGCGCAGCAAGGTAGACTCGGGCTCGAACTGCAGCTGGTCCTGTTATAGGCGCTTCCCCGAGCTGGCCGCATTTCTCAGTTTCAGAGATGCCCACACTGGGCTGCGGTGCCAGTCACTCTCTACCTAGCACGTCTGCACGGGGAGATGAGCCAAAGCCCAGGGAAGGGAAAATATATGGTTAACCCACCGTATGGGATCCTGGTGGACAAAAGCTTCCTGGGACAGAGGGTGATCTCAGCCAGGCAAGCAGAAATCCAGTGACTCTCTGGGAGGACTGACCCTGTTTCTACTGGATCTTGATCCTGCTCCTCCAGTGCAAGCAGGGTCGCTCCAGATTCACACCAGTGACCAAGACCTGCATCAGGGGGAGGATCCAGGTATGGTTTTATCTGTACAGAGGGTTCCTCCTCAATGCCAAGCTGAGCATGTTTCCAAGGGAGCAGTTCTCCATATACCTGGTCCGGTTACCAGAAGCATCTTTCTATCCATCTTGGTCCCTTTGCCACCTCTCCTATCATCTGCATCTCCTTGTGGTCTCTTCCTTCAGTCCCGTCCGTCGTACACCAGCAGTGGCTCAGGTGAGACACGGTCGCCTGCCAGCTCCAAAAGAGAGTAAGCCAGCAAGACAGGGAGAAATCCCTGCAGGTGGTAGCAGGGAGCCTGCCTCAAAGGAACAGGATGAAGTTAATAAGGAGAGGACTTAGGCTGAACGTCTGTAGGCTCTGGCTGATACTGAGCTAGGCGCGATGAGCAAAGCTCTTCCAGGAGAGAAGAGGGAAGCCTCACTGCTCCTGCCTTTTAAAACATAAATGGGACCCAGCCCTAGAGATGCCCTGCAGGAAAAAGCAACCAGGAGCTGTGTCCCCAAAGGCTTCACAGATCCCAGGTTCCCTAATTTCTACCCTTAAGGTCAGGCTCTGCTACTTCCAAACAATAGGAGCAATTGAATGGAAACACGGGGGTGTTGTGCCTGCCCAGATCTGTCACTGATGGCTCCAGAAAGGCTCAGAGGCTGTGCCTGGGTTAATTAGGCAGATGGTCTGGGATACCTACACTGCCCACGTACTGCAGCCACACAGCCTAAAGCCCCAAAACGCAATGTCCTCCTGCAGCTTTCTGGAGCCCCGGTGATTTCAAAGGGACAGGACCCACGTACGGGGACAGAGCTCCAATAGTACCCCCAGACAATGCAGGAGGCACTGGGAAACCCATAGGAAATCACTGGAGGTGCATGCAAGGTGGAAAATTTGCTACTTGCCATTGTCAGCCCCACCCTCCTCCTGCCAATACACATCAGCTCCCTCTACATCAGGGGCACCCAATTATTTTGGGCGGAGGGCCGCTTACTGAGTTTCAGCAAGCCATCAAGGGCCGCATGACAGGAAGCCCAGGGGAGATAAATATTAATTTTCTAAATTTTTAGGGGTCCCGCGG
Organism: Gavialis gangeticus; assembly: GCF_001723915.1. Taxonomy (NCBI): domain Eukaryota; kingdom Metazoa; phylum Chordata; order Crocodylia; family Gavialidae; genus Gavialis; species Gavialis gangeticus. The sequence goes on from NW_017728991.1 coordinate 14,533,319, forward strand.
GCTGGATAGAATGGCCTGGTGGGCTACATCTGGCCCCCAGGCCGCATTTTGCCCACCCCTGCTTTACATGGTGGAAGAGCATTCAAGAGCAAGACCCTGGTACTCGGGAGCAAGACCCTCTCCCCCACACAAGAAGTCAAGGAACTTCTGCCACGGGCAACTCCCCTGCTCCCTCCTGCTCCCTCTGGCTAGTTCACTGCTCTCTTCGCCCACCCAAAGTGATCAGCCTCCATGCAGAGCTGGACATACAGGCTCCTGGCCTGCAGGAGCTCTGCGTCTCCTGGCTCCCGATCGAGAACGAAGAGAATGGCGTTACTGGAATGTGTAAGGGCTTCAGCTAAAGGTCCATTGGGTTTGTAGGCCAAGGGCTCGGGGTGTGTTCCCAGAGCACCCCCCCAGCCCAACACAGATCACAAGCCTATGAATGAAGTGGGGGGTTGCTCTTCCTTAACATCGTTCAATCTGCTTTGTCAGAGCACCCACATTGCAGTCAACGTGAAGCAAATACCTGTGGATGAGGCAACACGTAAATACCTTGCAGCACTCGCTGCTGCAGGGCGATGAGGGACGGTGTAGTGGGAAGGAGGAAGCACCCATGATAAATTCAGGCAGCACGTGCAGCTATAACTCTCTCCTGCGGCAGGCTGGAGTCACAGATGCCCAACCCCAGTTTCTTGCTGTGCCTTCAGATGATCTGGTATCGGCCTCCTGGCACTTGGGGTCTGCTTTTCACTTCTCCCTCTATCCTCCCCAGTCCTCACGGCATTCGGGTAGGGGAGGGATGACATTAATTACAGCTACCTGGAGCCCAGCCCACGGCACATCAGACATGAGCTGCTCCTGCAGCCAGTTCCACCAGGGGCTACCCCAGAAAGAGGGAGGAAAGGCAGGCAGCTTTCATGGTAGAGATTTTGCATGTCTGCAGTGGTGGAAGAAGGGTGGACCTTGGGGCATGCATCTTACCTGCTCCTTTCTTCCACCCCATAGGCCCAGTTTCACCCACCCCTGTGCAAAATGGTCCCCGGAGAAGGCAGGCCAGGCTAAGAGAACCAGGGTGAAATGGGTGCCTATGCAAAGATCTCACCACCTATATGACACATTGGTCTTCAGAATACAGCTTACATGGGACAAGTGGTACGTAGCCTTCTGCTGTCCCCAGGACAGCTAGCCCTGCTCTGATTCCCTCCATGTCACTGTCACAGTGTGCAGAGGGAAGCATGGGGGCTAGAGCCAACCTTAGAAATATGAGGCATATTAAGCTGCCCTCTGTAGTTCCACCATGCTGCTCCAGCCAGAGACATGGAAGCATCTCCCCTATTCTGTGGCCAAATCCAGCAGCCCACTGCTTGCCCGATGGTCCTGGACACAACCTGGTCAGAAAATATGCAGGGCTCAAATACAGCATCTCTTCAGGGAGGATATGGGAGAAAGGGCTTTGGCAGAAAGGCTTGTGTCCTAGGTTATTATGCAATGGTTGAGAAAGGGAGAGACCAGAGCCCCCCAGGAGCAAACAAGTCCCAGCCAGGATGCCGAGCTGCTTCTTGCTTATTTTCTTCCCATCAGTCATTGTTTCAACACGCAATCACACCTGGAAGACCACCTAAGGAAGGGTGATTTTGTGCTCACTGAAGCCAGGCTAACAGAAGATATTGCCACACCTTGATCTGCTCGGGTCCCTTCCAGCCCTACCAACTATGAAACTATGAAACCTTCCTTCTGCGTGTTATAGTAACTGTTGGAGACTCTCATCCTCACCCAACAGGATCCTACTGGATTGCTTCCACCACTTTGCCCCAGAGTCCAAGAGTGCTTAAAACCTGAGATCTCTGCCAGGGCAGCCAACCAGGGGATCACTTGGGTGATGCAGACACTCTCCCAAGTTGAACTGCTTCCATATAAGCCACCAGATCCTTCTAGGAACTTCTTTGACTCTCATCACCAGAAAATCTCAAAACCTCTCAGGCAGCAATTAATGCATGCCCACAACATCCCTCCAATGCAAGCCAGTATTTTTATAGCAGGAACCGAGCCACAGGGAAATTAAACGCCTTACCCAAGATCACTCACAGAAAGCCAGGCCAAGAATCCAGGTCTCCAACTCTGGTACCACTATCCCATCGCTGTTGGGCCATATCACCTTCAGCACCATGGATGAGATCCAAACCCGCTTTGCTCATGTGAGTGCTGATGTCTCCACATTTTTGCCTCCAGCATCCAATTATATCCCCCGTCACCTCCACCTAAAACAGGAGTCAGCAAAACTGGCCTGATTCAGATCAAGTCTCTTCTGGGCCTCCTCACCAGCAGTGATCAGTCTGGTTCCAATGGAGCTGAGTCATCTCCAAGTACATCCTGAACTGGCTTCATCACCCACAATATCTGCAATAAGAACACCCGGCCTCATCCACACAGACTCTCCCTGCTTTGCCAACCAAGCCTGGGTGGAGTGACTGCCCACAACCACCAAGGCAGTGCCAGTAATGATAAGGTAGATTGAAGATTGCCAGATGATTCATACTGAAGCCCAGAAGGCTGCATTTCTGCAAGACTCCATTCATCGTACAGGAAGAGCATCCACCCATTGGAACAGGACTTTTCTTCTACTCCAGTTCCCTTTTATATCGATGGTAGCAACCAAGGTTAAAAGTATTGCCAGGGCACAGGTACTGCCAGACCCACGAGCTATCGACTCAACCTGCTAAGTCTTTTGCCCCCCTCATTCTTGCTGGAGACATACATTAAGAGCCATGTGCTTTACCTAACTACATAGCACATAAGCCGTATTGCTGTAGTTCTGCTGCGCACATGGGGGAAAGGAAACATCATAGTAAGGGAGTACAGGAGAATCTCAGGCCCAGACCCTGAGCTCTGCAGGGATTTCATTCATTCCTCAGCAGCTTATGGAGCGGACAGTTTGGGGCACAGATCAGAGAGCGGGCGGTGGCCTGGTCACTAAGTCAGCAGCTATTCGGATTCACTCACCAAGCCCTGATGTGCAGGGTGCAGTAGACAACACCTTTTGTCCCTGGCACTGGGGACCAAGTCTCCATCCAGCTGAGTACTTAAGAACATGCTTAACTTGCACCGCAGGAGCCCCATGGGTGTTAACAGGATTGCTCATAGGCATAGGAACCTGCATCTCCCGAGTACTGGGCGCCTTGGGAGCAGAGTCCTGGCACTGGTAAATCAGTGCAGCAAGGCAAGGACAGGGTCTGAAACTAACTGATCCATCAAACCAGGCCTCCCTGAGTACTCATGGTGCAACAGGGCTATGCAAGAGCTGCTGGGCTATAGCACAGGGGGTTGCAGCAGCACAGGAAGAGCCAGGCTGGCCTGGAGGTCTGAACCACTAAGAGGAAGTCAGCATATTGAGGTGGAGCAAGTTCTGCTCTGCTTTCACCCACAAGTGAGGACAATGAATCCCTGGTGTGTAGGACCAGGCCGTGTCCCTGCTCCCTCTGGCTGGACATATGCCAGGCAGTTGTGTTGGGTCCTTATTCACAAGGCTGAGTCCTAATCCACTAGGTCCTTATCTACAGATGATGATGCTCTGTCCCAACAGGGTTGTAGTCAACACCTGTGGTACATCAGGGTACCTTCTCCCTGGCCAAAGGCACACGTTTCATCATCCACCTTCCCCCTCCTGGTTCATGGCTTCAGCTGGATCTAGTGATGCTTTCTCTTAGACATGGGCCTTTCTACTCTATTTGGGATGGATAAGTCATTCTGCCTGTCATGAATGGGTCAGAGCTGCTGTTGTTCCCTTGCCTACCTATGAATAGACACCGGGGACATCGGAAAAGCAAAGAGGCAAAAGCAAACACGGCTAGGCATGTTTTGGCTGTACTGTGCTTCTCTGTGATCTCGTTCAGTCAACATGACTTTGTTGATTTTGCTGGCATTGCCACTCTGCTCCACATCAACACAGGATCAGGAATAGGTTCAAAGCACGTGCAATTCATTGCAAATGCAGCTGAGTTGAAGTCAGCCCTGGAGGAAGTAGGCATAAGCACCACGGACCGCAGGTTTGAAGCTAGAGCCATGTTTAGCAACTGAAGTTTTTAAACAGCCCACGCGCCTTTGTGTAATTTCTTGTGAAACCCATGTCTTATTTCCCACTCATTCCTGCTTTTCCAGAGAGAGGAGACTGACAAATTCCAGGCATTGCATGCTATACAGTCGAGGTCTTAAAGAAAGATGTTGTAGCATTTCAGGGTGGATCAAGGCTAGCAAAGATCAGGACTGTAAAAATAATCAAGAGCCTGAAGTTCACCTGAAGCCTGCCATCATCAGTGAAGAACACCCCCACTGACTTGTCATTACTTCCCACCCTGGGAAATGCAGGTACCTCTGGGCGTGGAATACATCAGCTCTTTATCAGCATATGACATTACACAACAGCTTAGCACAGGAAGTGAATCTCCAGATGAAACTGCAGCATGTAGTTAAGTAAGAAGCCTGGGATTACCTAGATAGGGATTTGACCAGGACCCCAGAGGAGTTGTGGCATCTCTAATGGGCAGAAGCTCCAAATAACCTTTGCTTTGCACCTCATTTTAAAGGTGACACTTCCAGCAGCAGAGCAGGTGCTGCTTCAGACCTGCGGTGTAGTTCTGAGATACACATACTGGGCAGAACTGGGAACCACCGAGTTTCTCTACAGAGCCACATTGCTACATCCTACTGGTGGGCGAATTGCCCCATCAAGGATCTGGGAGCCTATAGCATGCCATCAAGCCTAGCCAGCTTCCATTGCAGTCAGTAATAGAGAAAGCTTTGACCTGCCTCCCATTTTATTGGAAGATCTCTCTTCCAAGAACTGACCAGTGCCAAAGCTAAGTAAACTCTGCAAAATGTTGAGCTCCTGGCCCACAATGCAGAGCTATGGCAGCAGTTCCAGGTTTGGGGTAGTTCACGCACACGCATATCGCCATAACAGCCCCATGGATTCTGGAGCTGCTCTTGGGCCAAGTGACCGAGGTAGTTTGAGTCCCCAAGTGCCAAGGACTATTGTAACAGCCAAGAATAGCCTAATACCAGCCTAGCAATGTCCACTCTTCCTCTACGCTCCCTGACACCACAGTGGGACCAGTGGGACACTCCAACATTAGCAGAATGCCCTGGAGCTGAACATCCTTAACAGGGCTGGCTGCCCCTTCTTAAGAGGACAGACCACCTCGTTACAGCAGGAAGAACACAGACTAGAATTGAAGAGCATCAGCTTTGCAGGACAGCACTTCCCAAGAGGCTTGCTCAATAGCTCACCTCGTTGTGGTCTTCACTGGGAGAGGCCAAGAGAATAAAAGAAGACAACACAGCTCCAGGCATCCAGCAATCAAGCTTCCCAACACAGTGCTGAGACCAGGTGAAGATCACTATAAACATTACCGAGAACCAAAGTTGCCAGAGGGCTTCAAAGGTTCACTCCACTCCCACCTACGGTTGCCATTTCACATCCAGGAACAGATCAGCACAGCCAGAATCCGTCCCTCTTTCTTCTGTCACCTGACAAAAAATCTGCCTTGCCATTTCCATGTTGACAGCCTTGGCAGCCAGCAAACAGTTCTCCAAATGCCTCCAGTCCATTGCATACTGGGATGACACTGCATCAGTTGCGAGACAGTAAAAACTAAAGGAAGCTGCATTTTAAAACAGTACTAAGATTATCTGATGCAAGGATTTCCAGGGAGGAGTCCCCCCTTCATGCTGGCATTCACTCTTTGTCCTGCCTGTGGCTGGGGCTCCTGGCAGCCCCTTCCTTGGTAGCATGACTCCAATGAAGCCACCTTCCTAGGGAGCCTACAGCAGCCCCTGGTGAGAAAACGGTGTCGTTGTGTTGTGCTCACTTCTCCGAGGAATTTCTACCAGTGCTGCAGCAGGGATCAATGTATTTCAAGTGGCCTTTAAGGGGGCCCAATTCTGTGGCTCACTTCAGATCCATTGTGAGGTTGCTATACACCCCGAGGGCCACACAAGCAGCAGCTGAGCATTAATCCCTTTTCCCCTTCCAAGGCCCAGGCTCTAATAATCTCCCCTGTCAGAGAACAACATAAGGTGGTTGATAAAGAGCTAGAAGGGCATCAGGGACCTGGACTGTTAAGATGCCATGGTATAAGAAATGTCATCCCCGTGCACTGAAAGCAGCTGTAGGCTGGGATCCATCCATGGGTCAGGATGCAGCTTTCCTGGCCCAGATACAAGGAAAGCCCCTAAAGCAGAGTCCTTTCTGTCCCCTCGCCAGGCACCAGCAAGGCAGGACAGAGCTGCCTCCTTATTACTGGGCTCAGCACTGTGCAGCCAGCATCAGTTTCTGTTTGGGAGGACTGTGTAAGGCAGGGTGTGCAAAGGGCTGTGCCCAAGACTGCTTATGAAACCAGGGTGTGGGCCACTCTCTTTCAAAGGGAGTCTGTTATTTCCAGGAGTATCTGGCACGTGATGAAAATCTCCAGCTGGCTCAAGAGGCAAAATGGCCTAGGGAATGGTGCTCTGGACTGGGCTTACGGGAACCTACCTGGACTGAGCTTGTAGGGTGACAACATGCCTCAGTTTTCCCAGCTGTAAAACAGGATGGGTGATGCCAGGCTTCTCTGGAGGAAATGCAGAAGGTACAAGCAAAGATGTGATCAGGAACCCTGTTTTCCTGGAGGCAGGGGGGCTCTTTAACCTGTGTGGAACCAGCTAGAAGTTAGGAGCTCAAGATCCTCCAGCAAGTTCAACAAGGACCTACGGATGGGGGGGGCAGTAGCTCAAGTTGCACTGGCAGCAGAGTCTTTTTCACTTGGGGGAAGATGGACAATGCCCCAAAACAAACCCACCGAATCACACAGACAAGCTCCAGAGCCAGCTCCTCCCTGTCCTACATGCAGACACACTCAGTGCCAGTAGATGCAACGAGCAGGTCTTGTTCTGTGCTGCCATACCGTGGCTGGGCCTTCCCTGCAGAAGCCCAGACTTGGAAGGAACAAGGAGGCGGATGGTACTCATGAAAGCCCGCATGAGCAGGCAGCTCTCAGAGCCCTGCGCCTGGCTCCATGTGTAGGCGAGCACATTTCATCACCCCAGGGGGAGTCGCCCATCCACATCACCTGCACTTCACCATGCTCCCACTGGTTACCTGTGCGACTCCAGGAAACAGCCCCACTGTGGCTCAACAGCTGGCCAGGCCCAGAGATCAGCCCTCACTGGGAAACCCCTTGCTAAGCTAGCTGCTACCCCCTGCCACATGCAACCAAGTATAGCAGCTGTTTGCTCAGGTACCTGGGGTGTAGCAGCACACCCACCTCATTATCAGCCCTCAGCATTCCCGGGGTTATACAATGGGCGAGGTGTCCTTCCTGCCACGCCACCTCATTACAGGCTTAGGAGCTGCCTGTCCAGCTGGGGGAATTCCTGCTGGATGCAAGGACGGGGTTTTGGCCCATCCTCCTTCTTGCCCTGTGATGTAAGTGGAGCAGGACATGGGGCTGATTCCCCTGCACGAGGAGCTCGCTGAGAGCATCCCATTTCTACACTTGAGCTCAGACTTGGAGGGGTGGATTTTAGCTTCCCCACTGCAGCTTGGACTTGCTGAAGGAATTTGCTGAATATCTTGGTTGGCCGCACAGTCCCAGCTTTTCTTGGCCACACTTGGGGAAGTTAACATTTTTAACCAGCTGGTTGGGGGGGGGAACAGGAAAGTCAGGGGGAAGGGCATTACCTGATGCTCAAAAGGACTCAGACACCAGTTGAGAGCCAGAAGCGTGGACGATCTCAAGCAGGATGAGACCATGAGCTGTAAGCTCCCCTTGGCATTATATGAGTCCAATCCCTGATAATGGCTAGCTGCCTAAGAGCCAAGTAGTCAGGAAGACCTCCCCAGCCTGGGGTGAATGGCTTGGATTCTCCTTTCCTACAACCCCCAGGTCAGGAGTGACTCCAGAGAAGTCAATAGAGTCACACCACTGCAAGCGAGAGATGAAACAATGCTGCCGTGCACATTTCAAACCCACGGGGCTGATCCACCCCAGCTCTTACTCCAGTGAGGTGAGCAGAATGACAATAGGATGAAGTAAGGCCAGCGCTGGTACATGCACGTTAGGTTTGCTGTTTTGTATGTCTGTGCGGAGTATGATAAATGGAGAGATACGGCAGGGAAGAGGTGAGCAGAGAGCATGGCCTAGGTCCTAGAGCATCAGAGGAAAAGAAACAACATGGCAGGGGTGAGTTTCTTAGCCCAAGGACAGGTCTGTTGGGCCTTCAAAGGCTGCTTCTCTCTTTCCTTTTCTCCCTTCCCAAGACTTCAGCAGGAAATAAACCCAATGTTCATGGGCAGCTTTGTGTTCCTCTGGGCCTCCTGGCAGCTGCTAATCACTGCTTCCTGCCTCAGGTCTTCCTTGATCTAGTGCAAAGCTCCGTAGCCCTGCTGACTTGACTCCCTTCAACCCATCCCAGGTAAAACACAACATCTGATGGTCTTCCGACTTCAGCTAAGCCCTCTTCACTCTTGCCCTCCATGAAACCCCACGGGCTACTCAATGGCAAAACTCAAGATGACCAAGCAGCTCTCGGCAATTCAAAGTAGCCACATGTGGAGCTCATTAAGTCAATTGCAAACACCTCATTGATTAGGATCTCTCATGCCAAGCTAGTCTATACACCCAAGCCTTTAGATGGGTTAGAGGAGCAGGAAATGGCTGGAAAGGTAAGGGGATGTGAGCATTTAAGCTCCTTGGCTTCATGGAATATGCTGAGCACTGCTGTATGTAGCGTATTATTCACCATGTAATTTAACATTCGACATGTGTTATAATTAGATTTAAATGATAAGGGCATTTGAAGCATTCAGCTCAATGCTGGACTTAATGTGTGTGTCAAGGAGGGGGGGTTATGACATACCGTATAAGCAGAGATGCCAGATGAGACATGGCCACATCTTGGTAAAACAGCCTTAAGTGGAGCCAAATGAGGCAAGTTTAACAGTGAATTAGGCCAGTGAGTCCCAACCAACATGCCACAGCACCCTGGGGTGCCATGAGACCCTTTCAAGTTCAACCCAGAGATTTCAACTAGAAATTCATAGTCTTAAAACCATTCTAACCTGCTGTGGTCTTGAGTTCTTTGCAACAGAAGAACTGCTCTATCCTTTTTCTGTAGTCAAAAAATAAGTGAAAACTAAGAGCATTTTCAGAGGGGGACCTTGAGGCTAATGGCGGGTGCCTGGAGTCTGTTAAGGTTGAGAACCACCGATCAGGTTGTAGGTGGATCTTAGGGACGCAGAACACAAACGGTCCTTGCAGATACGCCTGGAGGGGTCATCCCATGCATGTGGGACAAAGTGAAAGGTGGCTCAGGAGTAATACAACCCCCAGCGGAGAGGCAGGAGCACAGCACAGTCTGGCTCCTGGCACCTTCAGATGCAAACAGGCTTCCCCAGGCAGCCAGTGGGTTTTTAACCTCCATGAGCGGGAAGGCGCACGTGCATCACTTTGAACTGATTAGTCATATTTGAGGCCACAGGAACACGTGGACAAAGAGCTGGGATCATCCAAGGAGAGAAGGACCCTCTGCCCAGGCATAGGTCTGTGCTTGGCTCTCATTTATCCCAGTACAGTGGTGTTTAGGCATCTAGTTTCATATTGCATTGCAGTTGCCAACTGATCCCAGTAGAGGGGATTGTTGCACTGCATTATACCAAACCCAATTTTTTTCAATAGCCTGAAGTGGGTATTAGCACTTACACAAAGCCCCAGTCTTTGTGGAATGACGTGGGGCTCTGTATCCAGCATCTCCCAGCTGGAAAATGAGAGATTCAGCGCATCTAAGCTGTACCCACTGGTCCTGGACATCAGTCCAGGGGTTCCCCGGGAGAGAAAGTGATTTCTCCCCACAGAAAACTAACACTTTAAAAAAGAAAAGAAATCCAAATATAAACTCTCAGGATGCTCTTGTGCCACAGGGAAGTGGGTTATTAGCCCTGCTTTCAAGAGGGAGCAAGAAAAGCAAAGAGACCCAGCAATGTGCTGATGATCATAAAGTAGTTGGTATCAATGTCCCAACACCCTGGTTTCTGCCCTAAGCACCCAGTCCTGCTCCCTCCAATTACTGTTGCCTGCTCTTGAGGCCTCTGGAAGTCACAGGTGTGCTCTCACACATGTCAGGGGAGGTTAGGCACCAGCAGGGTTAGGCATGTGCCCTGAGGTTAGTTAATAAACCAGTGCCATGGACAAATATAGCTGGATGCACATGTGTGGACATCAGCATGAGAAAGCAGGAAGAACAGGGAGATGAAGAGACTAGATCAAAAGCCAGGAAGGGGATGGGAAAGGGAAGGGGAATTTTCTCTCTGCTGCTTCCGGAGAACAGAGAGCCACTAAAAGAGTGTGTAGTAGGGGCAGAGAGCTGGGCCCTAGAAGCAACCCAAAAGCTGAGTTCAGCCAATGGCAAGAACGAATATGCTCACGGATGGGATGGTCTGGCACCAGTAGCTGCCTCACCCCTGCCCATCCCCACCTTTCTTTGAAAGCAAAAGAAGCCCAAATCCTCCACACCCCAGTAGGGTGTGTGTTCAAACCTGAGCCTAGGAAGTGACAGCAGAGACCAGGTTTTCCTTATAAAAAAAAAACATGTAATCAGTCAGGCAGGTCCAGGGGGAAGCTGGGTTTCATGATCTCTAATAAATAAGCAGTAAACAACATGGTACTTTTACAGGTAGGGGACGCGTACAACAATGCCCGCATAGCTCAGAAGTTTTACATATATACATTTAATCATGGGAAACATACCTGGTGCGGGAAAGGTCTGGCATGAGAGAGCAGGTGGAGTGGAAGCAGTGGTAGGGAGGGGCGCCTCTCCAGTCTTTGCACGCACAGACAAGCTCCCCGTATGGGGGAGTTGGGCCCGAGTCCCTGCCATTCGCTTCAGCATTAGGATCCAACGGGCTGGGGCTAGCTCTTAATGGAGATAGGCCTTGCCCAGGCTGGTTGGATCCTACAGACGGCCCCGTTCTCACAGGCCTGGCTTGAGAAGCCCAGAGGTAATTCTGGGCAGTGATTTCAAAGCCCTGCTCAAAGCCTGCTGGGCCTCCGGCTCTGTGGTTCCAGCCAGACCCATTGCTGCTTTAGATCATTGATTTCATGCAGGTTTGCCAACGGTTGACCTGAATCAACCACCCAACCCCCTCCAGTAAGGATCTAGGCCTGGGCTGGAGTTATTTCCCCATACCATTGTTTGCCCTCTGAGGCCAGAGCCCTGGTAGACTGCTCTGCCCTTCACTGCTCTCCTGGTAACTTGCTCCAAAGTCCCTGGGTGTCAGTGCAACTGTTTTCACTGCCTACAGTGGACTTTGGCTCAAGCCCTGTAAGAGCAAGGCTTTGAGGGGCAGGCAGCCCACTTGGCATTCCTCCCTCATTCGGCCTCAATCCAGCAAAGCCTTTAAGCACATATTTGAGCCATGCCTACACAGCAAAGCGTGCCTTCAGCCTTCTGCATGCCTTTCAGTTCAGCTGAAGTCAACCAGGCTTCAACGTATGCTTATATTCTTTGCTGAATAGAAGAGCCTCCTTCTGCTGGGGACTGATCAGATCACCCCATAGCATCACCCACCGACTGCAGAGGGAACTGTGGGCATACGTCCCCACACAATTATGATAGGGCAATGAAACGAGCTGTCTAGGGAAGTCATGGGCTCTTTTTCACTGGAGGTGGAGGACTAAATAGGTACTTGTCTGGGATGGTTGGGGGGGAACGGTAAATCCCACATCCATGCAGTGGGTTGGACTCAAGTCCTTTCCCACCTTTCCTTTCCTAACCTTACAATTCTATACAGCCTGGGATAATTAGGGAGGCAATAATTAAGCATACAGAGATACAAACCCAAAGGGGGTATAGTATGAGCACGATGAAAGAATTAGGAAGGGCTTCCCCTTTGGAAAATGGGTGGGGGGGAAATTTTGGCCACTCATTTCTGTCCTGCTGCGATTCATTCCTAGAAGTCCCATATGCATGGAGATGGCATTTTCAGGCACAGCCACAGATAGCAGAGCAAGGGTCATGTAGTGCATAGGAATATGGTAGTATCCCTTTCAATAGTTTGTGGACCCTCGCGTGGTGCTCCCTGGATTCAGTGCTTTAGAAGTGTCCAGAAGTCAGTCAAAGCAGCAGCACGTATGCAATGAGGCTGCATTTCTGTAGGCCAACAGAAGATGCTCCACAGCACAAATCACTTATGTGAATGCCTGAATAAATCTTTCCATTGATCCAGTTGTGACAGCAACTAAAACTCCGCGCTGCTCGCCGATGGCTTTTGGGTTACTACCGTATCCCTATATCCTACAAGTCACGTAACAGCCTCTACGGGTCCCTAAGGGTGAAAAGTCACCACCTTCCCCTCAGGAGCATGGTGTGGGGGTACCAACCCACCTGTCCTCGCTGGAGTAAAGGAGGTGTCGGGAGAGAGGGTGGGGTCCAGCCCAGCGCAAAGAAACTCATAGCTGGGTGGGGACTCTGAGATCTGCTGGGATCCATCTCTATCAAAAACAGTCCCTGTCATTTGCATGGGAGTGGCGGCTTCCAGATGAGGATCTCAATGACATGAGTGACGTAGGCTTCACCACACTCCAGCAAGAGGGGACAGGGGTGCTACCTCCTTTGGAAACTGAGGCACAGAGGGACACTGGCTGGGGGAGCCTTTATTTTTGGGTGCCCCCCTTGAGATATCAAGGGCCCGCTCCTGGAGGCTCTGAACATCTACAGCTCTGGAAGGAAAACAAAGCCACAGAGCCATGAAAACCCAACTTGAGATGTCTCCTACCAGGCACCCTAAACATGAGATACCAAACACAGCAGTCCCGTGTGGAACTGTGGCTTTCAATGATGTTTCCAAAACTGTGAACAGCAGAGCCAGGATTGGAAACTAAATTTTGGCTCCCCATTCCTCTCTTTCAAACACCCAACTCCTCTGGCTCCCTACAGCAGGCCACGTATGACTGGGTTCTGCTCGGTTGTCCATGGCACTCCTCACGTGTTGTCCTCCCGTGTCACTCAGTTTTACCGACCAGAGTTGCACATTCTTGTCACTCCTCTAACAAACAAGTGACGGCAGCTCCTCCTGACAAAGACGGAGGGTCCAGCAGGTCCTGCGTCAAAGATCAGCCTGTCTGGGAGTCCCACGGGCAGGGAGCAGACTGGGGAAGCAGGCAGGCAGCTGGGAAGGGTGGGCCTAGGCTGTGGCTTTCAGGTGTCCCAGTGGAAGCATCACTGGGTTGTGTTTTCTGGCAACTTAGAACTGGTTTTTTTCTTGCTCATAAAAACTGCTATCTGCAAAGGAAAAGAGAAAATCTGTTAGGCAGATCATAGCAGGGCCTTTCAGAAACCCAGGTCAAGGTCCCACCCTGTGAATTTAGTGGTTATTTATGCTTCTTCCAAAAATATACAAATAGGTTTGCATCAAACAAAAACAAATTACTCAAGTGTTCATCCTGACCTTGCATAAAACCTTTCAGAAATAAACCCAGAGAACTTCCTCCACTTGTTTCCATACATTTCCATCATCCTTCCTAATTCCAGGGACACAAATGCTGAGACGGTATAAAATTCCCAGCTCAATTTTGCAAACCTAAAAGGTCTGAATAAGAACCGGAACATCTGAGAAGGGACCGTCTAAAAGCCCTCAGCGTTGGCTTTACTCTTCTCTCAGTGGCACATCTCCACATGACCGCACTGGAAACAGAGTTGGGCAAAAGCTGAGTGATTTGGAAAATCTCATTCTTGAGTGCTCAGTAAAAGTGAGGCCTCGAAGCAGGCTGAGTTTGTTCAGGCTGTGGAACAGCAAGAACATCAGCTCCCGTCCCCGCTGCACTAGGACATGAATCAGCCTGGACTGCAGTGCTACCACTTGCCGTCTCTCTGGGTTGGCAGATTCATGCCCAGCGGACATACAAAGAAGCACTGAGCTTGGCTAAGCACCTGGCTCTTCCCATGGACAGTATGTTGAGCACATACCTAATCCCTTAATTTATCTATGTCTCCACATGCTATGGGGCATACTGCTCTACGGCCACAGGGCAGGACATGTTCTACTTACAAATCCGTGTCTTCAATGACATCTGGCATCTCCAGTGTCTGCCTCCTCCTATGGACAGCATCTATGATCTTTTTCCTGGGTCCCATTGGGATGTTGATGCTCTTCAGGTCATGTTCTGAGCACAGCATGAGGGCATCCAGGTCGATCTTCTCCTTCTTCAGGATGGAGATGAACTCAGACATGTGCAGGGAAGCCAGGAAGGTCTCCAGGGGACTGGTATCAGGTTCGTCGTCATCCAGGCCCAGTGACACATCGTCCCAGGGCAGCTCTTCCTCGTTCCTCTCCTGCAGGCTGTTGGCACTGCCGATACTGTCATTGAGACTTGGCGAGCGCTGCAGGCGGCTCCTCAGTTTGACACCTACCCCATCCCCATTGCCCTCACCCAACATGCCAGTCTCCTCCCGGCCAATCCCAAAGAGCCCACCACTGACATAGTTCCTCCTGAACACCATAGTGCCAAGCCCCGGCCGGTTGAACAAGGAGTCATGGCCAGAATCAGTGCTGACCTCAGAGTGGGCCGAGTCCATGTGCAAACCTGGGTCGCTTATGGCACGGGAGACAGTGTCTTCATCCGACAGAAACATGTCTCGGATATTGCGCCTGGTCCACTCCTTCGGACTGGCATAGGTGCCTTGCTTCACAAACATGACATCGTTTCCCAGCTGCAGGCCTGACAAGGACCTCACACTCTTTCTCCCGTCCTCATAGATCTTAAACGTCCCGTCCACCTGCTTCTTCTTCTCCAGCTTCTTCTGAATTTTGGTCTTCCCCTTGGTTGTGCCATGGATGGTGGCTTGGGAGTATGGCAGGGACGTCATCATGGACATGTGCTGGAACTTTCTGCTGAGGGTACTGCTCGAATAGCTGGAGAAGCTCATGGTGTCCGAGTTGTCAGACATCTCCTTCTTGTATCTCTTCTCCATCCGCTCATGGTGCTTCTTCTGCAGCTTAAGGCAGTCCTTGATCCTCTTCTCCGCATCTCGGAAGGCCTTATCCTTCAGCTTGCTCACCAACTTGGGGTTGAGGCTGCTCTGCTTGGCAGCGATGGAGTCCAGGTAACGCACGCACTCCATGTGCCCCTTCATGGCAGCCATGTCTAGTGGCGTATGGTAGTCATTGTCTAGGCACCAGATGTTGGCCCCAAAAGAGATCAAGAATGAGAGGCAATTCAGATGGCCGTTGGCTGCTGCTAAGTGAAGAGGAGTGTTCCCCCAGATGTCGCATTTGTCTGGATCACCCCTAAAGCAATATTTGGAAGAAACAGTTAGTGCACAGGGGGTCTGGCTGGCCCTACCATGCAGTCACATGGGGGGTCTAAAGAGATGTTTATGGAGCAAGGAGATAGCACATTCATGCAGGAAGATATACCCCAAACTCTTCTTCCACCTGATATAAGCAACCCACCCCTTACTACAGCCTCTACATCACAACCTATAAGGCCTCTGGAGAGGCATTGCGCACATCAAATTCATGCGCTTAACTCACAAATCCACGGCAATTCCTATTGTCTGCATTCAGCACCCAAAGGCCATGCTCAGGCTGCCACATCAACCCCCCATTGTCTCTTCATGATGGACAAGGACTTGAGCCGCAAAACGGGAGCCAGCTCTCAAACGTCCCAGACTTGACGAGGGGAGGTGATGTTGGTTTCCGCATACTTGTGGGGCCCACAATAAAAGCCATTTGCAAAATTCAGGCACAGATTCACACCTCAAATGTCCCCAGAATCTGGTGATATTCAGCCTCTAGGCTTTGATTCAAGCCCCTCTGTATTCATATTATATGAAGCAATACCCCATACTCTACGTACACTTTTACAGTATATGTTGTCACAGGGTCCCATCACGCTGGAACGGAGACCACACAAAGCAGTCATCTTCAGCCACATCAACTGTTTCACCATCCTTTGCACATTTATATGAACTAATCTGATGCCTCACCTCTGTACCGGGGGCATCATTCCAGTGAATAAGACCAAGGTTGTTGGGTTTGAAACTTCATTTCTTTTCACCTTGGCAAGTTTGGTTTTCAATTGCACAGCTCAGAGCAAGTTGGTATTTGCACATCCAAAGAATCCAGTTTCAAAGAAAGTGGAGATTAGGTTTCCACGCTCCTCCAGGCCAGAGACTCAACTAATGTGATTAGCACAACCTGCAGTGATGTCCCAGGAGGCTACTGCTAGTCACCAAGGGACTGGCCAGTTTAGCAGCCTCCCTGAAAGCCAGGATCTGGTCCTGGAGAAAATGCACTTGAGAACAGCCAAGCTCCTAATATCACCCTGTATTTGTGACCTGCTGAAAGGAGAGACACAGTTACGCCCATCCTAGCACCAGCCATGCACTTGTGTGTATAAGTCAAAGAAATGAACCCAGCATCAGTATCCGACCGCAAGCCTCTCTTGCTCATCACATGCCCAAAGAAGCACAGCAAGCAGCACTACTGCAGGGCAATTCCTCCCAGGACAGTAGGGGACTGCAATACTCTGATACCCACTTTCTGAAATGCCTCCTGGCTATGAGTGACTGAAACAGGGCAATGACACTTGTGCAAAGGGGCTAAGACCGTGATCACTGTGAACTTCACATATGGGTGCATTTTTTTATCACTGCTGCTGGCTGGGGCTGGGACTGGGACTGCTGCCAGAGGAGCAGGCAGGCAACCCCCATGCGCCATTCCCAACAGCTTCTCTTTTCATTTCTTTAAGCTACATTGGATCAAGGTCTTGCTCTGTAACCTCCATGCCTGCCTCCTCACTGAAGCCTGGGCTAGTATTGCCCCTGCTTTTGCAAAAACCCAATCCTAACTCACAAGGCTTTGCAATGTCTTCTCATTCCTAACTAAAAAATCACAGGGTCCAATACTGCAAAGTCTCTGCACCCAGAAACCCCAGGCTTCAAAAAAAGATCCAGGAAGATCCTGGAGAAAAAAAAAATAGCAAGGAGAGCACTAGACACCAGGCATCTGTCCACCTAATAGTAAGAAGTGAAGGGAGGTCTCATCCGGGCCTCCAGCTTCCTAGGTACCACAGCAGTGCTGAGCTCCGGCAACAGGTAACTCCCCTGCTAGCTCCACCCAGTTCCCTCTACCCTCGTAGTGACATATCCAGGCTGGGAAATTCATGGGGAAGATAAATATTTGATGAATTGCAAGAGAGGAGTAAATTATTTATCGGGTTGGATTAAAGAGCCAGTGAAACCGTAACTGCCGGTGCTGGCAGTGGGCTTACAGGTGTGTGAACGGCTGTTTGTTGATGTTTGTCCAGAGTGAACACACGTGTGGCAGAATTGGGCATGTACATCTGTGCATGCGTCTGTTGGAGGGCAGGATGTGATGGACCAGGATGTTATATAGGACCGTGACTTAGCTCTGGACCCAGAGCAAAACTCCTGTTCCCAACAAAACTGCTAGTCGTTGGGTGCATTTGATCCTATGTCTCAGGTACATATGCTTTGGACTGTGTGGGGGTATCCTTGAGGCCATGGTGCTTGGCTCACACAGGTGCTGCTATTTGGGATTATGCATCCATTTTCTTTGTGCTATCTCAGTAGGCCACTGACTGGGAAGGAACAAAACAAGACCCAGCCATCTCAGGATTATTGTCAGAAGTAACACAGAGCCACCACCCAAAACATTACAAGACCAGACCTCTGGTTATTTTTGGCCCCATAAATGGTTCCTGGAGGCAGTAACAATGCATGGGAAAAATCAGAGGCACAGGTCATCGTAAAGAGGATGCACTTGGTCAGGAGGTGATGAGAGATTTAAAAAAACAGGAGGGTTCACAGGCAGGTCTTAGTCAGGAGACACTTCTCAGGGCAAAACCATGCCTCAAGGATATGGTACGTGAGATGTTTAACGCCAGTCCACTAAATGGAGACCATGTTCTAATAGCAGGTAATAAGTATTTATATAGTGAAGCACTTTTCTGATTCAAAAAATGTTCAAGTGCCGAGTCAACAAGAATAATGATTATTAAGTGAACCCCCTTCAATGGATATACACAAACACTGAGTCACCCCACTGTCATCACATCACTGGGACACTCAGCCTGCTTCCCTCCATCCCCTCCTTCTGTCTGTTACTCTCCGCTTCTCCCATCATCCTGTCTATAATTAGGGCCCAAACACTGATGTGTGTCCTTCATTTGCAGCTCATGAAAACTCTCTTAGAAATCTGTGGACTGGCTTGACTGCTTCAAATTGATTGGGACCTTAGTTGCTAAGCTCTTTGAGGTGCAGAAAGTATCTTTCTAGCCCGTAAAATGCCTGTCATAATCTTGGATGTTGCAAAAAGGATAATAATGAGCCCTTTGAATAACTGGAGAGAGCAAAACTCTCTGCAGTGCAACTGGAGTCAACCTTGGGCTCTTGAAATTGGGATCTGGAATAAGATGTTACATTCCTCTGCATTAAATCCAGGGCTTTGTCCAAATTTGAAGGGAGGTTTGGACCAGGGTTTGGAAGCTTAACCCCATCTCCAGGCCTTTCTTTTCCCAAAGCTGTAGTTCAGCAGGCGGCTGGGATGTTACTAGTCGCTATTTGTGAACACCAGTCACTGAGCAGCACCCAGCCGTACTGCACGCTGTCCCAACACAGAGCATTCCCAGCCCATGGCGGTGAGGTCTAGTCAGGGCCGGATTAACACATAGGCCAAGAAGGGGCCCAGTTGTGCTTATTTTACATATTACAATTATTGAGTGAAACAGTAATATAAATATACAGTATTAAGTAGGGGCCCACAAGTTTGTTTATCTAGGGCCCGTTAAAGGGATAATGCAACCCTGGGGCTCGTGGGCTGAGGAGCAAGGAGCCAGGAAGCCCTGTATTCAAACCCTGACTGCCACTGATGGCAAATTGCTGGTGCTCTCTCTGCACCGGCCTGGAGATAAACTGTGCAAATTAAAACCTTGCAGGGAGCAAATACCTCAGAAAATTATACGGATCCTTTTGCCTCTCTGTTACCCATTCTCATCTAGTCCAGGGTGGGAAGAGTGCAGGTTGCTCCAAAGAGCTAGCTGGGAAATTATTTTTATTCCCGTACCCAATTTTGAGGAGGGGCAATTTTTTTCCCCTCGTTTCCACTGAGTTTTTAGGATTTCAGTGCCTGGCAAAACTTAATATTTTGGGGGAGGAAGGGGAATCTGTTTCACTGAAAAGCCATTCTGATGGGAGCAAGGTCAAATCTGCAAAAATGCCTAAGTGACTTGGGAGCCCGACACCCGCTCGCAAAAGCAGCTTGGGAAAGTAGGCACCAATGGCCCATCACAAGTCAAAGGGGCACCATTTCCTTAGTGCCTAGCCCTCTTTTTAAAATGGGACTTAGGCTCCTAACTCACTTTTGAAAATTTGACCCCTTCTGCACCAGTTGCCGTCTCCAGGCTGGCTGGTGACTTAGGTGAAACCATCTAAGAGACCTCATCCCACTTGCTAGCAGGCGGCTGCTACAGCCGCTAGCTGGCTCCCTGGACCTCAGGCTTAACAAAGAGGCTGAAGGTGAAAAAGGACATTAGACTGGAACTAGATCTGTCATTTCCAGCAGGATCCCTCCTGAAGAGGGCTGAGCACCCATGGGCCGGATGGTGAGGGAAGTTTTGTACCATCGCTGCCCCTGCTCTGCAGAGAAACTGTGGGCGCCTTTCTTGTCAATCCAGAAACTTTGCTGAGAATTATACTATTCCCATATTCCCTCCAAGGCAAAGCAAAGGAGAGAGCCTCGGTTATGAGCTAGGGCAACGTGCCCCTCAGCCAAGCAATGAGGGCTGCCAACTTGGGGTTCATCATGCCAGATTCCTCCCTCGAGCCAGGGTTCACCCAAGGAGTCCCACTGAAATAAGGAGCCCTCTTCTCCCCCAGCCTCAGGACCACAGCTCTTCAGGGCCAAAATAAGCTTGGCACAGAGGGTGCGACCCTGGGGATCTGTCCGCAGAACACAGCCCCTTTGACCAGTAATCTCAAAAGGGCATTATTGGCCCCACTTGACAGTAAGGGAAGTGAAGTGACACAGGCCAAGTTACAGGCAGAGGCGAGACGAGATCCTGGGACTCCTGTGGTCCCAGCACCAAGCGACAGGTAGATGCACACCAGGCGGAGGGAGGCGCTATAGGCACAGAAAAGCTCCTCCAAACCTCTCTCCTCCCCATCAGGCAGAAGTCCTTGTCCCTGCACCGGCCCCCTTGCCCAGCCCTTTGCTCTCTCAATTAAGATGACGCCGGCCCAGCTCCCGACACAGCCACCCTTCTTCACAAAGGCGTCGTTCCCACACAGAAGAACGATTGTCTCTCTGAAGCTGTGGCTCTAAATGCCAATTTGCCTCCCCTTTCCCAGCCGTCACATTAATTGAGTCCCTTTCCCTCATGAGAACCCAGTCAGGAGAAAGAAAAAGGTTTTTTATATAAGCCCTGTCCCCCCCCCTCCATCCACCCAACTGCAGCACAGAGGGACAGGCACATATCCCTGGTGGTTGTGAAATCTCTGCTCCTCCGACTCCCAGACCCTCCCCACGGCAATAAAACTGCTTCATTATCCCTTTTCTCTGAGCTGAGCTGATCCCTGTTACTCAGGGCAGCTGTCGATAGCAGTGACTAGCACCGTCATTCCCACCGACAGCTTATTCCTCCTCATCCCTCCCCATCTCGGCTTCACAGTTGCAGCTTCCCTTGCCTTGCCCACATTGCACACATTATCTACAGGAGCTCCTCTCTCCAGTTCCCATCCTTGTGATACCTGACCACCTCACATGCATGAAGTAATCTCTCCCAGCACCCTTGGGAGGTGGGTAAATTTATTCTGCTCAGGTTACAGGTGAGAAAAATGAAGTGCAGAGAGGTTAAATGAATTGCCCAAGGCACACAAGCAGTGTGTGGCAGAGCCAGGACCATAACCCAGGTCTCCTGAATCCCTCTACGATGCCTGAATGTCCTGAAGATATCCTGTAGGACATCCCAGTCCATGAAGAAGATCCTGGGTCCCTAAGAGGTGCAGAGATTAAGAACCTGACAAATGATGGGGTAGCGGACATGCGTATGTCCAAAGGCCTATCAATACTATTGAAGTTACTGCATTGGAGCAGCAGGTCCCCACATGGCAGTGCTTCAGCTTTGGTGTCACAGTGCTTGGCTTCACCTATGTAGACAGGAATGTCTCATAACCCTGTTCAGGAAACCATATTGCAACCCAGAAAAAAGTCCAGCCCATAGCAGGGTTCCCTTAACATGCATCTTTATGCTTAATGTGGTCTGGTCCCACCTGCAGAGGCAAACCCTAACCAAGTTATAATAAGTAACAGGGTGTCCTGACGGATCCATGCCACGGCACTGACACGGCTCTGCTAGCGTTGAACTTGTCCAGCAGCCGTACCCAGCCACCTCCTGAACTGCAATAGGAAGAACCAAAAACACCCTATTCCCAAAAGCTTCTCTCCTTTAGCCCCCTGCCTCTTTTCTCTTTCTCATCTCTCTGTCCCGTGCATGCATGCACACCCCCCCCCCAGAACATTTCATAACAGCTCATCTCCAGCATCCGCTTCACTGGGCACAAAGACAAGACCATTTACTGGACTTGTCTGTGTGCCAGTACCATCGCTCCAGGCTGCTTACCCAGCACTGACAAAGGGTATCCACTGCCCCTTGATGCCCCAGTCCTGACTAGTCCCCCTAAATTCCCCTCTTCCCATGGGAGGCAAACATGACACTGCCCCAAAGTTCAGATTTCTGCTTGCTCTAGGGTCAGACACTAGACACTGCTTTAAAACCACAGATGGTTGGGACATCTGAACACAGCTTATCATTCTTTTTTGCTAATTAGGACAAAGGATAACATTTTCAAATGGCCCAGTGAGACTTTGTCATCTGAGTCGCCTTTTCAAATGTGACTTAGGCTGGCTGAAAGTGAACATAGTCATGGAGGGTTTTGACACTTCAATGCTGTTTCCATTTAAAAGGGTTTGAAGATAACCCATTTTTTAAAAAATATTCACTGCCTTTTCATTGACGTGCTCCCCCAAAGTGGTTATTAAAAACTTTACTTCTTTGACAACAGGATTTCCCTCATGTTTGTGTTAAAAATGCCAGTGCAAAACATCACAATTTTTGTGAGATTTTGAAGTCTTTTAAAGTCAACAATTTTTTGTGACATTTCTCCAGTTTCTTGGGGTGGGGGGACCCTATGGGTTGAAAAAAACTGAATCGGCTCTTACCATTATGTCCCGACATCCCCTTAAGATAAATGCCGGTAGGTATCCGAACTATTGCAGCTATAGCTTGTCGCTTTTGGGGCACCGGAGTGGTTTCCCTGACCTGAGTAGAGAGGGAAATACTTTTCCCTCAAACTGTACCAGGCCGGCTACCCTGAAGACCTCATCTGGGCTCACGTGTGCCCAGTGAAGCGGATGCTGGAGATGAGCTGTTATGAAATATTTGGGGGGGGGGGGGGGGTGCATGCATGCATGGAACAGAGAGATGAGAAAGAGAAAAGAGGCAAGGGGCTAAAGGACAGTAGTTATTGGGAATAGGGTGTTTTTGGTTCTTCCTATTGCAGTTCAGGAGGTGGCTGGGTACGGCTGCTGGACAACCATTGATCAACCATTATGAAGCCACCCACCCCAGTGATGACTGTCATAATGGTTGGTCAAAGCAGGTGTGGAAGAGGCTGATGCCTGTTACAATAAAAGTAAATAGATTCAGACCCTAATTCAACCCCCATCTGAACAGCTCCTGCTAGTAGACAGGCTATGTATCCTATCCAAGGGCTTACCATGACTCAGAGACGTGTCGAAAGGCTGGAGATGGCTTAGATGCCGAGCCTTAGAACATGGCCACGCATGTGCTGCCTCTGTAAAACACCCCCTCGGGGCCCTTCAAGGACACCCAGCCATAGGAGATATATTACTAACAAAATATAATGGTGTCAGACAGGTCCATGGGGCCCAAGCTAAAGAGTAAGTTCACAACCAGACTGACCATGTTTTATAAGCCCTCCGTATCCATGTGATTAGCAAACAGCTGGCAAAGCAGAAGATTCATGATATTTAATAGGGTGGAAAAAAGGGCATGACTGACCATGCTGCAAGGTCCCCAGGGGTAACCCCACAGCAATCACTGAGCCCACATGGCCATAAGTGGCACCTGCGTATAGCCTGTGGCCTCAGAAACTCCCCTCTCTGCCCAAAAGCCCATGCTGCTAACAAGTGCATTCCCTTCTCTGGCATCATCTGTCTCTCTAGCTCTGTGACTTGCTGGCTTGGCTCTGTGTGCTCCCCACTTCCCAGCTTGCAAGCAGCAGCCAGATGTGCTAACACAGGCACTCACCACCAGATCCTGGTCATGGACCTCTGGGGCTGGGAGGAAAAGCAACCTTTGGGAGTGGAGCGAGGAGAAATACAGCTCAGCTTTGATATCAGTAGTGATATCAGTATGGCACACAGCCGATCAGGGAGGAAGCAGGGAGCACAGCTGCAGATTGGGCAAGGGAAGGGGTTGGAGGGCACTCAGGGAGGGTGTGGGGCTTAGTTTGTAGCACCTCTGCCAAAAAATGTTGCCCCCCCCCCAGCCTAGGTTGTGAGAAGGCCACCTCTGTGGTCTCCATGAACTCTGCTCTGGTTTACTGCAGCATTTGAGTATAGGTCATCCCTTTCTGACAAATGCCTTAATGAAAACACATCCTACAGCCAGACTGACAAAAGATTTGCTCATGCCATCAGTCACCAAAAGGGCACTGGCTCTTCCCCATGCTATTTTCCCTGTCAGCAGCAAACATAGATTACACTGTTAATTGGACACCACTCAAGCTGCACAAGAGGGTTTTGTGCTGGGACCTTTGATTCCAATTTGAATTTATAAAAGGGGCCCTTCTCCAGAAATCCCGGCAGCTGTCTGACTGGCAGGCTGGAAGTCAGGGCCCTGGGGAGATCTGGCGTTAAAAAGGCAGCAGACGATGGAAGTGAGCTGTTGGGGGAACTGTGAGGTGCATTGGCAAATGTGCCTGAGAGGTGGGGAGGCAGAAATGAGATGTCAGGAGATGCTGCTAGTCCGGGCTGAAGATCGTGGGCATGGGATCTGGCAGTGGCCTGGCAGGAGATGTGTGAAGTGCCTTGGCGGAGCTGGGAGCAAATCCAATAACTGGGCAGTAGTGGATGCAGCTGGGAAATGGAGCAACATGAAAATATGTTTTGCTCTTCTCTCCACGCAGCATTAATCACTGGCCTTCTGGAAAAGGCCTTGAAGGTGGAGAGCTGAGAGGAAGTCAAAGGGCATTTATTCAATTGACTTTAGCGGCAGCTGGACCAGGCCTCAAGAGAGCAACACTGGAAAGGGAAAGGGAAATCAGCTAAGAGATACAGAACTGATTAGTCAGGAGGGAAGAAGCCTGTTGGTCACAAAGCACCTCGGAGAATCAGGCTCTTGAAGCATCTCTTCTTAGGCATTCAAAGGCTCTAATCGTTGCCAAGATCAGTATAGTGTCTGGAGCCCCCTGGACTGCAGCAAAGAGCACATGCTCTTCAGGAATGAAAATTTACCCCTTCAATGATTCTGAACACGGTAGGCAAGGCCCCACGGAGCAGACACCCGTTACCTCCCACCAGTATCACCCGCCACATACCAACTTTGGCCCAGGAGACGTAGGCACTGACTGCATCTGCTCACAGGGAAAATCGTTTGACGTTCATATTCAATACCTTTCATCCAAGGGTCGCAAGCCTGCTATAAAGATGGGCTGGCAAAACTAGATCAAATTTTTCCTCCAGCCACCGGTCCCACTGAAGTCAGTGCTGAGGGCAAGAATT
>NW_017728991.1:14563156-14590207 GCF_001723915.1 Gavialis gangeticus
AGCCCCTTGGACTGCAGCAAAGAGCACATGCTCTTCAGGAATGAAAATTTACCCCTTCAATGATTCTGAACACGGTAGGCAAGGCCCCACGGAGCAGACACCCGTTACCTCCCACCAGTATCACCCGCCACATACCAACTTTGGCCCAGGAGACGTAGGCACTGACTGCATCTGCTCACAGGGAAAATCGTTTGACGTTCATATTCAATACCTTTCATCCAAGGGTCGCAAGCCTGCTATAAAGATGGGCTGGCAAAACTAGATCAAATTTTTCCTCCAGCCACCGGTCCCACTGAAGTCAGTGCTGAGGGCAAGAATTTGGCCTCGTATCCCCCCAGAAAAAAATGGAGGTACGTTCCCAAACCCGCTCCACACTTTGCTGCATTCCCCAGACCCTCCATCAAACTGAGCAGCACCTATCTGAGGACCACTGAGGCCTGGGATATAGCTCAGGACTGTGGTGTATTAGCAAAACTCTGAGCAGTGCCTTGGGGTTAGAGGCATCTCAGGTCTGGAACTGGGGTGCTTTAGGAGACCTGCATGAGGACTCGCACCTCAAACCATCTAGACCCTGGGAACACCCATTCCCAGGCAGGCTGGAGGCTTGTTGGCAGCGCTCTTGGGGACCACACATAAAATCTGCGTTCAGCACATCTGTCTATGGTTAGTACAAGCCCCTGGACCACTCCTGATCCTAAATGAGCCGCCTCCTCTGAAGCAGAAATACCCCTTCTCTCCCACACCCTTATCACAAAACTGGCCCTTAGCCCAACTAAGACACCGCATTTCCCAGAAACTTCCTGCTTTTCCTTCCTCCAGTTGACCTGGGATCGATCTCCAGAGGGAGCGAAGCCTGAAGGCAAATTGGGCTGGTTAACAGGAACCAGTGATTTTACTGCTTCTCCCTCTGTAGTCATCTCTCCCTCCTCCACTCCTCCCACGGCTGACAAACTCCCCAAGAAAGGCCTCGTTTTCCTTTACCACAGCACATTTCACCAGTCCACTCTAACAAGCAATCCTCTTCCTCATCCCTGCAGCTCCCTGCACCCAGGTTTGCAATTGCAGGACCCTTTTTCAACCAATGCCCCTTTCAGACTAAGAATAATGAGGAAGAGGTCAGCATTAACCACAAGCACCCATCACTGGGGGTACTATGATAAAAAAAAATCTGCTATGGAAAAGACTTAGACGCCTAAAGTTTCTCCTTGCTCCAAACTCCAACCCAGGCTGTGTCCCAGACAGGCCACACATTTGATCACCAGTTTGGGGTAAGCAAACATCACCCACTCCCATTAGTGCCTGCCCTCTCCTTACACAAGCGTTTCTTTTTAACAAAAAAGCGACAGGTCTTTTTTTGTTTGTTTCATTCGAAAGGTCAGAGAAGTGCTTGGACCACGACCTGAGGCAGTAGGTTTTCACTGCTGCCGGTCTGCATTCAAATCCTGCTTAGATCCAGCACCTGCTCAGGGGAGGGCTGGGGCTGGGATGCTGCATTCCCAGCAGCTTTGCAAACCAGGTGCCAGGTGCATTGGGGCAGACGGGGAGGCATGGGATTGCAGCTGTGTTGCAGATTCAGCGGTGCACTGGCTGCGTTAGCAAGTAGCTGAGGACTGGGGTAGCCTAGGAGGGGCTGGAGGTGACCCGAGGGGGCTTGTCTAGGTGTTGCTGAGGAACGGTTGATCAGGACACATGGTAAGCGTAGCGCCCCACGTGTGAGCCGACGCTGCCCCCAACTTAATGCAGGGTTAATTGATGACTTCCCCCTTTCCAGGCACCTAAATGTTTCAGGGAGGAGTAAACTTAGAAATCCCACAGGCCGGATCAGACAAACCGACTCGCTCCAAAAGGGTTAGCGTGGAGGGGAGGAAGGGAGAGGCGGACTCACGCACACGACAAGGGCCATCAGTCTCACGGCACCCACAGCTTTCCTGACCCGGGTGAGGAGGGGGGAGATGGGATTTCACCCGGCTGCAAACTCAATACTGGGAAGAGCACAGGGCAGGCAGCAGCACTTACCCCCTGCTAACGATCAGCCGCAGAGCGTCCAGATTGCCGTGGTAAGCGGCCCAGAGAGTTGGGGTCATGCCATCCTCGTCGGGCGAGTTGAGGTCTTTCTTGGTGGCCTCCTTTAGAAGGTCCAGGTAGCCGTCCCGGGCGGCTCGGTGGTACTGGTCGTTCATGGTGCCAAGCAGGCCCCTGGCGAGCTCATCAGGGAGGCAGGTGACTGGGGATGGTTTAAAGGATGGGCATGGGCTTGCACAGGAGCTCCAGGGAAGCCGGGTGTGAGGGAGGAGGAGAGAGCTCAGAGCAGGGACACCTGAGAAGTCCTGTGCAGGGAGGGGAGGATCTCCTTGAAATGAAGCAGGAGAAGCTGCTTCCCCTGGGTCCTAAGCATCCTCCCGCCCTGGTCAGGCCTCATCGCACGCTCCCCTGGCAGCGAAAGACACAGTTGAGCCCCTGAAGCGCGTTGAGAGCTCCACCAAACAGTCCTGGACCACTCCTGGGCGGCAGAGACAGGGCAGCGATGGCCCCTCACAGCAAGTCCCGTCAGGCTCCTTCAGCAAACCTTGTAGCGGGGAGAAAAGCTAAATGAACTCAGGCTTGTGTCCTGCTCCAATATACCTACCACGGCAGCCTGAATGCCAGGGCGCCTGGGACAGCATCGAGGCCCATGCAATGCCACTTGCACCCAGGGAAAAGCAGAGAAACTGCACCGACATCATGAGACCCTCCCAGTTTCCAGGGGGACGGGAGTTGCAAGGACCGAAGTGTGATGCCTGGGCTAGAGTTCAGGCCGTTTATTCATTTTCTAGTGCTTATTTTTCAGATTCATAGATTGTAAGGGGCTGGTAGGGACCTTGCAGATCATCGGGCCCAGCCCCTCCGCACTAGGCAGGAAGACAACTGGGGTCAAGCGACCCCAGCAAGGTGACTGTCCAGTCTCCTCTTGAAAATGATTCTGGCCTATTTTTTTCATGGTAAAAATAAGACATAATAGTGGTATGTATGCATGCACCAAGAGGCCTGCCTGCATGAGCTATACACACAACAGCCCCTCAACCCTAGCCCACCACAGCAGCCCCCTCCCACCAAGCTCAGGGGTGAATATAGAGTGCCTATATAGCACCAGAGCCTGCCTGGGCTCCACAGTCCCCTGCCTCTGCCCAGCAGAGCATCCCAAGTGGTTATCTGAGGACTCTGGGGGCCATATAAGTGATTTGGCCTCAGCTTTCTTGACATAGGGTAAAAGCCAGCAGACTGACAAATCCAGCGCTGAGCCGGGGACTGTCCCATTCCCACATGCTCCTAAGTGCTGGGGCAGTTCCACCTTGAAACGCTACTGTCTGCTGCTTTCCCTTGAAGCTCAGAGATGAATACTTCTCTGGCTCTCACAGTCTTGCGGCACCCTCTGGTGTTCAAAGGAAACCAAGTCCACAACCAGCCTTTCTGCTGTCTGGCCCCGGGGGGACCCCAACGCATTGCACTCCACATCAACTCCCATTCCCAGAGCACATAAGGGAGACATGCAGTATAAAGTGCAAGGAAGTTCCTGTTGCGCTCTCAGGCTTAATGGGATCCCTGCATGCCTGGGCTATGGGAGTTGGAAAACAGTTCGCTTTAAAGGCAAATCCCCACCAAAGTCAACAGGACGGTGCTTGGTGTGGATCAGTGGCATTTGGGGCCAGGGCACAAGACACAGACAAGAAGGCAGGGAGTGGGGGAGAGATGGAAGAAAAGAGAAAATCAAAAAGAGGGACTGGGAAAGGGCTGAGATGAAAGACAAAGTAATACTGAGGCAGGGAAAAGGAGGGATGGAGAGAGGGAGAAAGGGACTTAAAAGAGGATACAGAGAAGGACAGAGCAAGAGAGATGCTGAAGCTAAGGGGGCAAGGATAATATGAGTTAGGCTAGGAACAGATGTTGCATTTGTCCCTGGATAAGTTGTACCTGTGTTTGTCCCAGAACAAAAATATCCTGGTTTTGGATATACATACATCACCCTTCTAGTCAAGGGTTAGTGGCTGAATGTAGTACTGCTCTTCTGCCATTGATTCAATCGGGCAATCTTGTGATAACTATACAGACATACTGGGATAAACTGTTATGGCCTCCTAGCCAGGAATTTTTTTTAGGGTTTATCCCAGGACAGTAAACATGACCATCTGTACAATTGGACTTTGTCCCAGGATAAAATAGTTTCTCCCAGGATAAATGTGACATCTGTTGACACCCTACACGGCATTAAGCAATGGCTCTTGGCCCACCCCATCTTCAAAGGATTTTGTAAACAGAAGCTTTTACCCAGGGTCCTAGACAGATTTTGCAGCCCATGCTGAAGCCCCGTCCTACCATAGGTACAGTTTGCTGTACCCAGGATAGCTGGTTTAAAGCAAGCTTGGCTCTGTTCACGCAGCTGAGGTCACACCAATGGATCTCAGTGCAGACAACTACTCCCCAAGTCTCCTGGGCAGCATATAGGTCTTCTAGAGATGAGGCCAAATTCAGATGTAGAAACTGCTTACATCAATAGAATTGTATCCACTTATGTCATTGTCCAGATTTGGCCCTAAGAGGTTAAGTGATTTGATAATGACCTGTTTGTTTTGATGCTCCTCTTAGATGAAAGGCCACCGTATAATGCAAGCTCCCTATTACTTAAGTATTAATTCTGTAATTATTACTATCCTTCTCATTATGATGATCATGGTGATGCCAGAGTTGAAGTTCCTGCTACTCAGTGAAGAAAATTCTAACTCTTCCATTTCTGTCTATTGAGGGCGGGGAAAGCAGCACACTAACAAACATGAATACAGATGGGATGGAAAAATTAGCTGAGGGTACTGCAAAAAGCAGGGCAAAAGGGGACAAAACAGCCCCCATCCCAGCCAACATAGGGCAGCAAAGGGGAAAGAGTCATGGTTAAGCTGAGTCTTCCTATCCTTAGCATGAAGTCAGGCTGTTTCTGGTACTCCCACTAGCTTGTGTACCGCTATCTTTGGTGTCTATGTACCACACTGCAGTGCAAACATACTGCAGAGAAAAGGGGCATTTGTTGGTAACGGAGGGAAATGAAGATCCACAGACCATAGCTCAGTCTCTATCCAAACCCCAATAGATTGTTACAGGAAAGAAAACAGAGGAGATGGGAACATAGGTCTGGGAGGAACCTCTTCAGCCCCTAGTAGCCTTATTTGAGTCAGAGAAGAAAGCTGCAAGGGAGACATGAAACTTCAATGATACCTGGAGGGGAGGTCATTCTTACCTGGTGGCTGTCTGTTGTAAGAGATTGCTCACCAACACATTGCGTACTTCTCTTTATCTGTTAAGGACCAGCTTTGTTCCTAGCCTGAGCAGCTGTGAGCCCAATATTTGGCTACAGAAGTGAAATGTAATGGCTCTATGACTTAGAAATGCACAAGAGTTCCTATAGGAAAGCTTATCTTTTGATGAAAGACAGCAAAGGAAAATAAAGTGGTGGCAAAGAGGAAGGTGTCATTCCAGCCCAGCAGGACTGA
Source organism: Gavialis gangeticus (assembly GCF_001723915.1). NCBI lineage: Eukaryota > Metazoa > Chordata > Crocodylia > Gavialidae > Gavialis > Gavialis gangeticus. The sequence goes on from NW_017728991.1 coordinate 14,568,673, forward strand.
GGCTGCTTTTGGATAGAGCAGTGGTTTTCAGCCTGTGGTCCGCAGACCCCTGGGGGTGCGCAGACTATGTCTAAGGGCCCGCAAAAATGACTATGGTCAAGCAAAAGTATAAGAGTACCCAGACTTACAATTCAAAGGGGTCCACACCTCCATTCCAATTTTTTAAAGGGGTCCGCAAATGAAAAAAGGTTGAAAACCACTGGGACAGAGGATTGCCTGGAGCTACATGACCAAGTGAGTGAGGACAGCTTGTTCTCCTCAGTCCCGGTACTATGCTGCCCTAATCACTAGTAGAGCAGGGAGAAGCTAGGCAGGGCCCAGGACCAAAAGGATACAAGGATGGGTTCTTTCCTTTCTCTCCCGAATGTGTCCAGATGGGTCAGGCTTCACCTGGACGACTGGAGCAATACGGGCTGGAACCCAGCATTAGTGGGCGAGGGTCCAGCCCATGAGCAGCAGCTGAGATCAAATGAAGTATCCCTTTAGCATCTAATATGTCCTATCTGGCGGGGAGGGAACAACTACCATCCTTTCCAGGGGGGTGAACTTGAGCTAACAGACCTTTTCCTCCGGTAACCCACGACCTAGTGGGGTGGCCAAAGTCATGCCCAGCCACGCTCACACCTCTCCTCATATAATTCTTATCTCCCCATCTCTCTCTTTCTTCCCTAAAATCAGCCATTGCACAAAATGGAGCATGTGACCTTTACTGAGTTTATGAAGCAGCACTGTCAGTTCCAGAGATGGTGTAAATCAAGATGTCCAAACAGGTATAAATTCCTTGGCTGACTTGATTGGAGGGAAGAGGAACTTTGCCGAGAAGCTCAAGACAGACCGGAGATTCAGGCTGCCAGTGGGAAAGCAGGTTGGTGGAACAGTTTTTAGCTTTTTACATGCTAGTTTGGCTCTCGAGGATTGTTCACCTCAGGTTTAGATTATGATAGAGTCATGATTTCATGCAGAAGTACTGAGCTGATCCTGGCAAGTAGCAATGTGCACTGGATGAGTTGGAAAGCTAGAAAAGATGGCTAAGGGACTTTGTTGCTTTGAATGCATACTTCTGTATGGACCATGATGTGCTAGCCTGAAGAGTTCTCATGCTTGTTGCTTCAATTAGTCTCTTTTCATGCCACATAGCATGGCATTTTGTCTTCAGGTTTCAAGGCTGCTGCTTAAATCCAACCATTTGCCCCAAGACCTTTGATCTTACCTGCATCCCAGTGCTTTCTGACAGGTTACATCAACAAACGTGTTACACTGTCTATTAGGCACGTGCTACCTGTGTAATTAATTTTCATGTTCAACTAACATTACATTCATTCCTACATGCTTAAGCATGCATTAACATGACATTTCAAAGGCAGCAAAACAGCACGCACAACCAAAATGGTATCAGTGACCAAACATGACTGACGAAGTGTTTTCCACATTCTTAAACAAATCTGTTAAAATCTAAGGCGTTCCCGCAGCAGGGAGACAAATGCTAATTTGCATTCCAGCAACTGCAGAAACTGGGAGCACATGTATTGAATGAAAAGTGCAGCCCCATTAAAAGTAAATTGATGTTGAGAACGCAGAAGTCTTGCAGGGAAAGAATAACAGCAGAATGGGATGAAGTGAGGCAGGGGAATTTCTTCTCATTTCCCTCCAGTAGCTGCATCTTCCTTTGACACTGAACCTTCTTCAGGCTCCCACAGGGGACTCTCATAATAGTATCCCATGAGTTCACACTGGCACAGTTACTTCAGAGAAACATGGCTGTAGTGGGTATTTATCTGAATGGATAAATACCTGGAGTGGGGTGGGATTTGGGGGGGAAATAACAGCAGTCGTCCCTCTTTATCTCTTGCTCTCCTGCCTTCCCCTTACTTCTGCTCTGGGTATCTCCAGCTTCCCCCACCCCCTTTGTCTCAGCCATAGGCCACGCTGATTTTGTAACATAGGTTTCTACTCCCAACAGCACCAGCCCGTGCCTCCAGCCCTAGTTGAACCATGCCAGAGGATCCCGCGCAAAACGACAGTGAGATCGGACATGAAGACTCAATCGTGAGTTTGGGTCACAAAGATGACAAGGGCACCTTAGCCCATCAACCTCACCTGTCTCCCTCCACGTCCAGGCCCAAGGAGGTCTGGAAGAAAGGAGGGCGCTTGTTCTCCATCCTGCTGGCTGTTCATTTAGTGCTATTAGCCTGCACCCTAGTGAGCAGCGGGGCCTTTGAGAAGATCGCTGTGCATGACTATGACGTGTTCTTCCTGCTGACTGTCATGATGCTGATCGTCATTATCTGGATATTCTTCTACCTTGTTGGCACTTCCAAACGCCGGAATGCCATCCTCTACAAGGACTCCCATGCAGGGCCCGTCTGGCTGAGAGGTAAGGGAGACCCCCTCATGCTAAGTCTTTGGGTGAGGAGCAGATACTGAATGAGGCCACAGTGGAAGCTCAAACATAAGTGCTCTATGGGGAATGCATCGGCCCGACTTGGGACCCATCATCTCTTCCCTCTCCAAGCATCAGAAAGTTCTCCTCAGTATTCACCCCATGCCTGTCCATGAGCTGGTCTAGTCAATGGTCTCATTAACCCAAGTCCTGCCTGGGTTGGTCTTTATCTTGGAGGTTTCCTTCGTGCCCAGGAAGCACTACATTCCTCTTCAGTGCTATCACTTTCCCCTTACAAGGGCTGTTGGTATAAAGAATGTTTCAGCCGGGGTAAAAATCAGACCTGAACTATTCAGAGGAGAATCCTAAGGTGGCATCAACCTCTAAATAGCAATACAGCTTCTCTTCCTCCTTTTGTCCATTGGTACTAGCACCTCTTTCATGCCTCCACACCCAACACACGTGCACTGCAGCACCTCTGATTTCCTCTGATTCCTCCGCAGGAGGCCTGGTCATGTTTGCCATTTTCAGCCTTGTGATGGATGTGTTTAAAATTGGGTATTACTCCAGCTTCGAGAACTGCCAGATTGCCATCAAAATCATCTACCCAGTTGTGCAGGCCATCTTTGTGATCATCCAGGTGAGCTGGGCATGCTGGAGAAGCCAGGCTGAACCCTGGTACAATGCATCAGGGAGTCCCAATGGGTCCTCAGCTACTGTCTGACCAGGGAGCTCAGGTGTCCCCCTCGACTAGACCGAGCTTCCCAGGGGAGGCCCAGCCAGCTCGCATACATTTCTCCATTGGCAAGAACATATTTGATCACTTATTATAAATAAATACACAATCATGACTTGCTGGATGTCAGTGGCTCACAGATGCTTTCCATAGCACAAATTGCTATCATCTTCCAGGACTGCCCACCTGAAATCCTCTTCCCATGTCGCTGGTCTCTTCCGTTAACCATACAGAAAGGGCAGGGGGTGGCCATGGCCCCTGACATCTGTTTTTTTATTGTCAGTGGCAGAGGAGAGGGAAATCTGACTTCCAGGTCGGGAAGCCCCGTTCTCCATGAACGCTGTGGAGTAAAGCAGAGGAAACAGGAACAAATGATGTGCAGTGAGGCCTGGTAGAAGCAGGCAGTGCCACAGCAGGCTTAGGCAGGAGGAGGATCTGTGAGGGCACAAGCGGAGAACGTGGGGCAGCTACAACAGCTGCGGAAGTACAAGGACCTGGAGTGATGCCAGAGGAGAGGGGTGGGAGGGATAATAAGCCAGATAAAAAGCAGGGAAGTGGCTAGATCCATTGCCTGGCAGGTGTGAGGGGCCTTTTAAATCATTCTTTATATCTTTTTCAGACATACTTTCTATGGATTTCTGCCAAACACTGTGTCCAAGTGCACCTGGATGTCACCAGGCAAGTACTTCGCCCAGCGGTGGGGAGGAGACCTCTGTATACCGCCCCCCAGCCCTCGGCCACAAACACACAGCCTCTGCTGCAGTCAGAGGCACCTACTTTACTGCCCATCTCCATGTCACTGCTACCGGTATGCCTTCCCCAGTAAGGGCCCCCTATGGCCCAAATCAAAGCAGGGCACATCAGCCTCTCACAACTGTGGCTCTTAGCTCAGGCACTGGTGGCTTATGTTCTGAGATCCAGCAGCCTAGCAGTGATCCCCGCAAGTAGCCCAAAGGCACCGTTAAAAATGCCAGTGAGTAGCACTTTAAAACGTTCCTGAATGACTCCCTGGCACCAGAGAAGGAAGACAAAGCACCACAGAGCACCAGGAAGATCCAAAGGCTGAAAGAACAAGAAACCAAATCAGTGCATCTCACATTCTCCTTTTGCAAGGCTGAATCCACTTTTCTGGACAGACCAACCCTGACCCGTTAGCCCACCAGATTTCCAGCCCTACCCTGCTAGAAGGCTGAGCTGGAAACAAGAGGAATAAAGACTTGATCAAAGCTTACTAGTCAGTCTGAAAAGGGAAAGCAACAGGGAGTGGTTAGAGCAGTAGACCAGGAGTCATGAAACCTGGATTTCTTTTCTCCAGCGACTTCCTCTGTAAACTCAAGCAATCACTGGTTCTCCTCCAGTTTCTCTCTATATAAAATAGGGGAGATGACCTGTGCCTGCCTTATGGTAGTGACAATCAATCCACCAATGTTTGAAGAGCTCTTTGAGGCCTGGAGCAGGCCATGTCTTGACACCATGGCTCTCCGTTCTCTTGTACAGGTGTGGCTTGATGCTGACTTTGACCACGAACCTGGCTGTGTGGATGTCAGCAGTAACGGATGAGTCGGTGCATAAATCACACTCAAAATTCAACTCCACAACTGAGCAATCAGCAGCATTGATTATGAAAGGTAATTTGCCAGTTAATAAAACTGCCAAGGCCTGAAGAGTAGGCCACAGAGGGACAGAGCTCTCTCACACCTGGATTCTGATACCTTTATTCATGCTGAGTGGTAATTCGTGTATGAATGCAAGAAGACCACACAGAGTTAAGGTCCTATTTAGTCTGAGCAGAAATATCATGATCTGGCCTTTGGTATTTATTTCTCAGTTTGCATCTAGGAGGGATCAGAATGGGGAATGGGCTTGAAGAAGCAGGACTGAAATGAATAGGGAAGGACACAGGGAAAAAGGAAAATGAAAAGGAAGGGAAGAAAATGGGACAGGACAGAAAGAAAAAAGAAGGGATGGGAAATGGGTAGAGAGAGGAAGAGAGGGTTGTTGCCTAATGTTTGGCAAAAGGTAACCTCAGGTTTAAATGCTTAGAAGTCATGACATCTACTTTTACCTTTGCTCATGGATTTCCGTGAGCCTACCCAGGCTTTTCAGGGCCACCTGCTCAAAGCTTGAGCTCTACAAAAATACTGTAACATGTGTATGTCTTTTTGACTCTAGCTGGAAAAGCTTCCTCGGCGGATGTTTGTCAATGCAAAACCCATATCTGCGAGATCTTCCAGAACGGCTATTTTTGGTTGTACCCTTTCAACATAGAGTACAGCCTCTTTGCCTCTGCCATGGTCTATGTCATGTGGAAGAACGTGGGACGCCTCATAGATGATCACGCCCACCTTGTCCACCACCTGAAGTTCAGGCTTTTCAGAAGGACCTTCTTTGTGGGTATTGTTTTGGGGCTCATCGTACTGGTGAGCGGGCTGGGGGTTCTCATTGTGTATGAAGTGCAAGTGAACACCCACAGCAACGAAGAGAAGACGAACCAAGCGCTCATCATGTATTACATCTTCAACATAGTCTGCCTAAGCCTGATGTCTGCGGTCTGCATTGGAGGCTCCGTCGTCTACAGGCTTGACAAGAGAGACATGGACCGTCACAAGAACCCAACAAGAACTTTGGATGTGGCCTTATTAATGGGAGCAGCCCTAGGACAGTATGCCATCTCCTATTACTCCATTGTGGCTGTCGTGGCCAGCACTTCAAGGGATACCAAAAGTGCCCTCAACCTGACCTACTCGCTGCTGATGATCGCCCAGCACACATTCCAGAACATCTTCATCGTCGAAGGCCTTCACCGGCAGCCCCCTGAAGAAAGACACAAAACCAGTCCCCACCGGAAAGATCTGTATGGACTCACCTTTGTCAACATCAACACTATATCCCTCCGGATCCCCGATGGTGGCAGCGTACTAGGATCCAGCACACCCCCCAACCCAGGAGCAATCCAAGCTTCTGATGATGTGCAGTCCATAAGGATGCCCAAGAAGGTGAACTGGAGGAGCAAAGCCTTAAGGGAGATCTCCTTGTTCCTGCTACTGTCCAATGTAATTGTAAGTACATTTCTGAATGGCCATTTTCTCTGCCTTGGGGGAGGAGAGCATGTGGTCTAAGGAAAACTTGCCCTAGCACCTAGCAGCAAAGCACACTAGCAAGTTTCTGGGATCTCCTTTGGGGAAAAAAACCTAAGCACAACCCGCCTCTCACTTCACCTGTTCTGAAATCAAAGATGCTATAGGAACAAGCATTCCAACGGCATAGCTGGGCACAGATACACCAACCCAGAGCAGGGTTTTGCAATTTGTGCCAAAAGAGAATTTACCCCCCAAATTTGTACAACTGGTACAAGTGAGAGGGGAGGTCAGGTCCAATATTTTTCATTAAGTGCAATAACCCTTTACCATTCCTTTTTCTATGCAAGGAAAAATGCATCTAGAGCCTGATCTAACTTCTCTTCTTACATATCCAAAGAAATTAAATTCAGTAACAGGCATTTAAAACAGGGATGGAAGGTTACTTCCAGTGAGGACAGTGGTAGAAAAGAAATCCCATTGCCTTCAGTGGGGCTGGCATTTCATCTCTGGGTCAGCTTGCACTCAACCTTCACTGACAGACCTCAGAGTCTGCAGTAGCTTCTTTGAGAAGCCTTCCCTTGTCTTACAACCATGCCTTCATCCTGCACGTTGTCAGGGGAAGCAGTTCAGGGTAGTCTGAGCATCCCTTGTCTTTGATTTATAGGGCAGCTCTGAGGAAGAGGCATGTTTCATAAGGCCCTGGCTTCCAAACAAGCCAAGCACAGATTAGTCTTTAGAGTCACTAAATGCCAAGTCACATTTGCACATGATCCAGGGTGTTTAAGGTCCGTTAACGTTGCTTTCAGGTCTCATCTATCTGCCCGCTTGCACCAAAAGGTACATGAGGTGATGCAGCCATCATAATGCACATGACCCAGAACCAGTCTTCGGTTCTCCAAGTCAGGCACACGTATTAGCACACACTCGGCGCCACTCTAATACAGCTACATCACCTTACGTCCAGGATTTAGCATGCACAGGGGGGAAATGAGTGGGCTGGACCAGAACGCAGAGGGGAGTAAAACAAGGCTTTAATGTCCAGTACTCTCGCTTCTGGAGGACTACAGGCTTCCCTGACAATGGAATGGACACAAGGGCCATCTCTGAGATGGTCCTGGACATAGAAGATGCATCTTCCCTCTTCTGTCTGTTCCACCCTTCAAGTCACTTAGCAGAAGCAACTGTAGTTACTTACCTTGTCCCACCTTTCACACTGAGACCGTCCTATTTGCTCTCTCTCCCCCCAATACAGCTCTGGATAATGCCTGCGTTTGGTGCCCGGCCTCAGTTTGACAACAAGCAGGAGCTTGACTTCTATGGCAAGCCCATGTGGTCTGCCATTGTGGACATCTGCTTGCCCTTCGGGATCTTCTATCGGATGCACGCAGTCGCCAGCTTGCTGGAGGTCTACATCATGTCCTAAAAGGGAAGATGAGAAACTGCTCTCTTGAGCCTCCTTTTCCACCCCCAAGACTGAACGTCTGCATGGCTGATCTCAGTGGTTCAGGACTTGCTGGAATCTCCTGCTGTGGGATCCTGCAGCAGGGATAACCCAAGAAGACAGATTTTATTTTTATACTTGTGTGTGTATGTGTGCGCGCGCGTGTGTGCTTGGGTTTAAATTTTAAGGCTTTTAATGAACTGGAATCATGAGCACTCTACCTACCATATGTTAAAAGAGAACTCCCTTACGTCTCGCAGGATTGATCCTGCTGAGCGTCCTCAATGCCAGTGATGCTGTTCTCCCAGGCAGCCCTCAGAACCTCATAGGATCAGAGCCCGTCTGCATGCAGGCCACATCCTGCTTGCAATAAATGACCCATTTGGGTCAGTGAGATAACTCAGGTGTATAAGGCAGACTAAAGGAGATCGCACAATGTCTTGCCTCTGGGAGTTCAGCTTTAAAGGAAAGGAATGAAGTACACACATGTGAAAACTGAACTGATAAAGCTTGACAGCTCTTGGGATCACATTGGCATGCCCATCCTCCTGGTCACTGACTGGGGTCCTGCCAGCCTCCCCATACCACCCTCCATCACCATCACCTTGCCCTTCAATGAGATATTACAGCTGCTGATCAGCTGGCTGAGAAAGACCCCCAACGGAGTGAAAGCTTTCCTCTTCCCAGAACAAACACGAAGCTTCGCTCCTGCTGAAGTCCAGGGAGTTTAGCACGTGATTGAAGGCTGCCCTGAATAGGGATATAATCCCATGCTTTTAAGTGGTTTCCTCAATCAGGGCTCAGGAGCTGGAACATCCAAAGGTTAATGATAAGGAGACTGAGAAAGAAGGGTGTTTTAATAGCATAATGATTTTTTTAATATATGAACTTTTTTGTATAAACATATTTATTGATTTTCAGTGCAACAGTGAATGACTAAAGGCTTCACTCCACCACACAATGCAGCCTGAGACCCAGTGCATCCTAGAGACCAGATCTGAACCTTAGATGAGGGCCAAGGCCTCCCAGTGAGGCCTGTGCATCAGGTCGCAGAGCTACGATGTGTATGCACAAGGTGAAACAAGGCTCAGACAGTCGGGGCTCCGTTTGGCAGGGAGTGAGGTGGGGGGACTGGGATCAGTAAATGATGCAATGCGGTACAGCTCTGTTTCTAGCTCCGGACATGCCATTTACAAAAGAACAAAACATTATGTACCACAGAAGGCAATTGCAGCGGTGATGAAAGCTGACAATCATTTCCCAGTGATTTTTGCATATTCTTTGAAAGAATAAATGAAACTCATATGCTCTGATTAGGCTGAGCTATTTTCTGTGTGTCGTATCCCAGCAACTTGATCTGAATAAAGTACCTGTTTTGGAAAGGTCTCCAGTCTACGTCTGAAGGGATTAGAAACTGAGGAATCTCCCACTCCCCTTGGCAATTTCTTCCAATGCTTAATAAAACAGACTGGCAAATGCTTGTGCTTTATTTCTAGTGTAATTGCAGCTGACTTTAATGTCCAACTGCTGGTTCTTGTTACATCTTCCTCCACCAATTTAAAAGACCCTGGCTTTTTCTTCCTGTGAAGGTAAACGGTAGTTGTCTTTCACATTTTCAGATAGGAGATTAAGTTCATACTTAACATGCAAGAGAAACAACTGACTCAACAGGGAACTCTCTGGATTAGAAATATCCAGCCATGGTCTTCTCCTTCCAGAGATACCAGAACCTGCCCTTACCTGCAATACCCTTCAGGAGGTGTCACCCACCGTCACAGCTCTGGGGTTAGCAGGTCTCTCTCTGTCCCCCCGTATTCTTGACCTCAAGCAGGTGTCAAGCCTGCTGTCCTCCCCTCTCCTGGGAGTAGAGTCATGTGGTCCTCCCACTGCACCACCACATCCTGGGCCATGGTACTCTGTGCATTCGCAGTGGTTACCCAGCCAGTCCGACTGCATTACAGGTCCTTGTTTCCCTCTGGGATCTTGTGACTGATGCTGTACAGAGTGAGCAGGCAGCCTCCTTAAAACAGAAGTACGGTCTCGTCCTGAGGCAAAATAAATTAAACACGAGAGAAGGGTGGTTTTAGGCCTACACATCTCTCTTGCATAGCATTCCCACCAGGCTCATCATATCTTGGACCTCCGAGGGGCCTGGGTCTCAAATCTCAACACCCTGTCTCGTTCCTTAAGGGAGTGTCTATGTCTTTATAACCTCCTGGCCCAAGCTTGGAGGGGCTGCCCCCAAGCTTGCTGGTGTGCTGCACCAGGTTATCGGAGCAAAAGGCTTTTGTGCAGTCTCTTAGGTGCTGGCGGAGGAAGAGAACAGCAGACTCCTTCCTGGGTGCATTTCCTGACATCCTGCTATTGAATTAACATTATGCTGGCAAAGAGTAACCCCCGTAGTGACCAGATCAAGATGGCAATGTTCAAACTTCCTGACAGGTGGCTTCAAATCCAGCACAGTCTGGTCCGTCAGAGGCTGAAGCATAAGTCCTCTGGAAACCTTATCTTCTTCCCAACAGCTGAGGAAGGGGCTGGCATTTGGGCAGTGTCTAAACTCTGACATTCACTTTTGCTCATCAGGTGGCAGAGCCAGACTTGGGGCATCGTCAGGCTGGGATACAAACACCTACTCTGTTCAACGGGACCTGTCAGCCCTCTCGGGGAAGGTCACACAAGCATACCCTGGTTGCCTAATCTGGCTTGCCTGCATAAAACCCAGAAACGTGGCAGTGGTGCTCTCTCCCATGCCAGAGACAGGGGCCTCAAGAGTGGCTCTGGTGGGATTCAACATGGCACATTCGGGCTTGGCTCATACAAGCAGCAATGGGTGGGTGGGTCATGCTTGAATATGTTCCTTCCCACCCATGCTGGGGACACAGTGCAGACTTCCCGTCATGCCTTGAGACAGCAACTATAGGGAAATATAGTTAAGGAATGGCAGGCACTTATGGCTGAGATTTGCCTATTTTATAACCAACCATTAACAATTCTTGAGTTGTTGTTCAGCTGGGTCAATACGTCCAGCTGTAATGGCCAATGAGTGGGAACTGGAGTGGTTTTAAATCCCCTCAGTCATGCTGTTGGATATTAATGTGATACTTGCACTCGCACACAACTACAGGAGCTAAGCAAGCAAAAGGCCAGGTGAAAGCCAAGTTATAAATCAGGCCCTAAAGCAATAAAAGCAATAAATAAATGAGAGAATCAAAAAGCTCTTTTGCTTTCCATAACAAATTGGTTTCTGTTTACTCAAGACTCAAAGGGATTGTCACAAAGACGGATAGGACTTAACACCACCTTCTCAAATCAGTTTAGAAGCAGCTTTGTTAAGCAAATTGTGCAGGCTAGCATGTCAGCAGCAGCTCACCATCAGATCTGACCTTTTACTAATTACAGGCCTTTATGCTCAGCTGAAATGCAGACGCTCACCCCCAAACACTAGCTTAGCTCAAGCAGCTTCATGACCCACCAAACCCCTCAGTCATTGGGCTAAAATAGCTCAAGATATTTCACTGCTGGATAGCAAATCAACTCATCTCCTGCAGCCTGACTCGAGACATCCCCCCTCCTGATGATGACCAGTCATCTTAGAGATGCAAGCACTCCAAACACTACCTGTCTAAGGTATTTACATAGCTCCCATTAGCGATGAAGCATCAGTCAGCCTTTAACAGATTTCTACAACTCTGTCAGGTAAGCAGTATTATTAATCCCATTTTAAGGACAGGGGAACTGATACAGAGAAACAACGTGGTTTTCCTACGGCCACAAAGGAAGTCAATGGCAGAGCAGAGAACTGTGAATCAGGATACATTTCAAACCATTAGGACATCCAAGACCTATGAGAAAAAGACACCGTAGGAAATGAAGACCTAGGACTGAGTTCCTAGATGTATCTAAATAAAAAGATCCTGAGTTTCAAAGAAACTGAGTGCCTACGGCTCCAACTGAGCTCATGAGATGTGGATAGAGGAGCCCCGATTCACTTGTGATTCAAAGAGGTTTGCCTCTGGATTTCACATTTAGACCTTCCCACTCGTCCAGTCCAAATCACAGCTAAGTTCCAAACATGCCTGAGCTCCTAGTAAGGTCCCAGTCCAGTCCCAGAGCTTGATTTTACCTTCCAGGCTCATCTCTCCACCCAAACTGGAAAATGTCATGAAGGTCTAGGTCAAACGGAGTATCAGGAAACAACGTTAAACTCCTGAGCCTGAGCCGCTGAATGCACAAAAGCCAAGACCTTTCACCTGTTGAGTACACAACCAGGGCACTAATCTAACAACAGCCAGAGATAAGAAAGCACTTTATTGAAAGGAACAATAGGGAAAGGAAAAGGCCATGATAATGACCCAACCTGAGTCACGTTTTATGGATACCGAACATTTGCACCTCTTCCCCAATTTCTTAATCGTTTGTTATATTAAGGCGAGTTTTTTCATTTGGTCTAAGGAGCGATGGGGACAGTGGATGGTCTCTGGGGTACAATTACCTGGTGCAATTACCACTCAGCAACTGGGAGAGTGATTCTCAATTCTGGGGGAGTTGAGTAGCAGGGGGAGGAATCAGGATAAGCATTCAGAGGGGTGGATCCTGGGATAAAGGGGTGTATGCCGAGGGGTTGTGGTTGGCAGTACTGAAAGGAAGCGGCTGAGCTTGGCAACTGGGGTCACCATGGCATGGTGGGGTTGAGTTCAGCTGTCAGTGAGGAGATAAAATCAAGTCTTTGTTGCAGGGTTGGGGGTGGCTGGGAGGGAAACTAGGCTGGATGGTGGCATCAGCATTAGAAAGTGGGGCTGAGAAATGGCAAGTCTTAGCAGCTGTTGCGTGGGAGGAAAGTCATGCTACACAGTACGGCTACAACACTAGGCAAATACTGCCCAAGTTTGTCTGCCCTTTCCCACCTTTGCAGGTGGGGAGTACTTTTCTACAGGAAATGACCCAAATCAGGGCAAGCAGCTGTCGTCACAGCCTGAACAGGCTGTTTGCAATCATTTTATCGTATCAGAATTGCAGCCATCGGCTAGCTGTGCCATGAGACGTCATCCCAGGGCATTTATCTGCAGAGGGAAAGGGTGTGGGACTTCAAGGGAAGGAAGTGGGGTCATGTCTTGGGTACATGACATTCCACAGGCCTCCTTTAGACAAACACCTATTTTAGCATGGGGCACTAAGCTCCCAGCATACTGGCCTTCATTTCCAGTCCACATTTGCAGATCTGCTTGGAGAACCTCCACTGTTATTGCCACTAAATGCATAAATAAAGCTATTAACAAGAATACTGCTGATAGTGGATGGGCAAAGATTAATCCCATAAGTCAGCAACTCTATGCCAAACTGCCCTGAAAGCTTTTTCAAAGCTATCAGTCCACAGGCTACATCAGCGTTCACTAACTGGACTTGAAAAATCGATTCTGTAAAGCCAGAAGGACCACACCTTCTCCAATAGGGATGCCCTTGTATTTCTTTAACTCTTGCTGATTTTAATCAAACTTGCATCAATGCTGTTTAAAATGAAGGGGGAATTAGTTAAACAGATGCACTTGCTTAACATGGACAAAGCCAGAAACAAAGGATTAGGCAAGCCGGTTGGGTTTGAGGGCTTTGCAAAACCCCAAAGCTCGTTTTGAGTTGGATGAAGCTCCCTTCTGAATCCCACAAATCATTGATCTCAAATGATCATTTTTGCCAAGGGAAATTTAAATAATAAAGGCACATTCTCATTCTATCTGGCCCCACCACAACCGGAGAATCTCATATACCTGCAGCACCTCAGAAGTTGCATTTTGCTGACGTTCGGTGGAATTATTTCCTCAAGCGTTGATCTTCAGGAGAGGATCGCAGCAGCAAGTGTGGACCCAGGTCTAAATCTTTTCAGAGTTGGGAAGAGTTCAGACTGGGGGGTTGTTTTAGCCTAGCAGAAGTAGTCTACCACCACACTGTTCAGCTCCACACTATGGAAGGAATCATAGTTAAACCACAGAAGTTAAACGATAAGCAGAAGGTAGGGCAGGGTGGCACTGTAGAGACTAACAGGTTCAGTGAGGCATAAGCTTTCATAGGCAACAAGCTACTTCAAATGATATAGCAACTGATGAAGCAGAGTGGCACCTACTCATGTAGCTCATGACTCTCTGAGCCAGTGCCCCCTGCCTTACCTTCTGCCTGACTTCAAACTAACGTGATTAACTGATTTCATGATTCCCCCACCAGGATCTGGGGGAATGTCTGGTCACTAGAGCTCCCCAAGGGACGACAAGGTCAAACGGTCATAAACTCCTCCAAGACCACTGGACATAAGGAAGAACTTCTTTACTGTCCAAGCTCCCAAGGTCTGGAATAGCCTGCCACCGGAAGTGGTTCAAGCATCTACTTTGAACGCCTTCAAAAGAAAGTTGGATGTTTATCTTGCTGGGATCCTATGACCCCAGCTGACTTCCTGCCCCTGGGACAGGGGGCTGGACTTGATGATCTTCCGAGGTCCCTTCCAGCCCTAATGTCTATGAATCTATGAAACTACTTCTTTGCTTTAGGCTGAAGATAGACTCTACGGGCACCTATACACGTGCATCAAGACTGCACTGCAATTGCAGCATCGGAGCAGACTCAATCGCACTCCAGCAGATTCCAGTGTCATGGGGATGCTGATATATATGACGCTCCAGACTCATTAATTAGAGCGGCTCTCAGATCCACTCTAATTAAAGCACCCCCCCAGCCCGCATCCCAGAGCACATGTATAAGCACGCTATGTTTTCAACAAAACCAGCTCCCTCCCCCCTGCCCAAGACATATCCAGACACAACCACTGAAAACCCACTGTGCAGTTCTGGCCTCCACCTTTAAAAAGGACATGGAGAAGTTGGAGAGGGTCCAAAGGCCGGCAACAAAGATGATCAAGGGCTTGGAAGGAAAATCACACAAGGAGAGGCCGAAGGAGTTAGGAATGGTCAGCTTAAGACGGGGCGTGATAGCAGTCTTCAAATACTTGAAGGGCTGCCATAAAGAAGAGGGAAAGCACCTTTTCTCTTGCTACAGAGAGGAGGCAGCAGACCAATGGTTTGAAGTTGCAGCAAAGTAAACTTAGATTGGATAGCTGGAAAAAAAATCTTTGTCACTGTGAGAATAGTGAGGCAGTGGAATAGATGCACAGGGAAGCTGTGGACTCGCCATCACTGGAGATGTTCAAGAGGAGGCTGGACAGCCACTAGTTGGGGATTATGTAAGTATAGCCATGCCTATATTCTACCATGGATATCTCCCATGCTTCTGGGCTTTATTCATTGCTTCCCCCCAACACGCACACTTTTATCTGCTGTGTGTGTCAGGATGTTGTTAAGCCCTCCAGAGGCATTGGGTGTTGGCTACAGCCAAGGCTGGGAACTTCAGCTGGGCTGTGCTGATTCTCCTGCTAGGAACAAAGCCAAAGGTTCCTGGCTAGTGGGTCTTGCCCCTCCACTCAGGGTCACACCATTTGCCATATTTAGGGTCAAGAAGGCATTTTACCCCGTGATCAAATTGGTACCGGCTGTTGGGTTTTTCCTTTCTTCTGTAACAGAGAGTGTGGCTTTCTACCTGGGATCTCTTGACCACAACATTTCACAGAAGCAGGATATTGGCTGCCATGGTGCCCCTGCTTTACCTGTGGCAGGTCAGGGTGTTGGGTCTATGTTGTGTCATGGTTGAGGGTTGTCTTGAGTTGAGTGCAAGGTGATGGTTTGTATGGGATGGTTGGGATAGGGATGATCCTGCGTCAGTCAGGGCATTGGACTAGATGACCTCCGGAGGTCCCTTCCAGCCCTGCTTCTCTATAGCTGTATTTTTTTAAATCCATTCACGTGTTCAAGTGTTCTGGAAAGAAGAGTATTGTCTACTCTGAAAAACAGTTTTCCTCTTGAATATATAGGATCCCATAGCAAGTTTGTGTAGCCCAATAGTCTGCTGAACACGGCCAACTGCCCAAGCGATACAGGAAGGTGTGTAGTACCAAAGTGGATGAAACCAATGGTCTCTGACCTAACATCCTGGTCTGGCAGTGACCAGCACCAGGTGCTTCAAGGAGAAGGTGGAGAAAAAATAGTACTAGGTCATAACAACACGACTTGTTCTTAGGTGAACATTTTGTCTTCCTCCCATTTCCCTCCATCAGATAAGGACTGCCTTATCCCTTGAAATATGACACTTGCTGTCACAAATAACATATTAAAAACTCACCCAGGTACAGGACCTTGGAGTGCGTCCACTCTTGATTAATCAGCCATTCATTCCCACTCCTTGTTTTCTGTCCTTTAGCTAGTTCCTGAGTCATGCCAGCAATTTTTAATCTCAGCCTAGGGCTCTTTAGCTCCTTATCGGTCTCTTATGAGGGACTTTGCCTCAGAAGTCAAGGATTTATAAAAAAAACGCAAGAGCTTCACAGAGTTTAAAGGTTTCTGTTCTTGACAACTGCTTCTTAATTCCACTTTGCATGGATTTGTACACTCCTGGCATGCTTAGGGTTTCAAGGAGCACAAGCTCAGCTAAAACCACCATCATTTTGCCCGTTGGCTCCTAACTAAAAAAAAGAAAAAAAACCCAAACAAAAAGCACACACTCTGGAAATCAGTTCCCATTCACGCAAAACATCTACCAATAAAAGAAAGCGCCCGTCAGTAGGAATTGGGGATGTCCCCAAGTGTACAGCACAGATCAAGAAGAGGGTAGGTTTAGAGAGCTGAATACCTGCAAACCTAGTTCTCTCTCTGAGCTCATCTCTACTGGCCGGTAGCGATGCCAAGAACTGATTCTCCAGAGCTTCCCTGGCTTGCTTGGAAAATACACCTTGAGGTCTGGGCATCTATCAGATCATGCATCTTATCTATATTATTTTGCAAATCCCTAAGATGAACATCCCATGGCTTCTGCTGGGTCAGTAAAACTCTATGTAAGACAAGTCTCACAAGCTGGCACCAACTGACATGGCTCCGTTGAGCTTAAGCAGGGAACGTGGCCCTGTGTCTCAGCATCTCAGCATTTCTGCTTCCAGTTCCAGTTGGAAATGCAGGTGATAGATATGCAAACCGCGCAGCCACTGCTCTAATCCCTCGGACTTTGCCTACCCAAATCAGATGGGCCCCATACCCAAACCAGCCTAGTTCCAGTTGCACCCAAGAAAGAAAAATAAAACACCCCCAGTTTGGCCCATTTCAGGACAGAGAATATGAAAAAAAAAAAAAACTGGGGAATGATTGGGTGGGGAGCTCAGCTCAATTCAGGGCCCTCATTAAAATGGGGTGGGGGCAGGAATTCAGGCTCTGCCTTATTTTGGACATACCCATTAACCCATATTCCCACCTGCACCTCCCCAGAGCAGGCCAGTTATAGGAGAGCAACTTTCAGCCACATCAGAGCTTCAAAGGCATTAGTCACTTGTGGTTTTACCACTTGGCACATCCTGTGCTAAGACCAAATAAACTGTTGACAGGGGCCAGCCCAGCAGGCATACAAGAGAGTGGACTCCCATTGGCTGCTGTCCACAGAGCTAATAAGCCTCTCCCCTCGGTAATTAATATAATGACAATAATATTCCAAAAGTCAATAAGGGAAGAGAAAAAAAAAAATCAATGTGCTGGGAGAGCACGAGCTTCACTCTCCTGCTGGCAGCCCTGGCAGCCTATGGTAGCTCTTCTGGCTTTTGAAACAGCTTGTGCGGGTCCAGAGGTGAATGCTGTTCATCCGCTGGGGACTCGCCTGGCTTGGAGGATGTAAGAGAGACCTCATCAGGAGTCGCTCGCACCCCACGGGCATCATTCACCTGCATGGAGGTAAGGACATTTCAGGGAGCCCTGCCTGGGTGCATGCTGCTCTTCAACTTCTCCTTTCATGAGTGGGTGGAGTAGTATGGTCTCTGGTGCTGCACAAGGAGTACGGGTCCGTTACTGGGGCGGCCTTATCAGTCAGATCTGGGACCTGCCTTATCAGTCTTATTCAAGTCATATCAAGCAAAGGTGATACAGCCTGTGGCAAAAAGCCACCTTGGTTTCTCCCCAAAAATCTCTGCCCTGTGACACTGTGATTTAAATCTCTGTGCTGTGACCATTCAGTTAGGATGGGCCCAGCACACAGGGGACCATACCCTCAACCTGTCTCTTTAGGGAACTGGAGCTGGCTGCATTCCTGAGGGAGGGGGAAACCTGCTCCCTCTGCCTACGTGACTGGTACCTGGGTGAGGGGCATCTACCTGGGGAGCTGGAATCTGCCCGGTAACAGGTGATGCATTTCAGATTGGTTGGCTGACAGCCAACTGGGGCTGACCTCCGCTGGCCCAGGTGAATGAGGTCACAGGGGCTATATAAGTTAGGACGGGGAAGGAGGCGGTCTCTCCTCTCCGGCCATGAGGTGACGCAGCAGCCAGGCAGGGGACAGAGAAGCCTTAACATCTGAAACTGGCTCTCTCCCCCCAAACTCACGAGCTAGGAACCGCCTGCCTCCAAAGGGAAACTTCACCTGCCTTTGGAAGATGCTTGTGAGTAAGCTACTCAATCTGATTAGATATTTAGCTGGAAGTATCACAGATGCGTAATCAAAAGGCTACCACAGCCAGACTGTTTGCTC
The DNA here is from genome assembly GCF_001723915.1 of Gavialis gangeticus. NCBI lineage: Eukaryota > Metazoa > Chordata > Crocodylia > Gavialidae > Gavialis > Gavialis gangeticus. Next base: position 14,586,903 of record NW_017728991.1, read on the forward strand.
TTTAGGATTTCTAGATATTGCTCTATCCTGTACCCTAGTTTACCCTACCCCCTGTAATCAATAAAGTTCTCCTTTTTGACTGGTGTGGGAGACTTATTGAGGGGTGGGTCTAAATTATGCCTAAGAGACCCCTTAGGTCTGCGGACTAAGGGAGACTTTCCTTTTTGCCCCTGGACTTGGGGAAGTGCCCCAAGTGCCTATATTGGGTCGAGTACCCGTAGGACTATTAGGCCTGTGTTTCCCCGAGGATACAGGGCTGAGACAGTCCACTCTCGGGGTGGTGGCGGCACATTACCCCCAGACTAGCGAGTGTGCTCCGGGAGAGGGGTCGGCCAGACATAAGGCGCCCCTAGGGAGGCATTCGGAGCCTGGCAGGTGGTCGGGCGCAGGGAGGTGGGCGGCTCAATGCAGGAGCGCCCCCTATTGGCCTGCCTTACGTGGTGGAAATAGCGGTGGGATACGAATACCCAGCTGTTTTCCTGAGGTGGGGTCCCTGCACCCACCACACAGCCTACATCCTGCTCTTGATACATGCCTCTGGGGCAGGATCTCCCGCTCACACTTGGTGCTACCCTAGGCAAGATCCTCCGTTTACCGTGCAGCTCTGATTGTTGCAACTCCAATCCATTGTCTCCTGCGTCCAATTACAATAAGAGAGCACTAACTGTTAGTAGAGATGGGCCTGAACAAAAAGTCCCTGAACCTAAGAGAAGTTTTGATCTAGTTCTCGACGCAGTAGCAGAGGGAAAGGAACAAGCTGAAAAACTGGGTCCTAAGCTGAGCTTGGGAGATCAGGGTCTGAATGCTGCTCTGATCTTTGCTAGTCCCTGCCCCAGCACCTCCAGGGCCTTTAACCAACAACTACACTTCAGAGAAATCACCTAATCCAGAAATATGGGGCTGGTATTCCTTTCTTGTTGTGCCTGCTTCCTTCAGAGGGGTCCCTTTATCCTGCTTTAAGCATGCAACTGTTCTCCTATCAAGAAGTTGTAATGAGGGCTCAAATCCTCTTTAATATAACTGAGAACAAGACTGAGCTCACAGTTTCTCCCAACACATGTGAGGGTCCCCTGGAGGTGCCACAATGTGCCAAAGGACAAGGATCATGCAGGCAGGTTGCAGAAGGAATGTGAAACACATGTTTTTGCCTAGACATGATCTTTCTACCTCTTTTAGGCTGAACCTTGTATCACTGTGGGATCTGTGCTGAGACCATTGCTTTTAATGCCTTATCTCACAGCTGAGAGGCTCTGGCAGCAAGCACTCTCCTTCCACTCCCATCTGGGTGCTGGAGAAGGAAGGCGAGACCATCCTGTGAGCTACAGGTGCGAGACATGAGCCCTAAAGGAATCGAGGGGCCACTTGGCTTTTGCTTGTGCTCCCAGTGGCTCCTGCAAGACATTTGGAGTAGATGAAACCAGGAGCTGAGCTGAGACCAAACTTATCTCCCAGGCAGTTTATCTCCAGGGTGTGACCAAGTGGCAAAGGCTCAGCAGTAGCAAGACAACTTTCTCCCTATACCTGTGCTCTGATTGCCCTTCCTTTCTTTAAAGGCACAGGGTGATCCCAAGCAAGCTCCTTCCATGCAAAGTTGCCACAGCTGCTGGGACGTGGCTGGTGAAGAAGCTGCGGGACTGAGGCACCCCCATCCAGCCATGGAGGGTGAGGAATCGGCCTCAACATACTCAGAAGCCTCCAAGATCCACTACGAGAAGTCTTGGCTGCACAGACACTGCTCCTCCCTGATGCAGAGGGACAGGCAGGCCCAGAAAGCCGGACAGCTCTTCTCAGGGCTGCTGGCCATGAACGTGGTGTTCCTGGGCAGCGCCTTCCTGAGCAGCATGATTTTCAACAGGGTGACCATTACCCTGGGGGACATCTGGATCTTCCTCAGCATCCTCAAAGTCCTGTCTCTGTGCTGGATGATGTACTATCTGCTGGGCACCACCAGAAAGCCCCATGCGGTGCTGTACAGGGACATCCACGCCGGGCCAGTCTGGGTGCAGGGTAAGTGCGTCTGTACCTTTGCCTTTTGGCCAGGTTGGCCAACCTGTAGCATGCAAGCCACAGCTGGCATGGGCAATGGCACACAGCAGACTGGGAAGGGGACAGGCAGGACAGTGACAGATAGGGCAGGGAGCAGAAAACTGAGCAGCAGAGCAGGTAAGGGAAAGGGATCCAAGTGGCACTTGGGGAGGGTGTGGGGCTAATTGGTGGCATGCCTAGCAAAAAAAGCTTGGCCCTCAGCTGCTTCAAACCCAGAGCACTTTGCCTGTAAGGAGGTATTCCCCCCACCACCAAGAGGCTGCCACCGCTGGCATAGCAATGCCATGGGAAGCATTGGCTAGTGGTTATAGACAGTGAGCCCCTGTAGTGACCTTGGACAATGCTCTTCATGTCCTCCATGTCTTATCTTCCCTGTCAATGGCTGTGGAAACACCCAGTGCCTCTCTTACAAGGATGTTGCAAGGCTTCAGTGCCGTCATGCAACAAACCATGACAAAGCAAGGCAACGGCTAGTGTTCCTGGGCAGCCATGAGCAGAGAAGGCCACCGCTCCTGCCCCCAGCTAGATCTCCGGGTGGGAATATAGGTCAGCAGGATGGAGCTGCTCTGACTGGCAACCATCCCTGCTGCCAAGACGTCCCCCTACCTCTCGAAGACAGAGTATGCCGGGGATTCTCCATTGGCAGTTACACAGGTGCTGCCCGTGACCTAGTCCTGTCTTCCAAGTGAAGATTTTTGCCCATTGAGTCACCACCCTGCAGCATCCAGCCTTTCTATGCAAAATCTCCACCCAGCCCTTGTTAAGTCATGAAGTGACACCCCTACGTTGCTCTGCCCCGGTTTATTAGGAAGCTGTCATTAGGAACACAAGGGACAGAGGGCCTGATTGGTCAAAGGGATTTGGGGACTTAAAAGTGCAGGTTTTCAGAGCCACCTACCCAGGTTTGTCCCCTGGTTCCTATGGGTTGCTTGGGGCAGGGGCGGATCTAGAGGGGGTGCCATGAAACTGTTGCACTCTCCTCCCCTTTGGTTGTGCTACAGAGCCGCTCTTAACATGGGGTCTGGCTGCTTTTGCCCTGCTCTGAAGGGGTTTGCACTGCTGCTGCTCAACCCCTTCCTTTCCCCTGATACCAAATCCAGCAGGGAGGGAGGAAAGGGAAGGGCAAACAGCAGCAGTGGTCACCCCCTGGGCTTCAGAACAAGGCAAAAGCAGGGGCCCTGGGCTGCCCCTTCTCTGATCAGCTGGTGAGCTCAGAGCTCACTTTGCAAATGTGACAGTCCAAGTTGGGGGGGGGGGGG
>NW_017728991.1:14590296-14599580 GCF_001723915.1 Gavialis gangeticus
GGGGGGGGGGGGATACATCTCTTCCCCATTCCTGGATCCTCTACCGCTTTGGAGGCTCCTGAAAATCCCACTATGCACCTATCTGCCTAAATACCTTTGACAAATCCAGTCCCAGAGAAAGCCAACAGGACAAGATGGCAGCAATCACCCCTCACAGTTCATCGCTGCCACTGTTTTCAGAGCAAAACATGAGCTGGAATTTCCCCTTGCCCTGCCCTCCACAGACACACACATGAACACGCTCACACACACCCACACACATGCCCCGCTCCCCTGGTAAGAAGTGAATGCAGCAGCATCGTTCAAGGAACTGCACTAGAAAGACCCACGTTGTGTTGATCATTTTTGAGGGTGGCAAAAAGGGCATAATTCATTCTCCCCTCCCTTCAAAACAGTCAGGAGCTTTCCAAATGTTCCCAGATCTGGGATCATCCAAATCCAAACTCTGACATCTGGCCCATCCTGAAGTGCCAAAGCCACCCGTCCTTTTCCAGGCACACCAAGCACGGGAACAAGCACCTACTCTGGACACTTTCAAGAACCATTTGGACTTTTATCTTGCTGGAATCCTTTGACCTAGGGCGGGGGGCTGGACCCAACGATCTTACAAGGTCCCTTCCAGCCCTAATGTCTATGAAGTCTATGAAACTATCTATGAAACAAAAGGTTTGGGTGGTGTCTGCAAACCCTTTTGCCAGGGACGGGTCTTCACTCGTTTGCTTACTGACGATTTGTGTTGTTTGGACAGTGTCTCTAGTGATGTTCGGCGCTTTCAGCCTTCTCCTGAACATGTTTCACATCGGTTACATCATCAGCCACATACAGTGCAAATCCTACCTCGAGATCCTGTTCCCATGCATAGACATCCTCTTCCTCACCCTCCAGGTACTGAGCATGGTATCCAGTATCCAAGTCATTTGTTCTACTGCATGGATGGGTGGTGGAGCTACAAGAGAGGCGTGTAGGTAATTCTTATTAACAAGCAACACTGCCTGGTTTAAATCCTAACCACATACAGTGCAACTTCATTGGAGTGAGCCCCACGGGACCAGGAGAAAAGTCGATCAAAGGAGGGCGTTCACCCCAAGAGGGTTACGTCCATTACTTGCAGCATCACAATGGAAAAATTGGTCTTTGCTATTGGGATCCTTGGCCCTTGCTATTATGATGAGGCTCTACTGTGCATTGCTAAAATGTCTGGCACAAACCAGGCTCAAAGAAATAAAAGGAAAAGGAAATGGCTACTTTGAAAAAAATAAGGCTGAGAGGCCTGAGGAAGGGTAGTGTGATTACCTTGTGAAAGCTTGCCTGCACGTAGCCCTGCTGTGCAGCTGATCCCATAAAGGAAAGAGCCCACAAGAATTCTTAAACCTGCCCTGAGATTTCAAGGACGTGCCCCAGCCTCATTCAGAGTGTCAGAAAGGAAAGACGGGAATAGGTGGGAATCTGGGGTATTAACCTCAGGGCCCAGGCAACTGCCTTTACCAGAAGCATAAGGAGCTTTGTGTCCTGGGCAGTGGTGGTCTCCTCTAATAGAAAATTCAGGTTGGAAGGGACCTCATGAGATCTAGTCCAGTCCCCGGCTCAAAGCTGGACCATCCCCAACTAGATCATTGCAGCCAAGGCTTCGTCTAGCCAGATCTTAAAAACCTCCAAGGCTGGAGCTTCCACCACCTCTCTGGGTAACCTGCTCCAGTGCTTTACTACCCTCCTAGTGAGAAAGTTTTTCCTAATATCTAACCATGGTAAGACTCATCACCCAGGGCTATTGCCCCACTCGCCCACCCTTAGTCATGCTACTGGTCATTACTCCAGTCTCTTTTCCAAAAATCAGGCCTCTGTCTCTGCCGGCAATAACCAGATCCCAAGAACAAACTCAGTTGCATGCTTACATGACTTAGGCACAGTTTGCAACCAGAAATTCTGTCATTTCTGCCCTAAAACTATTTGAGAAAATTCACCTCATCCTCTCTCACAGAAATAGCCTCTCTCCGACCACTCTCAAGGAGATGTGGTTGCAAATGCCCCTCTCTTAGAATTAGAGCTGTGCACGTACCCACACAGCTCACATGCAGACACTCCTGAACCTATGCATGCACGGTCACATGCCTTCCCCTCCACACTTAACAGACTTAGGTTAATGTTATTGTATCTATTGATTTCAGACTTACCTGTTATGGCACCACTCCAAGGACTGTATCCAAGTCCAGCACAACCTCACCAGGTACGAACAGAGAACGGAGGGGCTTTCTTCCCACCCTCTCCTTTTTTTAAACACCCTTGTATCACACTGGTTGCCATCTTTTCTGGCCCTACCAGACCTTTCTTCAGCAGACTTACTCAGACTCTTTGTACTCTGAACTTTAAAGAACTTTGTTTTTGTAAAGTGAGAGGGGTGATCTATTTGAAAGCAAATCAGACCCTTGTGTTGCTCTTCCCTCTTTCTAGTGGGCCTTAATTGGGATTTTCCTTCCAAGCCATCTTCTTCTATGGCCTTCAAAGCTGTTTAGCCCCAACTTATTTGAACATAACCCTACCTGTGGTTCACTGGAGTTTCCTCAGTGAAGTATAATGGTCTGCTCAGGACGGACAGAAGATTGCAGATTACAGTAGAAAAGATTAACCCTCATGTACTGAGAAAAAATAAAGAGACCTATACATTGGAACAAACACCCATTCCACCAGGGGTGGGAGAAGTCAAGAGGATTATTGGCATGTTCACTGGCAGGGAGATTAATATTTAAAGAGTGAAAAAAACCGCATGAATTCCAACTCAGGAATCTTCTTACTGCACATGAAGGCTGAAGCACCAAGCTTTGATCTGAACTTTCCCGTTCTCATTGCATCTACATGGGACCAGCCAACTTTTTCTGGCCATCCTGGTGTCCCTGGGGCAGCCACAAGCCTGAAAGGGCTTGTTGCTTTTTCCCAACCATTAGCCATTCCTGTTGTAGGACTTGCTACTAGTTGTAGAGTCTGGTGGCAAGTTAACTGCAAGTGGGAATCTGTGCTAAAGCCAAGGCAGGAAAGCATGTAGCAGTACTTGTGGGTGCAAACCTGTGCACGCAACACATGGGTAAATGCAAGTCCAAGAGCTCTATGCAGCCTGAACAGCATATCTGTACAAAGCAAGGAGAAGCCAAGGGAGGCCCATTGTATACTCAGGATGACTGGACACATGTTAAAGGTGCTTGTCTCCTTTCACAGGTGTGGGCTGATGCTGACCGTCGCCACGAATCTCCTCCTCTGGCTCTTAGCAGTGACCAATGACTCCATCCACAAGGAGGTTGACTCACAAACTCAAAACCAGCAGCAGAGATTTGCAGGCATGGCCCATTCTTCACTCCTTCTTAATAGCAACAGGTAGACAGGTAGGATGAGCAAAATGTGGAGTCAGCACTAGTCCTTGGCCCCAAGGATTCAGTTATCTCAACCAGCCCCACTGGAAATCACCTTAAACGCACACAATGCAGACATCTCCATTTTCCTATTTTCCTGGTTTAGCTGCAGATGAAGGCAGGCTTTCAAGACTTAGGTTTGTTGAATGAGCCATGCTTTAGCTGATGGGTAGTTTGGAACATGTCAATTTACCTGGAGAACTACTTAGCTGATGAACTTTAGGGATCAAGAGCAGTCCTGGGAGATCTGAACACATACAGAGGGTATGCACAGTTGATTAGAGTACGACTCCTGCCTCTCCTTCCAGAGAGAGAGAGTGAGATCCCCATCTGCATCTGAGTAGAAGGCTTCATTGCCCCACTCAATTAATTCATGGCAGGGGGTCGGACTAGATGATCTGCTCAGGTCCCTTCCAACCCTAGAAACTATGAAACTATGAATTCATCAGGGCATGGGAGAAACCACCTAGAACCAAGCAACAGGAGGAGCCTCATAGTCTAAGTTAGAAATTTCAGCTCTGTACCCAAGGGGCTTAGTGTCCTCATATGTGCGGACACTGAACAGAGGTTAGTGGATCAATCTGGGAAGGAGGATGAGTGCTCATCCTGGCTTTCCCAATGACACACTGGGGTTTCCATGGAGAAGTGACTCAATCATCACTTTGTACAAACTGGGAAACCAGTAATTACCCACATGACTGGGTGGATTCAAAGGATTCAGAATAGCTAGTGTTTGCATGGTGCTCAGAACATGTCAAGTGCTACATATGCTCATTCTTAAGGCTCTACCATCTTCAAGGCTCAGTGCCATTCACTTGGATGTATGCCAGGCATTACATTTCCAGGGGCAGAACCTCCCCGCAGGCACCCACAAAACAAGTAAGACATTTCCTGGGTGTTCATGCCTCACCAACATCCCCTTCCCTTGTTTCTTACTGCAGGCAATGAGACTATTTTATGTGTTTGCCCAAACACAACAGCCTGCGAGATCTTCCAGAGAGGCTACATCCTGCTGTACCCCTTCAACACCGAGTACTGCCTCATCTGTTGCACCATGCTGTACGTCATGTGGAAGAACGTTGGCCGGCGCATAAGCCATCACCACGCTCCCCACATCAAGCCCAAGTTCAAGCTCCAAGGGGTCATTTTTGGGCCACTGCTGGGCACAGCTGCAGTCATCATCGGGATCTGTGTCTTCATAATATATCAGATCCAAGCTACTGGGTCTGCAGCTAACCGCGGGGTCTTCCTGATGTATTACTCCTACTATGTAGTGCTTCTGCCTATGATGTCTGTGGGTGCCTTAGTTGGGACCATCATCCACAGCTTGGAAGCCAGGGAGCTGGACACGCTGAAAAACCCAACCCGAAGCCTTGATGTGATCCTGCTCATGGGAGCAGCCCTGGGTCAGATTGGGATGTCTTACTTCTCCATTGTAGCCATTGTGGCCACCAACCCCCAGGACCTGCTGAACAGCCTCATCCTGGCCTACTCCGTCATTCTCATCATCCAGCACATCACCCAGAACATCTTCATTATCGAGGGGATTCACCGGCAGCCATGGGTGGCAAACGCTGATGCTGGCCATGCCAGGGCCCACAAACGAGACTCGTGTTCCCACAGCGAAGAGGGGACTGCATCAAAAAGCAGCCAGCAGCCCACACCATCTACTGCCAACAAAGAAGCCGAAGCAAAAGAACAGGAGAGTCATGGAGACTGTGACCCCAAAAAAGAGTTTCCCCTAGAGATAAGGCAGGAGATCAGGAGGCTGTCACAGGCCTACATCCAGACCTACAATGACTTGAACTGGAAGAGGAAAGCGCTGAAAGAAATCTCCTTCTTCTTGATCTTGTGCAACATTATAGTAAGTATCTTTGAAGCTGCCTTCTGTACACGGCAAGCCTTGGAATGAAGAGTATGCAGACAGTTTTGACCGAGCCATACATTAAATGACACACACGCACAAAAACACATTTATATGCAGACACACACTTCTTCTCTTTCCTTTAAATCATCCTTCCAGAGGAACTCAGTCAACATTTTCTAGTCCAGCTAGATAAAACTCTTACACATCAGGGCTATAATGGACTTGGCATTCCTGTTAACATCCCTCTTCTGTAATCTTAAAATATCTTTTGTAAGCTAATGGCCCCAATTTGGCTGGCAGGCAAGGTTCTTTGAGTAGATATGATATCTTTTATTAGACCAACTGAGGAGTTGGGAGGAAAAGTCCAGTTCGGCTGGATTTTCTGGAGGTTGGAGGAGGACAGGGATATTTTCCAGGGGGAAGAAATGGACATTTTTCACAAAAGCAACTAAAACCTCAAGTGCCATCATTTTAAGCATACTACAAAGTATTAGATGCCTGATTAAATCTAGGGAATTCGTTATGTAACAGGAAGGTACAGGAGATGGTAGTAGGTCCTTTTAATCCAATCTCCTGTAGTAGGACTTGTCTGCAATCAAAGCTGTGTCCTATTATTACACAACTGTTACCTGAGCCTCAGCTTCAGACCACAAAATTTGGCTCAGGCATGCCCCCCACCCCCAAGCTTGAAAGCATGCTTAAAACTTGGGTGGCTCCATAAAAACTCAACCAGGCTGTAGAATAACTACATTGTGACTCAAGTCCATGGCTGGAGTAGAGACAGAATCTTGCTTATTAAATAATGCAGTCAGGTAAGGGTGGATGGATGTATCCCCTCTGTCTAGGGCTACTCGGTATTAGGGAGAGGGCTTCATCACTCAGAGTCGCTTTGTGATCCCTCAGTGCTATACGTCCGTCAGCACCAAAGGTTTCTGAGCACACCCAGTGTCAGAAACTGGCTTTGATGGACCTGCGTGGTGACTTAACCACATCTGACCTCTTTTCTTTTTAAATACCATTCTAGCTCTGGATCATGCCCACATTCGGGGCACACCCTGTGTTTGAGAACGGATTGGAGAAGTCATTTTATGGTTACTCCACCTGGTTTGCCATCGTGAACTTTGGGCTACCCCTGGGTGTGTTCTACCGAATGCATTCAGTTGGGGGACTCCTCGAGGTCTACGTGTCAGCCTGAACTGGGCCCAGACCCCCCTTGTCCAGTGGTGGAAGAGGACTGTAGCCACAACCAGAGGAGCCTGGTGGGAACAGAGCTACAGAAGGCTTCCAGCTCTTTTTTATTTTCAATTTCTACTTTGGCTCCTCTGAGCACTATTTTCTTAGGAGTTGCAGAGGCAAGGGAACCATATCTTGTGGTTTTCAAACATGCCGGTATCAGGGTTCTCCACAAGAGAACAAAATTTAAGCCACTCTCTCGCTATTCCTGGGACACAAGCTAGCACTAGCATAACAGGAATGAGATTGAGAACATATAGCAGATGCTGTAAAGTAATGGGACTTTAATCATTTCATCTGACCCCTTTGAAGGAGACAACGTAAGGGCAGCATCAAGATGAGCAGATAGAGGGACAGGCCTGTGCTCCACAGCAGCTCTGGAACCAGCTCTACCCATTGATGCTCACCGGCATGCCAGCTCTCTCATCGTGAGATGTACTAGCTTTCTCAGGAAGAGGACGTAGTAGTACCTGAAACACATGCCCCAGAATCAAGCACTAAGGAACAAAAAATGCTCACTTTCCACGTGGGTCTGTGAAAGGATAACTGTTATAGTAACATTCGGGGAGTATGGTGCAGTGGCTAGCGCTCTGCAGTCTGTACCTGGTTCTGACATTTAGCGTGTGACCTTAGACAAGTAAGTCAGGCCCTTCACATCTCAGTGCCTGTATTTTTCCATGGGAATAATACCAAATAACCCATCTATCTGGCTTAATTAAGTGTTCTTCCAGACACGAGGAGATACTCAGGTAAAAGCACTAGGGAGGTATGATAATTACTGTGCTACTTTGATCATTTGAACTTCATTGATCTCATGCATGGCTTTTGAGTGCGTTTCTTGTTTTGGAATTAGTCTACCCTTCGGTGGAAGTGAAGCACACACCATGCATGCCATTTCAATAGCCCTAAAATAAGCTAATGCTAGACCTGCTGTGAACCCCACTCTCCGTTCCCTTGCTGCTTTGCAGAGTCCATTGTAGCATTCATTAAGCTGAGAGCAAAAGCAAATAACGAGTTAAAATATACAGTGCAGGATCTGATCAGAGACCCAGGAGATGTTGATCAAAACAAGAAGGGTATGTGGGAATGACACAGAAAAGTGGCAGGACCTTGTGAGATGAGGGTTCCCAAATACTAAGACTGGTGAGGAGAAACAAAATTAAGCTGAACATTCAGGTCTGCCAGTGCAATTGTTATTTTACTCTCTGCTCACAGAGCCCTATCCAAAGCCCACAGAAGTTAATGAAAAGCCTTATTTCAGCAGGCAGTGAATCCAGCCTTTACTGAGCCCAAAGATAATATAAAAATTGAAGGGCAGGTCCTGATTTTACAATCATTCCATCTTCTCCTGCTTTCAAAATTTGTCGTGAGACTTAACCAAGGTTGATAAAGTGCAAATAGTTCCAATGTTTGTTGCTTCCATGGGATATAAATCACCTGAAAGGGCTGTTGGGTTATGATCAGAGCTTCATTCTCTCACATAGCCGCATCCTTGTGTGAAAGCAAAACTCCCTACAAGCGGAAGATAGAATGCAGATAGCTATGGCCTGCAAACCACTTCTCCAAAATCCTCACACAGATGTCTGAGAGGGGTATAGTGATGGCCATCCCCCCAGCATCCCCCCAATTTTCATCAGAAATTAAAAGCAAGCAAGACCAAGTGAGCATGGACTTTGCCTCGTGAATACTTTTACACTCACCTTTATGTCAACAAGAACTGTCAGGAGGAATTACAACTGGATAAATCAGGCCCCAGTAGTTAATTATTACTCCCATTTCACAGTTTGTACCAGAAATCCACCAGAAGGAACTCACCAAGGCCGGGCTTGTCAAGTGAAGTGAGAACTCAAACCTTTTCTGTGATTGTCAACAGATGCTGGGCAATGAGGGATGGGCATGAGGAAGAGAAAGATCCCTTGCGTTTAATCAGCTGCATCACGGCCAAGGTTATGCTTGAGCTGATAGGACCCAAGTGATCAGGGAGCTCTGATTCCCGAGATCTACATACTAACACTATCTATAGGCATGATATACACTGGTGCTTACTGAGTTATAGTCTCTTGTTGGAACATTATGAACCACCTGCTGGGTCCGATCAGTGATGAACAGGCCAGTAGTTGATCAGCTGTAGGACACAGGAACTGCCTGAGCAGAGTGGACTAATGGTCCCTCTAGCTACCTTGTTCTGTCTCTGACGATGGCCAACATCAGCTGCAAGAAACTCTATAATAGTTCATTCTGGAATGGCCTGTCAAACGAGGAAGCTACCTGCCTCCAGTTACAGAAAAGTTTATGCCCTGACGCATAAGGGTTTAAAATACCTCTTGCATGACACAGGATCCCAAGAACAAAGGCTGAATGTTTTCAATGTTTATATCAGCATTTAACCCTTTCTTTTAAGATCTTGGGCTCAGACAGATCTGCATAAGTGTCCATCGCCTGCAGGACTACAGCAAAGGAACAGGATGCACAGGTCATGCAAGTCTTCCAGTGACAGTCTGGTGGAAAGCCAGTTGGTACAAAGGAATCCTGGACAGCATAAATCACCCCAGGAGTCACACAAACAAGACCATAAATTCTCTCTGGGACAGAAAGTCAAAGCAAGTGCCATATTTCAGATTATCTTTATCTCTTTGAATGTAAGCAAATAGTTTACAGTGCAATTCGATTTTCATGGAACAAAGACTGAAAACACCAAAAAACGAAAGATTCCAGGGAAACTCAAAGGAAACGAAAGGGGGGGGGGGGATAGAAGATACCACAAAACCAGGGAAGGAGGGGTGGGG
>NW_017728991.1:14599689-14623887 GCF_001723915.1 Gavialis gangeticus
CAAAACCAGGGAAGGAGGGGTGGGGAGAGAAGCCAGTGCCTAGGACATAAGGCCCCTCTCCAGCTGAGAAGTGTAAGTGCAGTACAATCAGGGGCTGGCCCATCACCAAGGGCACCACCCAATCACATTCTTAAGACAGGAAATATTCCAAGCAAAATATAGAGTTCAATCTGTGAATGTCTTTATATACAGGTGGAGGCGGGGGGTGGGGGGTGAAAGGTGGCAAAATGGATGAGGCATGGGGAGAGGAAATGCTCTCTTCCCTATGCAGCCTTTGTTCTTCAGTGGTCTTCCAGGCTACACTTCAGGGAGCTCAATTGGGCAGGGGGCTTTAGTCCACCTTCAGCACCCAAACAGGGAGAGGGGTTCACTACTAGGTCAGCAGGCTGCTTATATGAAAGCAGACCTCTCTACAGAAGAAAAGCAATACGGCTGGTTGTGCAACACTCAGGTCGTCACACATGGGTTGGGGGGAAAGGAGAGAAGAACAAGGGAGCTGCTGTAACACACCTGCCCCCATACTTATGGATAGTGTGAATGGTCAACTCAGAGTCACCTATACCTGACTCACTGGATTACAGATGCCAAACCCTTTTCATCCCTGGACAGAGCACAACCCTGGGGGCTACATGATGGGGAACATTTGGATGGGGAATCCTGCTCATTTTGTGGTCAAAAATAGAGCTGAGTTGCAAGAAGGCCCTTCCAGTGATCTGGTTCAGACCTCAGGACATAGTCCAGTCTGCAACCTGCACTTAATCCATTTCATGAGCTAGGAGCTGATCTCCTTTGACCTTGCAAAGTTCAGGCTCCTCATTACCGCACTTGGGCTCCAAAGCAAGCCAGCTTTCTTGAATCCAGAACCCATCCGGGTGCCTGGAAGAATTTACCTTTACCCCAGAGTCCCTCCTGCCTAGCTGCAACCATTTTAATCATGCCTTCAACATGCTTCTTGGGATGTCCCCAAGACCCTCCCTCAATGCCTGGCACTGAAAAAGCAGTGGACAACCCACCCCTTTCACCCTTCTCCAAATGCCCTCCATTGTGACAACCTGCCTGCCCAATAATGACACAGCTCCTTCCAAATCCAAACAAACCAGCTCATCAATCAATTGGAGAAGGCTGAAGGAGGGCAACACATCCTTATTTTTTCTCCTTGTCAGGCTCAGCTTGCTGTTGCCTCCCCTAGGCTAGCCCTCCCAGCCTTTGCCCTGATTCTCCATGATTGCACACAGCTTTCCAAGGGGCTGTAAAACACATACACCCCACCCTGTTCGCTGCAACAGTCCACCTGCAAAGCCAGAGTAACATTCCTGGTCTGCAAATCTCTGAGGCAGCGACAAGGTGGGGAAGGAAGAAGGAGAGTAGATCTTGTTATTGCACTGAAGCCTCAGCTGCTACAAGAACCTAACACTAGTTTCCAAAGAAGGGGAAGAAAGGCGGGATGTAAAATAGAGACCAGGACAAAGTGGATCTCCTTCAGCATTCCCTTTTCATTAAATAAAGATCCCCACAACTGTACAGAGTGAAGCAAGACAGCAGCAAGTACAGAGTGAAGCAAGACAGCAGCAAGAAGACCTGCAACCTGATGGGTGTTAGAACCAATTCTTTGGGAAAAGAACCACGCAAAACCCCTCTGTATGTCTAACACTCCCCTCCTGCAGTAGTAGCAGTTTCCCTCCATGACTCAGTTTAACTCTTTCTATTGAATCTTTTTGATTATATGCTGAATCTGGCTGGGACATGACCAAGTGGAGAAACTCTTAAGCTGTGGCTGATATGGCTCAGACTGGTCTCCAAACCAAAGCCAGGAGTGAGAGGACAGAAAAGCTATGAATGGTCTGATTTCTAGTGCAACAACACAAGGGACAGTCCTTAGGCATCTCTCACTCAAGGTTGCTAGGAAAGGAGGGGGAAGGAGTGAGCAAGGGGATAAGGATCTGCTCACAGGTCCTCCTTAAAGCTTAAAATGATATGTAGGGAAATGGAAATGATTGTCCTTTTGGTCTCGCAGCTGGCTGTGAAATGCGGGAATAGCTGTAATGAAGCAGCACACAGCAAGGTCTTGTTTCCAGTGTTTTCCTTTAGTAGAGGTAAGTGCCCTCTTCCCTGTGCTCTCAGACTCGCTGAATTTCAAAGAGCTTCACGTCTGTGTCATACCAGACCGGGGGATCCACATTCCTGGAAGGGAAACACATTCGTGTTATTTTCTGCACAATGGAGTGATGTGCCAGGCACGCGCACCCGCCAGTTGGGATTCCAGGACTGGGTCCTCAGGACTTTGATGGTTTTGCAAAGAGGAGTCTGCCGTAACTATGAAGTGCTGAGAAATCCTTCCACACCAATCCCCGGTAGTGCCTCTTGTAAGCAGAGGCAGACATTAGAAGAGTTGCAATTCCCTCCACAGGCTGTGAGGCTTCCTGCTTGAAGAGAAAGGTATTGGTGCATCTGTGATCTCCCGTTGCTACCTTTTCTAGCGCCCCTCACTGGAAGAGGCAAGTCCTAGAGCAGCTACAACTTCACCCACCATTTCATAAATGAAGGATATGCTAGGGAAGGTGCTAGCCCAAAGCCTGGGAGACCCAGTCTCCATGCCCCCAATCACCATTATCTTGTGTGACCTGGAACAAGTCACACAGCCTCCTTGGGTGGGACTTGATGAGGAAGTGGGCTTGCAGCGGGTTCTACCAGATTACTTGTCATCTGCAATTCCTCTGACGTTAACTTGACATTGGTACGAGGGACGCAACATGAATACATGAACAACTCCTCAAAGTGACTGATGCCTGACAAGCCTCGAGATGGCAGTGCCCTCTGCGGAGCAAACACACCCACAGAAACCTCTCTGTTGTTAGGGGGAAATGGGCTTTGTTTGCACCTAGCTAGGTTACCTCAGATAAATAACTCCCCACATGTAGGTCCGAAACCACATGGCAGTGCCCGAGTTAGCTTGGTATTTGCGGATCAGGATGGGGTGAGGGACAGGTAACAGTCCCACCAGCGTGCCATGCTGCAAGAACTTGAGGATCTCGGATTCATCCGTGAGGCCCCTGCAGAAAGCGAGAGAACATGCGCATCCTCAGCTGCCCCCCCGTGGCAAAGGCTACAGCAGAAAGTCCCAACCCAACAAGCACGTACACCATGCACATATACATACGCAAAGGGCCAGTGGACTCAACTACGGAAGACGCAGGTGGTGCTAACCCAGGGCTGAGGTGGGCCAGCACCTGCAGCCACTGCAACCACTTCACCCAAACACTGCACAGAGGAGCTCCCCATGGCACAAGGGAAGCCCCCACCACCAAATGCTGCTGAAGCCCTGCCATGGCAAGCCATATCCAGTGACTCCACAGGCTTTAGGTTCTCAATCCCTGGGTCTATATGATATCATAGGCTATAGCTACTCACACCCACCCCCATAGCTGGCCCCCAATCCGAGGGGCTCCACACACATCTTTGTGCAGCTCAGCCCCTTCCTGAATGCACTTACTTATCAATGCAGATCTTTTCCACTTGAGGGACCAGCACCTGCAAGAGTCTCATGATTGTCTGGAGAGGCAGCTTTGACTTCCAAGAGATCACCTGCAGGTGAAAGCCCCCCCGCAAGCAAGAAAAATCAGTGTCCCGTGGAGATGGTTGCACATGTTTTGTGGATTAGTACCTAATCCCTTGGTATTCAAGAAGGTATTTCACTTTTCAACATGCTGTGTATTTGGTTTTAGAAGTCTCTGACAAGGGGTGTGTACCTACTAAAACGAACAGCACATCAGAAGGAAGCCCTGACGAGGGACCTTGTCACACCCAGGGTCTCTCCCTCTTCCCAAGGTATCTTCCGCTCTAATACAGAAGCCTGGGTATGCACCCAACTCACTGAAGTCTATGAGACACTCCATGGATGTCAGGGGATCAGGCCCCAAATCCACTTAAATTCCCTCAGATACATCTGCCTCAGCACAGCTGAGATGCCCCCACTCGGGAAGCAGGAGTTTCTTCTGCCATCTATTTCCTCTACCCTGGGTTTACCCACCCAGTCAGAAGTTGGGGACCACTGCCCGGTTGAGGATGCACTGGACAGCCGCCTTCGCTCCTGCTTGGGCTGTGATGTCTCCTGTTAAGATTAAACCAGAGTCAGCACAAGCATGGAGCAAAGCAGGGGCATCTGGTCTGTGTCAAAAACTGCCCCATCCCCAGTGTATTGCCGTACAAAACAGCCTGATCACGTCCCAGGGAAAAACATACCAATATCAGCATTACATTTACCCCCTTGTTTGGTACTAGCCTTGAGCAGCAAAAAAGACCTGTTATGTCTTCAGAAGGGGTTACACTGTGAGGAAGCCCCAGGGTTATGCCTCTGGCTACTGTCTTTCATGTTTCTGCTAAGAGAGTCAGCAGTTAAAGGAGCTGACAATTTGGCCAGATTCAAAAAGGGATTGGGCAAATTCTTGGAGAAAAGGGGCATCAGCAACTATTGATCATGGGAGTTAGTGGTATAGCCTCTGAATCAGAACTTCCTAGACCTTAAATGCTGGAGGCTGCAAGTGAGAGAGGAGCAGTGGGAAAAAACCCTGGTCAGACCCAACTCACTCCCCCTTTCAGCATCCTCTCTGCCACTGTGTGACCCAGGACACTGGGCAAGACAGACCTATGGGCTGACCCAGTAAATGGCAGTTCTTGTGTTCTCATGAGACCTGAAAGGGACAAAGCAATTGGCAGTTCTGGTTTTGCTTGCTTCTGATGTTCCTGAAGGCTCAAGGTATGTACTATATTGCTCCAATGATATGTCAAATCCCATATTTTCAGGTTCAGTTTGGATTTTTCAGGGGGAGAGGGCAAGGGGATGGGGGGCAGGTACACCTTTTCCCCAAAGAGGAATTAGTAACTGCAGATAAAGCCCTAAATTGCTATAGCCCTCATAAAAGCCCACAGAAGACTGAAATAACCAAGAAAAGGGCTCAAAAGTTTAAATGCGCTAAAATACTACAATAGAAACCACTCTGAAAAAACCTCACCTGCCCAAAATACAGCAAATGGAAAAGATTAATGGGGTGGCCTGAATTAGACTGGTTTTGTACACAGAATGAGTGCTAGTTTAATAATATGTTTGCAGGGGCAGTGGGGGGGACCAAAGGTTGACATACAGCTGGAACAATACAGTCACTAATAAGACTGAAGCTTTCAAATGTAAGCAGGGATTTTGGACATGTGTTTCTGATGCCCATCTGGACACATCTTCAAGGGATCTCATTTTCTGAGGCTACACTCTCAGCACCTCCAGTAAATCAGGCTCTTTAAAGTGCCTTGTCCAAAAAACAAGCAACAAAATCACTATTTGCCTTTGAGCATTTTGAACAAAGAGTTTAAAGAGACTCTGACTAAAACATCTCTGGCCAGGTTTTACTTCCTTGTATTAATAGTGGCATATTCCTCCTAGTTTCTTCAGTCACAAAGAGACACAGACAGACAGGCAGACAGAGGACGTCTGTCTGTCTAAGACCTGGGTATCACAAAACAAGGTAGAAGGATAAGCCTGTTAAAATCATTTCAGGACTTCTTTGTGCAGGACAGAAGACCCCATTTTTGACACCACAGCCCACTTTCATGTTTTCCTAGTGATGGCTCAGAATGAACAAGCCCCACGGAGATGAACAGAAGCAGTTCTAGGTCCTTGAAGTCAGTGTCTATACCTATATACCAGGGGTGGGCAAAACGTGGCCCGCAGGCTGGATGCAGCCCACCAGGCCATTCTATCCGGCCCGCAGGGCCCCTAAAAAATTTAGAAAATTAATATTAATCTGCCCTGACCTGCTTGTCATGCGGCCCTCGATGGCTCAGTAAGCACCCTCTGCCCAAAATAAGTGCCCGCCCATGCTATATACTCATAGATGCAGAAAAACAGCTCTGCTTGGGTTTATGCGCAGTTCATCTTCACAACAAGAAGCACCAGAAATTTAGGCTACGATGCTTTTTTTCCCCCCAGTGAAAGCATGAACTGGGCACAAGTTCAAGGTGCCGTCATGTAAGCAGACTGGACAGGACAGGACAGGACTAGGAGCAATGGCCTTAAGCTGAAACAGGGACAATTTAGGTTGGAGACTGAGGTCCTTTCTGAATATAAGGCTAATCAAGCATTGAAACAGGTTACCTAGAAAAGTTGTGGAAGAATAGGCTGGACAGACACTTGGCTAGGATGACCGAGTCAGGGATGGTCCTGCTTTAAGCAGGGGGCTGAACTAAATGACCTCCTGAGGTCCCTTCCAACTCCACTTTTGTATGATCCTAAGTGTTGCTATGTGGGAAACAGCTCAATCCAGCTGCTGGTCAGCAGGGAGTCATTACTTCTGCACAAAGGTGCAACTACCAATGAGCATTTTCCACGGAAGGCTGATGGATTAAAGCTCCAGATGGCAAGATACTCGGGCCTTTTTCTAAATGAACATTTAATTTTGTCTTATTGGCTCCAATGGAACCATTTGGGTTCTAAAGACAGACGCATGCTTTACTGAATCAGGGCCAAAGCCAGCACCAGGCAGTGAAGAGGGCAAAAGGGGAAGGCAAACCACGCAGGGAAACTCAGCTCTCTTGAATTCTCTCTAACTGGCAGTTCAGTTTTGCAACATTTGTCGTTCCAACATCCTCAGGGTTCAACCTATTCAGCTGCAGCATCACACCTACACACAGGCTCTAAAAATATATTTATAACAATATAAAAATGCCTGTTTTAGTTAACCTGACCTACTCCTCTTCCTCTTTCACTCACAACCCTCCCCATCTTCTCCCCACTGTTCTGAATCTAGCTGACACATTTAGGGAGCAGTGGGATAGGATTTATGTGGCAATATGAATGTTAAACAAAGATGCTTTTGAGATGGCTCCCACTGATAAGAGGAAGATCAATGATGAAAGTCCAGTGAAGTGTTTTAAATCAGTTAGAGGGGAGAGGACTAAGCTTCACCCTATGGGGTAAGAAAATGGCCACTGTAGATAAAGGGACATGATTTATTGAAGTATTTGCTGCTCAGTAAAATACATCATGCGTACATGATCCAACCCTTCTTGGATCCACGGAGAGAAGCACAAAGCTAACTGAAACACTGGTAGTACAGTTACAACCTTCACCTTTCCTCTTCTCCCAGTGCATCACTTCTGCTTTTTGGCCCCACTTCTGCAGACACGTGAATAGTCCTGTTTATGTGTGGGGCAATTCACATGCATGTGTCTCCAGGACTAGACCCAAAGACCCACGTGATGGAGCCCCAAGCCTATGGGCAACTAAAGATGGAGGGAGCTGTTAGAAGAGATAGGTTCGAGCACTGGGATCTTCTGTTGAGTGCACTAGAACACAGCGCCCTTGTGCTACTACACCTTTCACGTGTGAGTAAGTCTATCTGGCTGCCTAGGCACGAAGGGACGTGGCCTTCAAGTACCCATATGAAGACGTAGCCTCACTGGAACTACCTTTGACAGCTGGATACTGTCAGCATTCGAGTCCCCTTGTCTGAAGGATGTAAATGTACCAAAGTGCCATCCTAGTCAGGCACGGAGGTGAGGAGATGAACTGTGAACAACCAATGACCTTTATGAGAAATCAGCGGTAAACTTTTAGCTGACCACGGCAGTTTCCCTTGCTTTGTTTTTAACAAGAACAGATATCTGCCTTATGAAGAGCCTATCCTTCAAAAAAGTGCTTCCGGCTTTCCAGGACAGGAGCTGAAATCTAGATATAAATTCTGCAGCACTGGTTCAGTTCAAAATGTTACCGGGGGAAATGCGATGAAACCTTGTTACAGTAAGGTGGGCTTCCCAGGACAATGTCATCTGAAGCAGAAGACAGCTGTCTTTGAAATAACCCATCACTTAAGGAAGAGACAAAACAGGGCTACTGGTCCAGATTAGGGTTTATAGATGCTATAATATAAACAATAAATTTCACTAGGAATAAAGCTTGATTTTAGCCAAGTTTTGGCTAAGCAATCCCTCACACACCAAGCAAAACCACTACCCCGTCCAGTCCCAGGGGAACTTAGACAGGAGAGACTGACTGGCAAACAAAACTACAGGAGCCCAGAAAGGAAGGTGGGAAAGCATTGTGTGATGTACCATGGGACTGTCTTGCTGCTGACTAGGTGGAGAGGCAATGATCCTCCTGATACAAAAACATCCCAGATTAAAAGTCCAACTCAAAGGTCTTCATACGCCTAGATGGCTCCTGGGATTAGAGCTGTTACGGCAAACTGGTTCCTGTAGCCAACAGCATAGGAGGGAGCCATGTGTGACTAACATCGAGTCCAGCCACTTCCAGTAAACCAGACCAAGCCAGCTGGCTCAGTGGGGGCTGCCTTCTGCAGAGCAAGGCTCAAACTCACACCTCTGGAGCTGCGGGGAGAATGCTTTAACTACCCTGCCACTGTGCTCCTTAAGCATCCTAGATAACGAGTACTTAAACCAGAGCTGCCTCCACTACTGTAACCTGCCTGTCATGGAATGAGCCCACGAGAAAATGTACATGAGGTGTGCCTTGAAGGACAGCGTGGGCTGTGAAGTACTGCGTAAAAGGGATCAGCTGAAGAGCTTGCACAATGTTAACAATTTTGCACAATGTAACCAGTGGGGAAAAAAACTCTGGTCAAGTCCAGCTCCCTGCCCAAAGGGCAGGAAGTCAGCTGGGGTCATAGGATCCCAGCAAGATAAGCATCCAATTTGCTCTTGAAGGTGTTCAGTGTAGGTGCTTGAACCACCTCCGTCAGCAGGCTATTCCAGACCTTGGTGGCTCCGACAGTGAAGAAATTCTTCCTTATGTCCAGCCTGAAACAGTCTTACTGGAGTTTATACCTGTTTGACCTCATCATCCCTTGGGGCGCTCTGGTGAACAAACATTCCCCCAGATACTGGTGGTCACCCCTGATAAACTTACAGGTGGCCATCAGATCACCCCTGAGCCTGCGCTTTTCCAGGCTAAAGAGCCCCTTGGCTCTCAGCCTGTTGTTGTAAGGTCTGCTTTCCTGAACTCTGATCATGCACGTGGCTCTTCTCTGGACACTCTCAAGCTTCTCCACATCCTTTTTGAATTGTGAAGCCCAAAACTGGACGCAGTACTCCAGCTGTGGCCTCACCAAAGCTGAGTACGAGGGGAGAATGACGTCCCGGGATTTGCTTGAGAAGCATCTATGGATGCAAGCCAGCATTTTGGTCGCTTTACTAGCCGCAGCATCACATTGCAGGCTCATGTTCATCTTGTGGTCAATGATGACCCCCAAGTCTCTTTCTTCCGTGGTGCTAGCCAGTGTAGCACTGCCGAGTCTATAAGGATGCTGCAGGTTTTTCTTTCCAAGGTGGAGAACCTTGCATTTTTCAGTGTTAAACACCATCAGGTTCTCATCCGCCCATTTGCTCCTCTCAAAGAGGTGGCAGGTCCCAAGATCATAGTGAGATTCTGTTTTTATTTTCCATGCGTTTGGGGATAAAGTTTTTATGGCCAAAGCAGTGGGATCCTGGGGCTAACATGGGCACATAATACCCAGAACAGTGTTAGGCCAGCAATCCCCCAAAACTGTGGTCCACAGACTCCTGGGGTCCATGAAGCCATAGGAAATAGTCCCTTGCTGGTCTGCAGACAGCACCAGGGCTCCCCCACTTTTCAGTGATAAAGGTACATGGTGGCCCACAAGAAACTGAGGGTTGATGCTTGCCTGCTGGTTCAAAGATTGGCAACCACCAAGCTAGGGTATTTTTAAACTCTATGGCTTTTCAGTGCAGCTTGGGACGCACATGTTACCCTGCAGGTGATAACCATTCTGAGGCAGAGTCTGTCAGGTTCTCTCCAGGATTCATAGGCTTTACCCTCTTTGGTGCCATTTTACAAACTTTTCCAGGCTGGAGGAAAATGCGTGGCCTTACCCCGCTCCAGGACTCTGTGTCACTAACCGCTGATGGTGGGCTGCCTTCTAATGGGGACGGTGAAGACTCTGGCTCCAGGGACCGCATGGTCCCATCTTCCGACACCTGCGATTTCTCCGTGAGCTTGTCAATGCCTGGATTCAGAGAAAGAAGAGAGTCTGGGGGATTCTTGAGGGTCAAAGTAACTTATCTTCCAAGTCTTACAAAAAAACCCGTATTCCCAGTGTTTCCATCTTCACGCAGTGTCCTCCCACTACCAGAACATGGGTGGATTTGCCTTGCTTTTACACTCCAAAGGAGGTGCTGTGTGTTCACAAGGCAGATGCACTAGTATGATACAAGCTGTAAACTCACACTGATGCAGTTAACTTGGGACAAAAGTCCATGTCAGCCCCTCACGTTCAGTATAAGAGGCTTATTTCAGCTTCCTAACTGACATGGGCTCAACTGACTTGCAACTTAGGCTGAATTACAATCAGCTATTCTTATACCAAAATACATATG
The DNA here is from genome assembly GCF_001723915.1 of Gavialis gangeticus. Taxonomy (NCBI): domain Eukaryota; kingdom Metazoa; phylum Chordata; order Crocodylia; family Gavialidae; genus Gavialis; species Gavialis gangeticus. Next base: position 14,610,088 of record NW_017728991.1, read on the forward strand.
TGCCCCTGGTTTTCTGTGCCAGGTTTGTTTGTTTTTTTAATTGATAGCTCTCTTGTGCAGACAATCTCTTGATCTTTTCCAACAGCCCATATAAAGACTGAAGCCATGCTATGTCTTATAGAGAAACATCTGTGCCCTCCTTACCCACCCCTCACCACTAAAAAAAGAAGTTAAGGCTGACCTGGAGTTGCCACCAGACTAGTTTTCAGTGTCCCTGGTTCGGCAGGAGCAGCAGGCCGCGAGCCCTCCATGGAGACCCCTTCCTCGGAGTTGGTGCGAGAAATGGGCTCAGGAGTTTTCTTCTTGCGCTGCAGGGCTTTCTGGATGGTCTGCGAGTCTGTGGGCAAGTTGGCCAGCTGGTGAAATACGTTCCGCTTGCGGATGATGGCATACACCAAGTTGGAATTCCCTGGGAACCACAGCAAAGTAAGTGGATTTAAAAAAAAAAAGACTCTTGAAATTGCTACTACCATTATCTACCTCGGGGAACTTGCCTTCAAGGGAACAGTAATAGTAACTTGTAAAAGAGGGGAAAATCCTGCTTTTGTGCCATTTTGTACTTCTTTATGATGAATAAGCAAAGCCTGAGACAGCCAGGTTCTACCCGAGGTAAAACACCGTAGTGACTGGTGGGAAGAGTCAAGAGTGACATCTGAGCAACCCAGAAGTTCAAGAGTTTTTACAGACTGCCGTTTCAACTGAAGCGTGGCTCCTCGACTCTAGCATCTCCCTCTTCCTACTCACTGTACCACTTCAACAAGCCTCTTCCCTCCATGGAAGGAAGGGCCCATCCCACCTCAGTGGGAACTCTGTAGGGATGAAGGACTGCTACCCATCATGCCTTTTAGGCTCTCTCTGTACTAGGTTCTCATGGGGTTCCCCCCACAAATTGGTAACAAGTACACACTGCATTTTGCAGCAGGGACTTGGCACCAGTAGTAGCTACATCCACGTCAACATCTCTAGAAAAGACCTCACCTAGTCAGTCTCTCTCTGAGAAAAAAGGATGATCAATTTATATCACACAGCAAGACATTCTCCTAAATTCATCCCCATGCTCTCTTGAACTACAGCAGTGGAAAGGGCCAGGGAACTAGCTTACAGTCAGTCTCTTACCATCAAACTGGTACTGGATAATGTTGTTGAAAACCTCCAGCAGGAAGAAGACAAGATGGTGGTTCTGGACAGCAGAGAAGAGAAACCAAGTGGTGGAAAAGGCCTCCAAGAGGTGCAGCAGCTTGTTGGCAGCAACCATGGAAAGAGATTTCAGATACGGAGACACTAGGGGGGGAAAAAAAGAGAAGGGAACAAATGGAGCAAAAAACAGGACTCATGAGAAGGAGCTAAGAACTGATGCCACTGAGCTGCCTTAAAGAAGAGCCTCATGGGATACAAGAGGGATGAACCCAATGGGGCCCTACAGTAAATCATATTAAAATACAATGGAACTAAAAAGAGAGATTTTTTTTTCCCATAGGGTTTCTAAGAACAGCAGATTGAATTCTACAGAGGTGGTATCACTCTCTACTGACGTCCAAAGGCAGAGGTTCAAAACAACCTCCCAAACATTGGTATCCTTGATTCAACTCTACAGCTAGATTGTTCCGCAGTGGAACACGCTGGCTACAAAACCACAAGTCCAGATGTCTCCAGCAGAAGGTAACTCCTGCCACCTGCTGACCAAGTGTCAGCACCGCATGTCACAAGCCCTGCGCGCCACGTTTTCTTTGCATCTTCTAGCCATCCTTTTAGTTACAGGCTTGGGGAGGTGTTTGTGCCATCACCTCTTCTGCAGGGAAAGCCTCCAATTTAACGGTCATTTGACTCCACCTGACATCATTTCTAGGGTGCATGTGCAACGTAGCAAGAAAGCAAAGGATGCAGAGATGGTTCATGCGAGCCAGCTAAATGCTACAGAAAGATCATCTGTGTTGACTGTTCCTGTCACCTTTGGTGATGGCTGCTAGCTCAACTGGATGGGCAAATTGCTACCAAACATGGGCAGCAGCTGGGTCCCTACTCTGTCATTATAAAGGGAAATCAGGCTGTCTCCCCTTGCAGGCTGCTTTCCCCCAAAGCAAGGGCCACTTACCATTCACAATGATGGTGAGCAGGCAGTCAAAGAGGGGCTGCAGCCGCTGGTGCCCACTGGTGATGATCTTGTGAAAGACCTGCAGCAAGGGAGGCATTGAGCAATAGGAGAAGCAGCAGAGCTGAGCTGTTCACAGCACCATCCCACACTAACTTCCTGGCACCATTCATTCCTAGGCAGGGCCCCGCACACACTGCAATTACACAGGTGTGGAAGGCAGCCCTGGCTGCAAACTAGTGCTCCAAGGCTCTAGGCTTTCATGTGCAAAGAATCCGTCTTGGCCTGTATGATTAACACTTTAAAACACTGAAAACAGAAACTGCTGGCAGGCTGAGGCAGCACCACCTTCCTGAGTTTCAGGATGCCTTGTATGCAACAGAGAGGCAGGGACTGCCCCACTCATCCAAATCCGACGTTGACCCTGGAGTCTAACAATGCCCCTTTAAATACCAGCAGGCCATTTTACTGGGGATTTATTGCACCCGCTGTTACCTCAGGTGTCAAAAGCCTCAGCTGCCCCTTAAGCTAGTAAGACACCCCCCCTTTGCCTCTTCCCGTTCCTAGGCAACACCCCCACTACATTAGAATGCTAGTGCAAAAAAGTCTTCAGGATGGGCAATTCAAGACCAATAGCAAACTGAATTTATATGCAAATATCCCCCGGGACCCCCTGCTGATTGGGTGATTTATTAACACATATCATTTAGTATCAGCCAAAGCTGCTGTAGCAGTTCTTCTCCGCTATACCATAAAGTCACGGAGATCAAGGATGGATTTTGAACTCACCTACTCAGAGTACACAGAGCTTTGTTAATAGGCATTTCTGCCCTATATCTAAATGCCTCCCACACACTGTAAATAACTCTGACTTTGTTCCAGCCCTGTGGAGGTGGGGGCAAGCACGACTGTGTCCACCCTTTTGCAATTTAGGAAGCAGACATCCAAAGGCTCACAGCTACACCACGTACTTGGGCTACAGCCAGGAAATTAACCCATATTTCCTGATTCCCAAGAGAGGTGAAACTGTCTTCCAGCTCTAATGACCATAAAATTCAGCCACCTCCTGCCATCCATAATTCCTCAAAAGCCATCTGGGAGAAATGTCCACCTCCAAACCAGTACCCTGCATTTCAGAAAACCCACCCTCTAACAAGAGCAAGGAACAGAAAAAGACTGAAGGAAGTATTCTCTCATGTTCACAAAATGCAAGGAAGAAATGCACAGATACATCCCAGATGGACGTCCATGACTTTCTAACTATCCCATGGGCTGGAAGGGACCTGTACTTTGAAGGCAATGACAGAAAGGGAATCAAAGGAAATCTGAGCTACCACTGGCAGGAATAGGCAGTGCCAAACTCACTATGATGAGAAGGTCGGCGTGCGTCCCCGTGAAGACGGGGATATCCATGGGCACTCTCACGGAATATGGCTTGTTCAGTCGAACCCCAAAGTTACGCTCCCCGCTGAGCAGAAGCAGGATGAATACACCGATGTGCATCAGCCCCACTCGTGCTGCAGACAGAAGCACAGTGCTGAAGCCAGATGGCAAGTAGAGGAAAAAGGGCAGGGAGGAGAGAAGAAGCACAGGAGAAACACAACCAAACCTCTCACTCTACATTAGGTGACCCTATCTCCACCTCCAGTACAAGGCCAGAAGATGGGGGTACCTATTGACACAAGGGAAAGCTCACACTTCAGTCCTGTCTCCAGTAGGAAATTAATAAGGTGGCAGAATGGAGACAATAAATGAAGGATTTGCATGGAATTGCTTTTTTTCTCCATTAAATTTTTTCACTGAGCCCTGAATTAGACATGCACGATCTAGTTTTCCCTCTCATTTACAGCACTGTAACTTCTGATGAGTTAATCCCAATTTATGGCAGGACAAGACCCATTGTTCATCTCTCCCCAGAGAGAGGATAAGAGATGCGTCTCTAGAGCTCAAGTTGAACCACAAGCCTTTGGAACAGCAGACAGTACACTTACACTGATCAGCTCGGGCATCATTTAGGAAATAGAGGATTGGGACCAGGATGTCCAGGACATCGCTGCTCTTCAGCACAAAGAAGAGGAATTTCTGAAAGAGAAGGAAGGATCTCCTATGAGTTTTTTCTAACATCCACGTTGGTCAAAGGTCTCATATTGGTTATAGTCCCAGCCAAATGCTCATTAGAACAAGCAGCACTCCAGGCAACATATCAGAGAGGCTGAGAATCTGCAGCTCCCATTGGGTTTGTGTATCTCATGTCATGAGATCTCTAAAAATCAGTATCCATTTTAATAACGTATTATTACTCACTGATCTCAACCACCCAATAACAAGGGAAGGAAAGGAATTGGTCAGCCTCTAAACAGGGCCTAACCAACAGGCCTTGAACATGGAATGAGGCATGAAAAACAGCCCTTGTTTCACAGGGTTTCCAGGTCCCTATCATTTAGAAGGATCTTTCTCACACGCTGCTCTGCTTTGGACTCCAGTAATCAGGCACAGGAACTAGAGCCTCGGCTATCAAATGGTCACACTCTTACCACCACCCAAAGGGACCAGCACAACCAGTTTCACAAGTTCTCCCCTACTTGCCCACCAGTAAGCAGGGCCAACTGAACCCAAGGGCATCCCAGCCACTCATCGGGGGCCATCATAATCAGATATCCTTGCATCATATGATCACCCCCAACCTCTACACTGATGTCAGCTCAGACAGAGCCACCCACATCACATACTTTATGCCTAAACCACTACTTCTCAAACCTGCTGGTATGCAACAAACTTCTAGTGGGTATGGGAGAAGGCCTGGGAAAGCAGGAGGAAAAGGGTGAATATAAATGAAGAAAAAGAAACAGAAAGAATAGCTCAGTGTCTCTTAGCTAGTTAGAGGGATTACAATGTGCTGTAGTGCCATTAAGTTATTTTTCGACAGAATCGTAGGGATGCAACAGCAAATTTAACCAATTTGAAAAGACAATGGGACCCAAAAACACTTGGCTTTGTATGCTTTCAATGCCAGAAATCCATCTTTGGGCATATGCTCCATGCCAGCCAGGCTAGAAACAGATGCATCCTGGCAAAGCTGATCCCAACTGATTGTCAGGTACAGATGTTGCCCAGGGTCATTGTCCCACAAGATCGGGCCCCTGCTTCTCTTAGGGCCTCAGGTGTCCAATTCTGCAGGAAAACAGCCCAGGTACCTGGCCCCATGCCAGGGCACATGTCTGCAAGCAGGAAGCCCTATGGGGTTCTCCTGATGTGCAGCACAAAAGACATGCCCTCAAAACTGCACCTGCAGATGCATGCCCTGAAGTGAAAAACAGCTGGGATTACGATGGAAGTGTTGGCTTGTAGGATGCCTGGGTCCCCTATCCTACCACATGGCTGGGGTTAGGAATTCAGATGCCCTCTGCAATGTCGCAGGACAAACTGTTCCCACATTTTTTCTCACAGCAGAGTTTGGGCCTTGTCCAATGACACATACGAGGAACATCCAAATAGAATCTGCTCTGTCCCAGCACAGGCCACTTCACCCCACCACAACCAGACCTCTGTTTCTACCCTCAGATACCCTCTATTTCAAGGTGACCCAGTCCCTTTCCTATTTCTATCCCCTTGATCTTGGCTTCACCACCAATTCTTGGTGCAGCTCAAGGAAGGACACAACACAACCAGAGCCGCACCTTGTTGAAGTCGCAGAGTTTCCAAAACAGAACAAGAAGCTCCTGATGGAACTGGATCTTCTTGGCAGAGTTGGGCAGGTACGTCTGGACCAGGGGGTTTGATAATAAACGAGCAAGTCCTTTGAGAATGAACTGGAAATCCTGCCAACAAACAACCAAGAGGGTAGAGAAACACAGTGAGCTGGCCTACAGTTAGCCTAGCCAACAGGAAATCAATCTGAAAGCATCTCCACATTGGAGCACATTACCTCTTCTCTGTGTATCCTAGACAAATAGTTCACAAATAGGTTGTCCGGTCCTGGAGGCTGCATTAAAAGAAAGGGTAAAGAAGGACTGATAAGTAACAGAGTTTACTTGGGAAACCACAAAGCAAGGGGCATTTGCTACCAGTTTATCAGCCACCATCTGGTGTCATAAGCTAGGCACTTACATTGGCTCTGCTTTCTGGAGGACCCAAATGCTTCCATGGCAATGCTTCAAAACCTGGGAACCAGATGGCTCAGAGGGGCACTGATAAGACAAGGCTCTTTTACCTATGAGCCACAAAGATCATTTCTAGCTAGTGGCCATTGAAGATTGCCCCTTCAGGACAGTATTTAGAGCAGGTCAGCATAAGGAGTCTGGATCTGCTGTAGACCCTTGCCACGGCTCTACATAAAAAAAATAACTCCATTCTGCATGTCCTGGTGGCTGCTGGTACTATTCATCATCACCATTACCCTTTCATACACAGGCACAGTAAGAGAAGAAGAAAGCTGGGCTTGGATGCAGACATGTCTATAGAAGCCCTCAGCAGACAAGAAGCAGCATCAGGAGGAGTTGTAAGAAAAGGATCTGCCACAAGGGCCCAGAGTAACTGGGTGACTTACATCTGCATCATCCATAGCAGTGCTGGTAGTGGTGCCATCCACCGTGGGACTTGAACTGGTAGAGCTGTCATAGTCCAGAGTAACTATCAGCACCTGGGCTGCCTCCTCCACCAGGGGCTCACGATAGTCGGAGAAGAGCAGGTGGTTGTAAGGGATCCCATAGCCCACCGGGTCATAGGCACAGACGACATTCAGGAGCGAAGTGAAGAGCGGCAGCGCGTGTCTGCAAGAGGGGCGTGCCAGGTACTCAAGGATGGAAAGGGGGAAGCACTGGTCTTGCAAAGGAAATCGCAACAGACTGACCTCCCAGCCCACCCCAGCAGGGCTCCCAGGTGAGAAGTGCTGGATACTGGGGGAAGCTGGTGGTGTACTTGTGGTCAAAATAAAGGATGCTGGCCTCCATGGCTGTACCTGCAGCCCTCCTCACCAGCTAAGAGACATCAGGACCCTGAAAGCGCTCCAGCCAAAGGAAACAAGCTGGCTTCCTCTAGCCCAGGGGTGGGCAAAATGCGGCCTGGAGGCCAAATACGGCCTGTCAGGCTAGTCTATCCAGCCTAAGGAGCCTCTAAAAATTTAGAAAATTAATATTCAGCTGCCCCTGGCTGCTTGTCATATGGCCCTCGATGACTTGCCAAAACTCAGTAAGCAGCCCTCCACCAGAAATAATTGCCCGCCCCTGCTCTAGCCTCAGACGCACAGATAGCTTCAGGTAGCTAATTCCTACAGAGGACCCAGCACTGGGCCGCAAGGGGGCAGCATTCACCCGTAACTGCACGCTGCCAGCCCACTGGACTCATCACAACGGCACCTGCAAAATGAACCAAGACACCTGCTCCAGCCAAGAGTCGAGCCAACAAAAAGGAAAAGCTGAGTCGTTTGAGCACAGAATCAGTGATGCCTGAGCCCAACCCAGGTAGCTCTGCAACTGCTTCCTTGCCACAGCCTGAGCCAAGTTACTTCACCTTTCTGTGCCTCAGTGTCTGTCCCTTAAACAGGAATAATAGTGACCTACTTCCTGGGCTCATGGGTGGAGTCAAAACTTTTAAGATAGAGAAAATGAGCCAAATCCAGAGGAGGGAGGAGCAGCGTGAACTAGAATGTGCCTTGAGAAAAAGCCACTACATGACTTGACCTGGAAAGCACAGTCTAAGGCCTCCCACGCTGCCTGCATTCCCCGCCTGAGGGCTAGGGGCTGGGAGCAGAGCTTTTCCCCCTCTATCCCTTCTCCAAAGCTTTGGGCACCTGCCCTCACCCCCTCTTACCTGTTTTCTGTGGAGCAAAAGAACTGCACCCAGGGGTTGGTGTTGCTGTTGTCTGAAGAGGGTGGCAAGTACATGGCCTCAGAGAAGCAGGTCAGCAGGAGTTTTAGCAGCTCTGTCCTGAAAAAAGAAAAATGGGAGCCTAAGTCCTGGAGCCAGCTGGGAGAGGGTGCTAGAAGCAGGTCACTGGAAATCCAAAACCCTCAGCTCTCACAGGACAGCTCCTCGCTCAATAATGCTGGGTAACTTTGGACAGCTGGAACCACCCAGTTGTGATGCTGGACACACACAACTGCTCTCCCCAGCAACAGGTACTCCAGGAAATCTCAGTCCCAACTGAGTTTGAGACAAAACTTTTTCAAAACCTGTTTCCCCAACGAAAACAAATGTTGGGAATTTTTATGGTCCCAATTCAGAATGAAACAACATTTCAGAATCATGAAGTTTTCCATGACATGGAAGTTCTGCGTTTCAGCCAGCTCTTCTCCCAGCCCCCTGACAATCATTGCATCTTGGACATCCTAGCTCATCCCCTTGGGGCAATAAAGATGAACATCCCCAAAAGCAAGGGGCAAACTCATACGAGAGCACTGATACCAGAGGAGATAGATTTCCAGGGATCTCTGCATCTCCTGAGCTCTATTGTATGCAGTCTTAGCTCACAGCCCTGCATGCATTGGGGCCTCCTTACCTGTTTAAGTCATGGATGTAGTTGGGCTGGGGGGAGTGAGCAAAGCCCACACCAGCCTCCCAAATGTACTCACAGCTGTCAATGGAGTGAATATCCTCTGCAGTATCCTATGGGAAAACAGGCAGGTCAGAGCTCAGAAATGCAGGATGACAGCCTGAGGCACATGAGGGGTTAATCCAGGGGCAAAGAACACAACAGAACAGGCATCAGTACAGCCAGGGAGGCTATACAGAGAGGTGGATCCAGGTAGGGGGCAGTGATACAGTTGCCACCCCCTTTGATTCCTTTTCCACCCAAACTTAAAAACCAACTGCCCAGGAGAGGCAGCAGCATTTCTATTCAGGCAGCATCAAGGAAGTCATTTAACTTCATGGCCCATTAGAGATGTGCCTGATTCCTGCTAATCTCTTTGTATTCCACATGTGGTAACAACCCTCTCCTTCATCTTAATGGTCTTGATGTTATTTTAATCAAGTTATCCTTTCTTCCACAAAGTTGATGTCTGTTAAGTATTCCTGGTAGTGTCCCGCTTCTGCTGTTTCACAGCCCAAAAGACTGTCTTTAGTTTTAGAAAAAACCTTAACTCAGGTGCGATTATTTGAATTCAGGGTAACTAACTCAGGTGATACTGAAGTGCTGGATGCACTATCAAGATACCCAAGAAGGCTAGATTTAGTAAAAATATACATCTCTTATTCAGATTTGTTAAACAATAATGACTACCGGACTAATAAAACAGTCTCTTTGTACTATTTTTGCCTAGTTTGTTGTGGGTTTTTTTTTAACTTCATGTATAAGACAGCAAATTAGTGCACAATACAATACAGTTATATTTGTTTTTGTTTTGATCTTAAAATGAATGATATAACTGAGCCCTAGCATATTAGGAAAGCTTCAAGTTTCTCTTTTAAGTGGATAAAATGTGTGTTGTATTTAATGCAATGATACACCACACCACCTGCACCCCCCTTTTCAAAACCCTAGATCCATGCATGGCTGTACACACTGCATGTATGGAGAAAAGTGCTGCCTCCCAAGGGACAATGAGTGACGTAGACCTTTCAGGGATCAACAGCAGCTGACAGCGCTCACCTTCATTGGCCTTTTCTCTAGAGCACTGAAGACCAAGGCAAGATGCCTGCTTTCTGGGAAATGGGCTGTTAGCAGGTGACAAGTCTGTTTTAATCATTTAAAACCTTAGCAACCCTGCTTAGGTGCTCCAGGCCTTACCGCAGTACAAATAATGCATCATTATTATCAAAGCAGCTTCTCTTCCTCCCCTTGGCATTGGTCTAGCATTCCCCTGAGCTAGGCATCATGTTCGGCTGCCTGGCCAGAACAGATGGGCCTCCCAGGGAGCTCTTTGAGGACAAACAGCCATTGAAAGCTGCACGTTTACCCTCCAGGGTACGAGGGGCCCAGTGAACATACTGCCATCAAAGGCTTTTAGCACACAGAGAAGGTCCATTGGAACATGCCAATTAAGCGCATTCCCTGAGTGGCCTTTTTCCTGTGGCACTCAGGGCTACTGTCTCACCAGACAGCTTCCCTAATTACTCTGGATGCCCATAACGTAACTGCCTCTTCCCTACACTCCCAACCACCAGTGCCAACAAAGCCAGTGCAGCAGCAGGCCAACCGTTCACACAGCTAGGGCTCTTTCACAGATCCCTCCTGCCCACTGCTGGCAGAGCCTGGAACACCTGTGCAGCTAGAATTTCTGCACCTTCTGCTGGGACTGGGACATGGTATGATGAGCTCCCCTCGTAACCTGTGCTCGGATGTCTCTTGCTTATAAAAGCCTGTGTATTTAAATCATAAAGAGGGATGCTGCCAAGATCCCGCGCTAAAATGTCTTACTATGTGGGATCATAACTAGCTGCTAAAGGGAGCCAAAATAAAAGCAGGTTAGAAAATGCAGGTGCATTGGAGATCAAACCCTTGTTCCAGTATGTGATGAAGCTGCGTGGCTTTACTGATAGGGACCCCGGCTCCTTCTATTCATTGGTGTCACAAGCCTCCAGGAATGAGCCCTCTGGCTAGGTAAGCACAGAGTTAATGTTGCCCCAGGATTGTACCAAATGCCAGCAAAAGGAACAAGCTGCTAAAGTCCTCTGCTCTCTGAGAAACAATGGCAGTGTGCGTGTTTGCCAAGAGGATCATGTTTCCAGCTCGGGCTGCTTTGTAAGGATAGGGCAGTGCCAGCCATTCCAGCCGGTGCCCACTCAGCCATACCCGACCAGCCTCCTACTGCCACTCTTCAACCAGTGCATGCCAGGCAACTCTTTTCTGCTCTCACCGATGGGCTCACAAGCCAGTTTTGAAGGAAAGAAACTTCCTGCATCCATTGCTTGGAGCTTTAGTCGTCACCACAGCCTTTCTACAGTACAAGCAAGAGGAGGGGAGAGCTGTCATTATCCCTGAAAACCTCCAAGACTGACCTGTACAGAATTAAGGGCCTGGTCCGTAACAAGCCCACCAGCCAGAGTACAGGAGCTCAGCAGTTAGCCCGTGCCCAGCGTACCACAGAGACAGGTATAAAGTAATGTTTTCTATTTCTACCCCATCTTCCACCTGAGTGTTTGCAGCATGCAATAAAGACATCAAACCATCGATGATGATCTATCCCAGAGGTGGGCAAAATGTGGCCCATGGGCCGAATGCAGCCCGCCAGGCCATTCTATCCAGCCCGCGGGGCCCCTAAAAATTTAGAAAATTAATATTTATCTGCCCCTGGCTGCCTGTCATGCGGCCCTTGATGGCTTGCTAAACTCAATACGCAGCTCTCCACCCGAAATAATTGCCCACCCCGATCTATCCTCTGCAGGCTAGGCATTGCACATATTGTATAGAGGAGACAGAGAGAGAGGACCAGAGTTGCAGCGGTGGAAATCTGTTTCATTCCACTGACTGCACTGGAGTTATGTCGATTTATGCCAGTTGAAAGTCTGGGCTCAAGTGAACTGAGCGAAAAGATTAAAACAATGATCTCCAGACCTATAATCTGAGTACTGGTCATGGCGCAAAGAAGTTGTATGAGAGGGCTGTTCAGCAGTTTTAAGAATAGGTTAGACAGACTTGTCTAGGATGGTTTAGACAGGGATGATCCTGCCTTGAACAGGGGATTGGAATAGATGACCTTGTGAGGTCTCCTTCAGGCCATAATTTTGTAAGATTTTATATCATCTTAGGCACAAGATCATTATTCTTCCCATTTGGGAACAACAGGGAAAAGAAGCATCTTGTTTCCACTACTGAGGCCAGAGTCCAAGAGCTTAGAAACATATTTATGCTCCACTTCTCTAGATTGCACCATTTCTTCAGCAAGTAAAATCCTAAAATGCCTCCAGCTGCATATTAAAAGCAAATGCATTCTGGTATGCTCCTTTAAGGGAGAATGAAGTGTTCTCTATAGGCCAGTTCTTTAGGGCTCAGTAATGCCAGATCCTTGGATTTGTTTTACTGACTCTAAAAGAAAGAAATTTAGGCAATCACTAATCTAACTTTATGGGGAAGAAGTGGGAATTTAACAAGATCTGTGCACAGAGCAAGTAAGGTAGGTATGATAAAACAGGACTATTTTATGATCTGGGAAGTGAAGACAAAGTAGGAACTAAATGAAGACTGGCACCCAAAATGGTAGCTAATATAGGTCTCCTGCCCAAGGGTCTAATTTTAAGTGATGCCCAGTATATCAGCTCTATCTAAAGCCAGTGGTGTGTGCACCTATAAAAATGGCTCCAAATGTGCAAGCCTGTGGCATTAAGTTTCCCTACCATCGAGACACCAGTTCCTTTCACTACTGAAATACAAGGCTTCCCATTCAGCAACCACTAAGTCCAGTCTTCCATTTACCTCAAATCCCAGAAGGTCCTGGCACTATCATTTTAAATTCCACAGGTTGGTTTAAGTTTCAAAAGCTGAACCATGCCAATGAAGTCACCAAAATTATTACCGATGCCAAAGAACCAATTCTCCCAGATTTTAAGTTAGGGGCATATCCTGTTTGCTCTAGATCCCACATCTAAGCAACAGCAGGCTGATGGATTTTAGCAGGTGCTTCTAGCCAACACCATCCCAAAGACAATGAAACAATGATGTACCATGAGGTCAAGACAGGTCGGTTTAAATCAGCACGAATGGACATCATGGAAGGACATAAGTGGTAGCTCCAGAATTATTTACAGCTTGTTCAGTTCAACAACTCACCATTTTGCTGCCTACAGTTCTGCAGATGTTGCAAGTGACACAAAAGCCCTTTCATCCCCAGTCCATCACACACAGCTCTAGTCCTACGTTTGCCTTTACCTACTGCAGAAGTAGCCAAGTCACGTGGTCCATGATGCCCTGCAATCCTATCTGCAACCTCTCTCCATCTTTGACAAGGTGCCATGGTCCATGAATAGTACAGATCCAGGCATGCAAGACCCCAGCTTAATCCAAATGCCTAGGTTGAAGGCTGGACTGGAATGGAGTATTACGTTTGACCTGTGAAGGCTGTGTAGGTCATGACAGCTTGCTGCATGGCCTGATTTGCTATGCTCTGTGCTTATGCAACACTCAACACACATTTAAAGTGCTATACAAACAGGAGATAATTAATTAACGATCACCACAGGCTGCTTCTTTTATATGAAAGATAACAGCACCTGTAATTTGTTCCTTCCTTTTGGCCCTCAGGGATCTTTGTAAGTAGTCAGTGGGATGAAACTTGGATATCATAGTTCTAATGACTTGAGCAGAATAGCTTATGCCCACATGCAACACCTCCTGGATGTGTAACAAAGATGGCTGGAGCAAATGAGTGGCCTTTCAAGAATCCCATGGTTTAACTAAACCCTTAAATGTTAGAAACTCAGGAAATGTTGAGCGGAGAAATTAATTTCTTGTGAAAGCAGATATCAAGTTGAGAACATGGATCAAAGGGAGCAGGAGGGTGCAAAAGCCCCTATGGCTCACCAAAGCATCCGGGAATGTCTCCTAGCTAAAAGGGAGGCGCACGCCCAATGTAAAGGAGGGGCCATCACCAGGGAGGACTATACTGCAGTTGCTTGGGAATGTAGGGGGGCAGTCAGGGAGGCCAAGGCAGAAATGGGACTGGGACTACCTTCCTGGATCAAGGACAACAAAAAGTCCTTTTTTAAATACATAGGGGGCAAAAAGAAGGTACCAGGTAACGTGGGGCCCCTGCAGGACACGCTAGGAAATTTGGTCG
>NW_017728991.1:14628887-14629549 GCF_001723915.1 Gavialis gangeticus
CCCAAAAAATTTGGTCGTCACACCAGATGACAAAGCTAACCTATTTAACGATTTCTTTGCCTCCGTTTTCCTGAGCAGGGCCTGGAACAGCCAACCCCCCATCCCCCCCGGGCCCCCGCTCAGGCCCTGGGGGAGGCACACCTAGACCAAGGGTTAGTGAGGAACTAGTCAGGGAACTTCTGGAGGGACTGGATGTATTTAAATCAGCTGGTCCAGATGATCTCCACCCTAGAGTACTGAGGGAATTAGCTGAGGTCATTGCAGGACCCCTGGCACAGCTGCATGAGCACTCGTGGTGCTCTGGTGTGGTGCCAGAGGACTGGAAGAGGGCCAATGTGGTTCCCATCTTCAAAAAGGGAGGAAGGAGGACCCGGGAAACTATAGGCCAGTTAGTCTTACCTCAACCCTGCATAAGCTTTTTGAGAGAATTATCCTGGCACATGTCCACGAGGGGCCAGCAGGGGAGATTATGCTTAGGGGCAACAAACACGGGTTCATTAGCGGCAGATCCTGTCAGACCAACCTTGTGGCCTTCTACGGCCAGGTCACCAAATCATTAGATGCAGGGCTAGCAGTGGACATAGTCTTCCCGGACTTTAGGAAGGCCGTCGACACTGTCTCCCACCCTGTTCTCGTTAAGAAACTGGGGGACTGTGGTGTCG
>NW_017728991.1:14630348-14640580 GCF_001723915.1 Gavialis gangeticus
GTGGCCTGTTACAAACTAGTCAGGGGGGATCAGCAGGCACTGGGGGAGTCCCTGTTCCCCCAAGCACTGCCAGGAGTGACCAGGAATAACGGTCACAAGCTGGCAGAGGGTAGATTCAGACTAGACATCAGGAGGCGCTACTTCACTGTCAGGGTGGCTAGGATCTGGAACCAACTTCCAAGAGAAGTGGTGCTGGCTCCAACCCGGAGGACTTTAAGACAAGGCTTGACAATCACCTTGCTGGGGTCGTTAGACCCCAGTACTCTTTCCTGCCATGGCAGGGGGTCGGACTCAATGATTTGCTCAGGTCCCTTCCAACCCTACTAACTATGAAACTATAAGTAACGGAACTCCACACAGACTTGGGGAACAGAGTTACGAAAGTCTGCTTTACCTCTCTGCAATCATCAGGAAATTTTTGTCACCAAAAGTCCAAAAAATATGTGAAGCAGTGAACTTCAGTGAGCACCTGTCTTTTTAGGAAGGCAAAATCAGAACTCCTCGTCTGTCTTCTGATTTCACTGCACAGTGAGACTTGGTTATAACCAACATATCGCTGACCACAGGGCAAGAAACTAGAGAAGGATTGATGTTCCTGAGCAGTATGTTCCTAGCCTGCCCCTCCCGACAAAGCAGGAGCTGGTGACAGAATAGCCAAGTTGATCTGTCTACTTAATTAAAGACATTTTTTGCAAAAAATCTAGTTGATCTAATATAAGATATCACCTCTACCACAAGTTCTGATTCTTTCTGTCTACTTAAGACACTTTGCTTGGCTCTCAAAGTCTCTTCATTCATGATACTAACCAAGCACTTTTTTGCAACAAGGTAAGGACTAAACTACTAAGCTTCTACCAGGGTGGACAAGATGGAAATGTGCATCCTGGACTGGTACACGGGAATGGTGGATGTTTTTGAAGCTGAATGAAAGCTAAGCCGCTGGCTCAGCCAGCTGAAGCCAAACATAGGCTCGCTTGACTTACCACAGTGCTCTTCCGGTGACTCTGGACGGTGAAATCTGGACAGAAAAGCAGGTCTGCAATTGCCAGCAGCAATGATTCAGCAAGTGGCCGGGCATTTTCATCGTCTTCATCCCCCTAAAAAGGCCAAACAAAATAGAAAAGTTACAGTGCAGGCCTGCAAGGCACTACACAGTAACATTAAACACACTGCAGCAGACAGGAGACAGAGATCTGGGGAAAGCAGAGAAACAGGGAAAAGAAACAACCCGCCTATTAAAAGGGAGACACCACCCCTGCTTGAGACCAGGCAGGTGATACCGTAATGGGAGAGGGAACAGTGTCAATGAGAACCCATAGGTTTCAGAGGGAAGAGGACTTGAGGACAACAGATGCAGAGGGAGATGCAAATAGTCTCACTGGGCCCCCCCAGAAATTGTCAGGGAGATGTTTGTCCTACTGAGGCTGCACAACTGATACTGACCCTGGAGGAAGGAACCAGGAGGAGGGCACGTGAGATGGGAGAGGGCCTGGTGTCCCCCCACCATGACCAGCTGGGCGACTGAGATGGAGTCTGATGCAGGGGGGACTGGTATCACTCAGGCAGCACCAGATAATACTTAATTAACTTAAGATAAAACTGAATTAAGGTTTCCAACGCTGGCATGTGCTACCCAGAGCTGGGGAGAGGAAGGGAGGCAGGTGCCCCCAGCCAGCCATAGCAGACTGACTGCTAGCAGCAGAGTGGATCTTGCTCTCCCCAACCCCAGCGAATCCAGAAGCCAATGCTTGTCACGCATGGTTACTCCGCTGCATCCGTTTCCAGGGGAACCTCTCCACTCCCTCCCATAAGCATCACGCCTTCCCCACCACAGCTAACTGCAGCCTTCTGCCAGGAGAGGGCGAGGAGCATCTCTGCAACAGCCTGGCCTTTTTCAGCATGTGCATGACACAGCCGCTCCATTGCAGCTGAACGGAGAGGATCATCTGCACTGTGCTGACGTCTCCTTGTGCAACATCACAGACCAATGAAAGGTTCCCACGGGGCAGGGAGTGGTGGGGGCAGCTGGAAGGCAGCAAAGATGCTTTTGCTTTGAAATCAGAGATGCCTCGAGGTCAAGAGGGATTATGTATAAAAAGGATGATCTGCACCAGTGTAGCCTGAGCTAGCAGACGCATCACCTGCGTGCAGGGGATATCAGTCCTGCCGGCACCAGCTACAGTCAGGCGATTCAGAGAGAACATAAGGAACCAGCAGATCCTTGTCACCATGGGGAAGGTGCTTCATTCTCTAAAAAGTCCCTAAGAGGATATTTATCATGTTTAATGAACCGAGGTCTCTCTTCTTCCCCATTCCACCACACTGAGAATGCCCCAGGATGTATATCCATTATCTACCGCTGCAAAGGATCACCCTTACTTCTGATCCCAGCCTCGCCAAATTGGGATCTGCCATTCACCCTCACCCACACACACACCTATAGGCCAGTCCCTTCCAGGTAGGAAACCCAGCCAGGAAATGCATTCTAGGGTTCAGGTACCAGGACTCCTCCCCACTTTGCACCTGATGGAAAGCTGCCACCTTGAGAACAAAACCAGCAGGGGATGCTTTCAGTTGTACCTTCTTTCCTCTCTGTTAGTGAGCTAAGCATCCCTGCAACTTATGCTCAAGTTCAAAGAACAGAGCCACCTATCAGAGTGCAACACAGCAGCTCCCATATGTGTGGGCAAGGTATGGATGTGATGATCCAACAGCTGGCTTCCCCACTGCTTGTAGGCTCTGCACATGGATCTCCTGCCTCACAGTGCAGCCAGCTTTATTCAAAGTCAGCTCATGCACCATTTAGGGGCCTTGACTCATTGGTAAAGCCCAAATCAGCATTCATGATGCATGAGCTCAGGACAAATGGACCAGGAACTGAAATGGTACCATCAGTGCCTGCCATTCCCTAACCACCCTAACAGGCTAGAGTGTCCTTTGAGTCCAATAACCACTGGCCTACACAGCTGCCAAGCGAGGTACGCATTCAGTGTCTAACAACAGCCAGACTGTGTCCAAGCACAAAACAGTGCACTGTCCTTCCACCAAACAAGGCTGCTCACACACTGTGCTCCCACACAGCTTTCCCCCAGGATGGAGGCCTGTCCAATCACAGTGAGAAAAAAGTACCCAAGTCCCCTCTCCCTGCCTGCCAGCATTTCCCTTTAAAATGGGCTCAGGTAAGATAAATTAGAAGTGAGAGATTGAGACAGCTCAAGGCTCTTGCTATCCCATGGCCTTTTTAATTCAAATAGATGAAGGCTCTTGCTGTTCCAAACCCCCTCTCTGACACTCCACTAAGCCTCCATGAAAGGCACTGCTGGGCACTACTGTAGAGGGGATACAGCTGCAGTCAGCAGCACAAAGCCCAGAAGTGCCAGACTGCAGACCCAGCATCTCCAAGGAGAACACTGCTACTGTATTAAAGGACCACCTGCTGTTCTAGCAAGTAGGCAAATCAATGCACCCCTGCTGCTATGCTGTTATGTACAGGAACAGCAATAATATTGCAGCCAAGAATCCTACAACGTTTTACACCCTTCCACCTTGACACCACAAAATGTGACATAGCAAGTGTCATCACTATCCCCATGTCATCACAATCCCCGTGCCAATGCAAATGCAGCAGCATTGTCACTCACCTAAGGTTACCCCAGTTAGTAGCGGAACCAGGAATACAACCTAATTAGAGTACTTCCTAATTTCCAACTACAGGGTCACACATGCCCAGCTCAAAAGCAGTAAAGCTCCAATCAGGAAAGGGCCACTGCATTACAACTCATAGAGCTTCTCTGCACACAGCTCTGTCATAATATTATTTCAGTTTAATTTGGTTACTGAGTGGCTTTAGCCACTGGTAAACTAAAATATGAGGTTCCACCCAAGCTTTATGCACCAGAATACTTGTATTTGTTTAAATTCACATTTGATGTTATATTGGATCAACCACCTTGAGCAGGCAAGGCCTTACCCACAAAAGCCAAGTGACTGAAACACTCCAATAGACACACCAGCCTGTGCTGAACAAAGCAACTTCAGGGAGAAGCAGCAAACAATGACGGTGGTGCCAAGAAGGACTGTACACTTGCTTTCAGCCCATCCCAGCACACTCAGTATGGAGGCAGCTAGACCCACTCTGCATCTTTCAAGAAGCTTCCCACAAGATTCAACCCAGTGATTCTCAACCAGGGTACCACAGCAACTTTGTGTATGGATAACAGCACCATTAGGTGTGCAAACGTGATTCACAAGGTAAACCCAGAGATTTCAAATGGGAATCCATAGCACTGAAACACTCTGACCGGCTGTGATCTGTCTGAGATCTCTGGAACAGAAAAACTGCTCTATTATTTACCATAGCAAAAAACCCCAAAACAAGTTGAAGCTAAGAGCCAGCATTTTCCAAGGAGTACCCTGAGTCTAAAAAGGTTGAGAACCAATGGTTCAACCAACTGAAACAAAGTTGCTCCTAACTGATCTTTTTTCGGTGCCACATGGTCTTTGCTTCCTGCAACATCTCCCTCCCTCCATCCCTAGCCCAACAATGACATGAGTCAACAGACACAGACCCCTCCTCGTCCAGCCCCAGGAACAGTCGACCAGAAGAAGCCTCTCCAGTCAGGATCTTCAAAGATGTATGGCAGGATGCGGGTGAGCAGCCGACTGCAGTTCAAAACGATTTGCCTCTCCTTTTCTGCGTGGCAGCCACTCTCCGCTCCCTGAACCAGCTTCTCCACAGCCTGATGGAAACAAAACAAAGCAAAGTAGCACGATCCTGGCATCCCACAGGCTACAGACATGTGAACCCTACCGCAGAGCTACAAGTAGCCTTTGGTTCCATTATCATTTAGCAAGATCTCTCTTCATTACGTCACGCTTCTGTGATGACCGATGGCACCTCCCTTTTAGGGGATGTAGAAATAAAGAGACTCTCAGCTATTATTAAATGATTTGTATGGATGTAACAATTAGAAGCCACGGCCACAGCACCTAGCCCAATGGGGCCTTGGTCCATCCAGAGAGATGGCTTCTTTCCCAGAGAGTAAGAGACTGCTTTCTTATTGGGAAATACAGATCTCCAAGCCATATGCTTCCTCCTCTTCTTCCCCCTACTGAAGAAGTGAAAGTAGAGCTGGATCAGAAGACTTTGAAGTCTTCCAGTTTTGCAGAACACGTATAGCATGGGCTTTCTCCACCCCATACACATGTCTTAGTACTGACCTGGAGACAATGCCCCTTGGCTGAGAGGAGTTACATCACCATGGCCTGTCCAGTGTTTGGCCTCTCTTCCAACAAGGGGGTAGGAACTACTGGTGTCACCTGCATTGCTCTGGAGTGGGGACACTCACCTTGCCCAACAGCCATAGCAGCTTCTCATGGGCAACAGGCTATGCATTTGATTTGCAAGACAGAAAAAGAAGCATTTACCCCTTACATCTGCTCCTGTTCTACTTACTCCTCATGCCCTGAGCACAAATCAGTGGAGGCCAGGATGTTTTCAAAGACCTGACTTCTAACTTTCCAATTAATAGGTGGCGCCTTTCTACTGACTTTTGTAATAGACAATGTAATTCACTGACTTGGTCACCGTGTCACTGCCTTAATGGGTATTTAAGTGCTGTCTGTGCTATCAAGGGACCTGGCCATACTCTACCTTAGGATTAAGCTTGTGCATATTCCAGGTACAGTTACAGCTCAGTATAGTGGGAACAGACCGAGTCCAAACCACACATGCTTACAAATGACACTGCACCTGCATTATAGCAATTTCTCTCCACTGCAGTGATGCAAACTCCAGCAAGCCCATTGCTAAGAATTGCTGCAATAGGAATAACCTGTGGTCCTGAATTGTGCTACAGCCCACAAAAATCTAAGCTGTTGCACATTGCTCCCATTCATACTCAGTATCTAACTGTGCTTAAGGCCAGCTGGAAGGATAACCCTGCAGCAATCAGGTCTCTCATGGCACTTTCTAATGGGTAGATGACTACTGTACAATTGCTTTATGGGGAACGAGGTGAAGTGGGCTGGGATAGTGCTCTCAAAAAATCTATGGTCTACCTACAGTGATAATACTGTGGAGGAATAGGCATGGTGGAAAAAGGTTCTCAAATACAATGCTAGGAAATGTAAGCTCTATGATTTCTCAGCAAGGCTGTTTGCATGCCTGAAAATCACAGGGCAGAAAGAGCCTGAAGCATTATTTGTACCAATGCCTTCCTAAGTCTTGCTGAACAGCCTGTTCCCTACACAGCCACAGCCAGCCACATCCTCCTGACCTGACAGCTTGGCAGCTCTGGCAAGTAGAAATGCAAGTAGATGTCCCTTGGGTTCAATCCCCTAAAAGGGCAAAGTTGAAAGACTAGCATCCAGGGACATGGTAATGCCAAACAGACAGTGGCAGAAGAGAAGGAAAAAAGCTTAAGACTTTCTCATAATTATGCATCTATGAGGATTTTAGGGTGAGCAACACCATAGCTGGTATTATTCGAGCTATACTAGAAGAGCTGAGGCAGATGGTGAACATGAAGGAGCAATAAGATACTCTGATGGAGAGGCTCCATCAAGGACACGCAGCACTTATACACTGCATGCCATGACCTCCAACAAGCAGGCAGCCTACATGTCAACCAAGGGCTGGGGGCATTGGAGCCTAGTAGAGAAGAGTTCTAAGCTGATCAGAAGCCGATTGTGGTTTGTGGTAAACCAAGACAGGAAACAGATGCAAACCACCCTTGCACTGCAGGGCAGAAAAGGGATCTGCCATTCTACATCAGGAGGATAAAGGGACAAGCCAGCCTAAAGAGGAGTGCAGCAGGAGGGTAGGGAAAGGCATTTGGAAGACCTTTGATTCCTGCTGTACTTGCCCCGCAAGGCACCGAGCATTTCAGCTCCACCCATTTGTTTATGTGGCCATCATCAGTCACAAATACCAACTCAAGAGCTAGCGAGTACATGCGATATTGTTAATCACAGACAGCAGCACTGAGAAGGCACCTGCAATACCACCTAATAGAAACCTATGAGCAAGGGGCCCCTTGCTCTTCAGGGGGAGGAAATTCTTCCCTGTGCAACAAGCTGCTCAAGTGGTGGGACTTCTGCGGGGCACAAGCCTCATTACGGTTCTTTGTGTGAAGATTAATCTCACTCCAGGAGAAAAGAAGGCACCTTACCTTATAGCACAGGGTAGCCAAGTTTGAAGGTGATTCTTCCCTCACTGCTCGGATTTCAGCAGCTGGTACAAGGGCAAAGACATCCTGCACCGAAGTGGCTGTGTCTGCCCAAAACTGGTCCCAGAAGGCATCATCTGTTGCCTCCACAGGCTGTGAAGAGACAAACCAAGGGTTACAGAAACAGAAAGCAGAGAAGGACAATGAGCAATAACCCTCCAAGACCCCCACCTGACTTGTTCAGTTTTGGGGCCAACCTGGACCTTGTTGATACCAAAACATTAAAATGAAGGAATGCACCTCTGTGTTGATCCACCCGTTCTGTAGCTTGGCGTCCCTACTCCCAGAGCCCCATCTGTTATGGCAGCTGAATGAAAAGTTACTGAACGGAGCATGAGGAGCCAAGTGCACATTACACCTGCATTTCTGGTGGAGAGGATCAACAGGTACCAGCAGTTCTTCACACAGTACATGTGCATCATTCACACCAGCATGGGGTTTCTGAGGCTGACACCTTTGAGAAGGTACAAACAGGAGTCCTTAGACACCAGGGTAAGTCTCAACATGACACATGTAGCAGGTGCAGCGGATTCAAAGCAGATGGACTGTGCTACTTCCCTGCACTCTGCCAGTGCCTTGGGAAGGCCTCATGGGCTAGGACCATGCTCAGGTGAAGGCCCTGCCCCATAAAGTTTAGAATCCATCACAACAAGGTACAGACTGCATGAGACAAAGGTGGGTGGAAGAGCAAGGATGAAACAACAGCAAAGCCAGTTATCATACAAAATATCCAGATCCTAGAACAGTCTGAGGGCTCTCACACCAGCAAAATGTGGCTCCGTGCCCCATGAACACAGTTCCTCTGCATCTGGAGACATGCTCCTTCTTACCCAGTCTGCTGGGTCTCTGGAGTGGGAGACACTCCTCTCAACAGCCCTGCCATCTCCCTTTGCAGGGAGCGGACATGTACACTTCTCTCCCAGCGCCATTCCTGGGGCCGCCACGAGGTTTATTAGCCACAGACAGGAGATTGGTTTATCCAATTTCGTCTCTTACAGCCCACCTATACTGGGGAAAGGGACCATACAACCAAAAGAACTGGACTGCAGTTCTATTCCCTCCCCGTTAATAACAGACCGAGCATCCTCAACTTATTCATCAAAGTAATCATAGGAAGTGCCCTCTCAGCCATCTGCATCACCTCCCCAAAGAGAGATGCCGCAATTAGAGTGTGGATGTCAGGTGATTCAATGGCAGACAAAGCAGCAGAGACCCTGATTTGCACTCCTGTAGCTGTACTGGATCTGCCAGGCCAAGAGGAATGATTGCAAAGGAGATGAAATTACCACGAGCATTAAAAGGAGCAGACATAACCCTTGGATGTACAGTGCAATCATCCCCATCAAAATCAATGAGCCATCTTGTCCAAATCGAGGCTTGCTGCACCATGGAAGAGTTTCACAGCTTTTCTGCCTTTCCAAAGTACACGGGCAACAAGAAGCACAGACTGCAGGCTGGGCAAGAAAGCACCACTATTACATGCTCCTCTGAGCATCTGAAGGAAACAAGTGGCACTTGAAACAGCTCAGTGTTGATTTAACATCCCATGTCTCTGGTACCTGAATGTGGCTCCTCCCATACAAGCACTTCCACCACCTCACTGCAGAAGCCTCTCCACAAATTACAGATATCCCCCAAAAATGCATGACCTGGGATTTGGCATCCAGTTCAGTAATTCTTCAAAGATAAATGCATTGATACGTCCAATTCCAGGTGCTGCATTAAAGCCATGCCATATATAGATGGGACTGGTCAAATTATTTGTTAATATAAAAAAAAATACTCTTTAGAAAATATCCTCACCTGAATTCCCTGAATAAAAAGATTCAAGGGAACTGAAGAATAGCTGTTGCCTGCCATGATACCTTTCATAGATCGTAAGACCGGAAGGGACCTTGGACGATCATCGGGTCCAGCCCCCTGCACCAAGCAGGAATGATAACTGGGGGTCAGGCGACCCCAGCAAGGTAAAGATCTCCAGGGTAAGAGATTGCACCACCTCTGGAGGGAGCTTATTCCACAGTCTGGAGACCTTGACTGTGAAGAAGTTTCTTCCTAATGTTGAGCCTGAATCGATCTTCCAGGAGTTTGTGGCCATTACTCCTGGTTTTCCCCTCGGGTGCCCTGGTGAACAGTTGCTCACTGAGCCCTTGATGTCCTCCCCTAATGTAGCAGTAAGCTGCTACCAGGTCCCCCTCAGCCTTTGTTTCCTCAGGCTGAAGAGTCCCAGATCCCTCAGCCTTTCCTCGTATGGCATGCCTTTTAAGACTCTGATCATATGGGTGGCTCTTCTTTGGACTCTCTTAAGCTTGTCCACGTCCTCGTTGAAGTGCGGTGCCCAGAACTGGATGCAGTCCTCCAGCTGCGGTCTCACCAGTGCTGAGTGGAGCGGAAGAATCACCTCCTTGGTTTTGCTGGAGATGAATCGATTAATGCACGCCAGGGTATTATTTGCCCTCCTGGCTACAGCATCACACTGCTGGCTCATTCATACTGTGGTCTATTATTACCCTCAGGTCCCTTTCATTCATGGTGCTAGACAGTTTGGTGCTGCCAAGTCTGTAGGTGTGTTGGGGGTTGCTCATCCCGAGGTGGAGCACTTTACATTTCTCAACATTGAACTTCATTGGGTTCCAATCAGCCCAACTTGCCAGCCTGTCTAGGTCTGCCTGTAACTACAGGCAATCTTCAAGCGTGGCCACACTCCCCCATAACTTGGTGTCGTCCTATCCTGCAGCCAGTTTCTCACACACCTGACTGTCTCAGAGTTAAGCCCACAATCCTCCAATTTTCTCGCAAGGACATTGTAGGATACTAGCTCAAAGGCCTTTTGGAAGTCAAGGGATACAATGTCAACCTGTTCTCTTGTGTCCAGGTGGTGAGTTACCTGGTCATAGAAGGAGATGAGGTGGGTAAGGCAAGACCTGCTCGCGATGAAGTCATGCTGGCTGACATTCAGGATCTTACCTTCTGCAAGCTTATCACAGACAGACTCCTTGATGA
>NW_017728991.1:14640746-14646639 GCF_001723915.1 Gavialis gangeticus
AGACTCCTTGATGAACTTTTCTAGGATTTTCCCTAGGATGGAAGTTAGGCTGATTGGCCTATAGTTACCCGGGTCCTCCCTCCTGCCCTTCTTGTGGATGGGCACAACATTGGCCCTCTTCCAGTCCTCAGGGACTTCTCCAGAGTGCCATGAGTTGTGGAAGAGTTTCACCAGGGGCTCTGCAATGACTTTGGCCAGGTCCTTCAGCACTTTCATTTTGGGCTCCCACTCTGACCTCGGAGTTGGTTTTTGATATAACCATGAGTGTCATAAATCGCACATAGTAAGGCACCCACTCCTAGCATTGGAGTCACATATGTGGACCCTTGCATTCCTCCACTGAAGCCAGTAGGACTCAACACAGGCATATGGGTCTGTCAAGATGGACCCAAATGCATCACATGCACCATTGTCAGAAGAACCCAGTCTTCACTACTGAGCATACAGCTGGGAAGTATGCTTCCATTTGGTGCAAGGCAGCCGTGTTCAAACTGATCCACAGATCACAGGCAGCATGTGGAGCACTTGCTGATAGTTCATGAAGATGTGGCTGACCCATGGCTCCTATTCTTCTTCCCAGCTTCTTTGGTTCATTAAACAAGTTGAAATGACATTAAACCTTTGGCCTAATACTACTTGCCCATGTGGGCAATTACTACTGTAGCCACCTGTTACACAAGGACAAACAGGAGAACGGATGGTCCATGTGAGTGCAAAGGGAAAGAAATGCAACCCAGGAGATGCTGGCTCTATCAGAATGTAACTCACACCATGAAATAATTAGGAACAGCTTGTATAAAGGTGCCCCAAGCCAGCTGTCAGGGGCACACGAGTGACTGTGGTCAATGGATACACGAATGCATGCATGACTGTGGAAATCAGGACTCCTGGAATCTGCTCCTGGCTTCGCTTCATACTTTACTATGTGATCTGAGGAGCAACTCACTTGGCCCATATGCCTCAGTCTTCCCACTACGTAAAATGAAGGTAACACAGCTGTGTCTCCAACTCACCAAGCAGGTTAGAGTTGCAAGCCTGTAAAACGCTGGGAGATCCTTGAACAGCTGGTGTTACGCAAGTGACTAGTATTACTGGATTACCTGAAGAAGGGGAGAGTTTCCAGCACTGCATATGCCCCAAGGAGTGCTCATTCAGCCAGAACGCTGGCTGGCTACACACTCCTGACCCTCCAGTTTGGAAGAGACGGAGCCTGGGACCTCCTGCCCTTGACGTAAGACAGACTCAGAAAACAAACAGCTGTTGCCTAACAGAGGCTATTATATGCAGTGAGCGACTCCATCACGTTAGACTGGAACAGGGGAGGTGGGAGCGAGAGCTGAAAGGGAAACATTTTCCACGACTTCTCTTCCAACATTAATTCACCCAAGCTTTGCTACAAGTTTCTATGTACATGCGAGGCATATCACAACACAGACTTCCTCAGTCGCAGCTCCAACGGAGAGAGAGAGAAGCACTCGGCTTCGCTCCCCCACAGCCGGATGCAGCGAGGCAATACATTGTCTGAGTTAACAGGCGTAACTCCAGGCAGGGGATGCATCACCAACGCCCAAAGGCCAGAAAGTGAGAGGAGCAGGCAGGCAGTGCCAAGACTCATACAGCAGGTTCCTTTCATTATGGTTTTTGTCTGTAAGGCACCAATGCCAAGAACTCTGCTATCACGGTCCTTGTCTTGATCCCTCCAGCCATGAAATGAATGACTCCACAATCTTAGAAAGATGCTTAGACACAGGTGATCCGCGATTGCTCTAGTACTGAAAGCCTTTTCATTTTACCAAACAGGGACTGAATAAGGCCCCAGACCTCTTTCCCCAGAAAAAGGGATTTTTCCAAAGAATTCAACACTGATGCTTCCAGCGGGGAATCTCCACATGCACTCATTTGCTCCCAACTAGATTTGCAAGAACTCAGCTCAAGAGGGCTAGGATGCATCTCAGCTGGAGCTGCCATGTGCAAAGTGTGAGGACAAAGCTGATCTTCACTGATCTGCCTAAAAAGGAGCCGAGCCCTAGAAAATCTGACCCTACCTGTAAAACATACCTGATGTCTTACACATTCCTTCTGAGGTACCCCACAGCTCTGTATCCCATCATCACTTCCTATTACGGAAATGCAGCCACCTCTGTGGTGGAATACAGCAGCTGTTTTACAGCACATTATAAAACTGCAGATGACTTTAAGACAGGAAACAAATATTGCACTCGATTGAAACTACAAGGGAACCTTGCCAGCAGGGCAGTAATTTGCCAAGCTAGGGGCATTTATGATAGCAGGACAAGGGCTGACCAAGGATTACATTAAAACCACATTTCTGGAAAAACTAACAGACACAACAGGTCAGCTGCATTCCTCATCTAGTACAATCCTGGGACATAGGCTCAGCACAGATTCAAGACTGTATACGACTGAGTAACCTACCCCCATTCATAGAATCACGGGCAACTAGTGTTGGAAGGACCTCCGGAGGTCATCTAAACCAACCCCGTGCTCAAAGCAGGACCATCCCCAGCTATATCATCCCCCAGCCCCTTGTTTGTAATTAAGGTTCTGAGGCCCAAATGCTGCTCAACACATTTACACTTGCATCCCTTTTGGCAGAACAGCACTGAACTTCTCCTAAGGCAACTTCCTCACAGAGTCTTACACAGGGATTACCCTGTTTTCTCGCATGCCATACGCCCTGGGAAAAGAGACACACTTGGTGTCTGAAAGGCAGAAGGGGGGAAAAAGATCTTCCCTTGTAGTAAAGTAACTGAGTAGCAGCAGCCGGAGAGTCCAGCCTGCAGATCTTGTGCAGTTACTTTTGCTTTTGCCCAGCAAACATTTAAGTGGGGCAAAAACTGCTGTTACTGTTTCCTTGTTTGTAATGCACATCCCAGTTTCAGGCAGCTGGTTTCTTGGGAAAAGGCAAGAGTGTAGACAAGAATATACAGTCATTTTCACTTTGCCCAAACTGTGGCCGAGTTCATTACACATCCCTCTACGTGATCGCTAACACAGGGAGCTAAAGAGCATCAGAAGTCAGCCTCGCCCATCTCAGTCCCTTATGAGCTTGTCAAATTTGAAACTCCAGCAAGAAAAGCCTTAATTGGAAGTCCTGGGTCTATGTAGAATACAGCAATAGATGCCACTGCCACTAGGGCCACAGAGACGGGCTGTGCACGTGCATACAGCATAACTGTTTGGTCTGGCTTCAGAAACCCCATTAATGCTGTAATGAAGCACAGCTGCATCAGCTCCCCCAGATACAGCACAGGAAACAAATAGGTCTTCAGTCCCAACCAACAAATCAGCACTGTAAAGAGCCATATTTGCCTCCAACACACTGTAGAGGACCTCCTACGCCCCTGGAAGGCTATTACCAAGGCAGTCATTACAGTAGAGACCTAGTATTATAGACCTAGGAGTTAGGGCTCTCAGCAGGGAGTATAACCTTGGGTGATCTGGACAGCACTGGTCTAAAATCAACACATGGCAGCCTCCTCCCCTTCCAGGAAACTGTTTAAAAGAAGAAAGCCAGCACAATCTATCTGTCTGAGCCAAGCTAATGGGATGACTGGTGAGGCCTAACATTGCTGTTGAGGGCATGATGGGCAGAGCTAGGGGTGATGTGGCCCAGGGGGGTGAGGTAGGGCAAGATCTGCTGTCTCCAGCTCACACAGGGAGGGTAAACATGACTGCAGGTGCTCTGATGAGACGGGAAGCAAAGATCTCCCATTCGTGCATTGAATACTTGGGGCCAGGACTGGTTATACTGGGCACTTCCACGGAGAATTTCCTGCATGCTGTTCATGCCCTCTCCCCAGCCTTAGCTTTACATGGAAAGTGTGGTTTAGTCCTTTTTTATGGGAATTAAGAGAGGAAGCAGCTTGGACGTCAGTAATCTGGCCAGCTCTCCAGTACAGAATCACATCCCTGAAAGTAATCCCCCTGCAAACAGGCCACGTCAAAGGAAACAGAAGAACAGAGCTAAGCTGCTAAGGGCCTGTAAACAGGAAGAGGCCTCAGGACACTGCCCCCTTATCTGCTGCCGTCATCCTTGTCTGGGTCTGCTAGCATCTAATTCACTTTCAGTCACAGACACCGTAATACAGGACCTCAGCCACAGACCACATTTACTGTCTTATCCCAATTACCAGTGCTCAGCAGCTGGTCCTTTAAATAATACATGTGTTCCCAGCCACCCATTCTGTATACCCCAGGGCAGGTTTACCATCTGCAAGAACTCAAACAGTGACTTATGGAGGGTGCTTAGCCCTCGAGTAGCTATTTGTGGTCCTTATCAATCCATCCTTTTCTTCTTGTTCAACCCAAGCAAGCATCCCAGCTGCACCAACTGCAAGTACTTTGGGGCAGGAACTCGTTTTTCATTCTGTATTTGGACAGCGACAAGAAAAGCAGGACCCTAGCTCACAACTAGGCACTGCTCCAATACCGATGATAATAATATACGTCTCAGTCCCAGTTACAGGAGCTAGAATTATAGAGGGCAAAGAACACAGCAGTCACCTTTGAAGCACCTAACCAAGCCCTGGAAGAGCCCAGGCACTCCTGATGCAAGATGCAGCCTCGATGGCCTGACAGTTAATTTGAGACAAGGAATATGAATTTGACCGCGGAGCCCTGCTTGAGCCGTGCGTGCAAACCGCATCAGTGCAAGTCTGCGGACAAACAGCAATAACACTAGCAAGCAGACATGTCCGGTCCTAGCTGCACAAGACAGAGGCTGCACACACAAGTGCTTGGAGCAGAAAGGAGAACCTTGAACTTTCCAACAGTCCCCCCTAGAAATACTGGAGCAGCGGGTAGCAATTCCCAAGCACACCACTGCTGCAGAAGTGGTGGCTGGAAAGCTAGGCCTTAAAAGGATGGGCTTTAAGAGAGGAAAACATGATTCCTGGAACACTGGAAGAGGCATGGAAAAACCCCGGCATGAAAACCAGCAGCACAAAATACAGCCTTAAAAATCACAGCCGCCCTTGACAGATGAAAGGCTAGAACCATTTGTTCAGGTGGCGTCTGCTTTTGATGAAGCCAAGAGACGTATGCCCAGATGCTTTCAGAACCAGGTTAATATCCAGGTTACGAAACTGATCTCTCTCTAGACACAAGTTCTTTCTCTTATCAGGCTCAAATTAGCACCTTATCAAGATATGGCTGTTGCCCATCGGGGGAGAAAGGGCTGGGGATTATATCTTTATTGTTTCTTCATTTGCTCCTTCTCATCTCTTTAGGGTCAAACATGGCTGGGTTAAAACATGACAAAAACCACTTTAAAGATATCATGAATGTTATACTTAAGGATGAGCTCCTTGCTGAAACTTTAAGGGCTACTCCATCTCCAAGCTGCAGTGAGGGAGGAAGATTGCATTCAATTAAAATACCCCCAAGTTTGATCTCAGCTCTGCTGCTGAGTTGCTGCAACACCTTAGCAAGGCTAGGCTTTCTGTTATTCTTCTGTTAGGTAGATTGAATTTTGCACGTATTTTGGAAAGGTTAACATTGTTATGAATACCCAGATAATAAACCTAAGCACACGCAGATCCTCAGGTGAAAAGCAGGTGCCGTTTTATTATTCAAAAGGCACTGTCAATTGAAAAACTACATGAAGTTAAATCCAATTATCCATATGGCTGAGAGAGGACAGAGCTGTGTTATAAATAGATTTCTTTCCAGAATGACTACCACCATATTACATAATTAAACCCAAAGCATCTTGAAAATCCTATGTACCTCTATAATGCTGTTAGTTAGCTTTTGTCTTTCCTTTCTTGCCATTAAAATCAAGGTGGCCACATTCACTTTGGTTTAGGATCCATATCACTTTCAGGCTATGGATTCTGCATGGTTTAGGTAGCAAACATTGCAGGATCAA
>NW_017728991.1:14646669-14648844 GCF_001723915.1 Gavialis gangeticus
CACATTCACTTTGGTTTAGGATCCATATCACTTTCAGGCTATGGATTCTGCATGGTTTAGGTAGCAAACATTGCAGGGCAAGGTTCGTGTGTTAATTTTTTTTCTTTTAAAAGAACATTTAGAAGGGAGATTTGTTTAAAGGGAGGTTCCTTTAATTCACAGAAATATCTGAGTTACCAGAGCTTGGTTTTACAATGCTTGAAATTTCTGACAAAATCTGAATGCTCTCATCTGCAAGTGAACAATGTTCGTAGCTGGGCCCTTTCTTGCCATCAAACCCTTGCTCAGCACCAGGTTTCAAGTTACCTGTGATTTAATGAAAAGGTGAATTTCCATTTGTCCTGCTGCCCAGCAACAAAGAAAAAGGTAACAAAAAAGGAGCCCTGCTGCTGAGAGAGCAACGTTTGGCTTGGATAAACACCCCCGAGGGCAGCAATTCAAACCAGTCTAATATCTTGTTTTATGCTTTAAATCCAATGACTCAGTGGACTGGGAGGTTACCTGCAGGTTGTTACCTGTAACAGATCACAAGGCTGCAAAAAAGCCCAGCCATACCGCTGCTCATGCAGCCACCAATGCCCTTCGCAGGTATGTAAATATGGGTGTTTCACCACCCCACCCTTTTTTCCACATGGCATATGTCTCACCTACAATTCTGCAGCGCCCTGTAGCAAATCCAGCCAAGAATGCCTTTTCTTTATTCAGTGCCACGGTCAACTTTATCTCACCACATAATGTCAACAAACCGGAGGAGCCACTCTGCCTTCCAGTCTCACAGCACATACAGCTGGCAAAATGCGGACGTGAAGAGGTGCTTTAACTGACGTAGCGTAGAGACCAGGAAAGAGGGGCTCAGTCCCTTTTGCAGTGTCTCCTTCTACATGCACACATTCAAATGATGGAAGGGGAAGCCAGAATTGCAGGACTTGGTACCTTTAACTGTATAGCATCCAAAAAGCTGCTTTGCTTTGACCATATATTTGGGGTGGTCCAATAAAAGAAAGAAAAAGAAACACCCTGGCTTCTCACACACGTCCTGGACTATCATGGCTACAATACTCCAATGCAACTACTAGGATCTAGGAGTCTCCTGACCAGAATTAAGCTATCCATTTCCTTTCCTCCCCACCCCGAATCCCTGGTCTCGTGCCTCCTGAATTGCACAGCACTTGGTCTTCATCCCACACACATTTCTCTCTACTATTTTCTACCCTGTCCAGCCGCTTTTCCTTCCACA
The DNA here is from genome assembly GCF_001723915.1 of Gavialis gangeticus. Taxonomy (NCBI): domain Eukaryota; kingdom Metazoa; phylum Chordata; order Crocodylia; family Gavialidae; genus Gavialis; species Gavialis gangeticus. The sequence continues at coordinate 14,647,907 of NW_017728991.1, forward strand.
TCCTGTAGTCAGCCATCGAAGGCTCCTCAAGGCAGCAACCCTCCCGTCACTCAAAAAGCTCATAGACATGCTTCTCCACCATGCTCCATCCACTCATCAGCTGGCCAAAAGGTAGCGATGGTGCTTCTTCCCCAATGCTGCCACACCTCGTGCATCGGCATCCCCGACCTTAAGAGTGGCGGTTGGGGTGCTTTAACTAAAGGTCATTCGCCAAGCTTTAGTTAAAGCACCCCTGCTGCCATTTTTTCAGTGCAGGGATGCTGATACACGAGCCACTGGAGTCAGTCATTAGCTCGCTCCAGCAGACGTGGTGAACGAAGCCTGCTCCGACACGCTGTGATCACAGCACACCGGGGCAGCCTTACTGCTCGTGCGTAGACACCCCAGATGTTTAGCTGTCAGATCATCACAGCGATCCTCGGCTCTTCTGATTGTAGTTTGCCCCCACTGAAACCAGGGAGCGAGAGCATAGCCTTGGCAAGCGATGAGAGCATTCAGATGAGGCCTCGGCCTTCGAGCACACGGGCGCAATCCCCCCTGCCGCCGCAGACCCGGACTGGGTTGGATTTAATGGCAGCCTTCGACTCCCCGAAGGGGCGTTCGGAAGGGGATGGAGCCGGGCTTGCCATCCCCCAAGCGGCGGCAAGGGAAGTTCGGATTTGAGACTGTGAAGAACAAAACCCCCAGTTCTCACTCGCAGGGCAGTCAAACAGGGGAACGGGGTCCCTAGAGAGGCGGCGCAATCGCTGCCCTTGGCGCTTGCTATGCCAAGCCTCGTCTGGGATGAGGGAGCTGGGCCCTGGGAAGTGGCAAGGCCTGCGGCCTTCTCCGCCAGCACCGGGCCGCGACCCTGGGAGCCTCCTTCTCGCCCGAACAAGCCCCGGGCGGCGGGACCGGCCCCGGAGACGCGGCCCCGGCCGCTGCCGCCGCGGAGCATC
>NW_017728991.1:14649124-14649473 GCF_001723915.1 Gavialis gangeticus
AGCCCGGCCTCCCCCGGCCCCGCGCCGGCTCCATCCCTGCCGCGGAGCCCTCCCCCTGCTCCTCCCTTCGGCCCTTCTCTTCCTGCTCCGCTCCTTCCCCCCTCCCCTGCCTGCGCTTGCTGCCCCCTGGCCTGTGAGTCAAGGGACCTGCAGAGCTCGCCTCGCCCGGCCTCCGGTCATCCCTACCCCAACCTCCCGTGCAACCCGGACTTACCTGGCAGGGGAAACCCCATGTGCAGGCAGTCCTCGGACTCAGGACACAATCGGTTCCTGAAAACCCCCTCTGAAGTCGAGACGTTGTCACTCCCAACCCCTTGTTCCCAAGAAGCAGGGAACCTCCCTGCTGCCT
>NW_017728991.1:14659607-14660529 GCF_001723915.1 Gavialis gangeticus
CGAAGGCTCCTCAAGGCAGCAACCCTCCCGTCACTCAAAAAGCTCATAGACATGCTTCTCCACCATGCTCCATCCACTCATCAGCTGGCCAAAAGGTAGCGATGGTGCTTCTTCCCCAATGCTGCCACACCTCGTGCATCGGCATCCCCGACCTTAAGAGTGGCGGTTGGGGTGCTTTAACTAAAGGTCATTCGCCAAGCTTTAGTTAAAGCACCCCTGCTGCCATTTTTTCAGTGCAGGGATGCTGATACACGAGCCACTGGAGTCAGTCATTAGCTCGCTCCAGCAGACGTGGTGAACGAAGCCTGCTCCGACACGCTGTGATCACAGCACACCGGGGCAGCCTTACTGCTCGTGCGTAGACACCCCAGATGTTTAGCTGTCAGATCATCACAGCGATCCTCGGCTCTTCTGATTGTAGTTTGCCCCCACTGAAACCAGGGAGCGAGAGCATAGCCTTGGCAAGCGATGAGAGCATTCAGATGAGGCCTCGGCCTTCGAGCACACGGGCGCAATCCCCCCTGCCGCCGCAGACCCGGACTGGGTTGGATTTAATGGCAGCCTTCGACTCCCCGAAGGGGCGTTCGGAAGGGGATGGAGCCGGGCTTGCCATCCCCCAAGCGGCGGCAAGGGAAGTTCGGATTTGAGACTGTGAAGAACAAAACCCCCAGTTCTCACTCGCAGGGCAGTCAAACAGGGGAACGGGGTCCCTAGAGAGGCGGCGCAATCGCTGCCCTTGGCGCTTGCTATGCCAAGCCTCGTCTGGGATGAGGGAGCTGGGCCCTGGGAAGTGGCAAGGCCTGCGGCCTTCTCCGCCAGCACCGGGCCGCGACCCTGGGAGCCTCCTTCTCGCCCGAACAAGCCCCGGGCGGCGGGACCGGCCCCGGAGACGCGGCCCCGGCCGCTGCCGCCGCGGAGCATC
>NW_017728991.1:14661265-14661685 GCF_001723915.1 Gavialis gangeticus
TTGTACTCAGTCAATTATAGATGAGTAACATAGCTACATGAATGTATTTATATTGTAAATAGCAGTCATATTGACTTGGAAAGACTTCTTTGAGGTGACTTTGCTGGACTTGTTGAAGGGTTCTTGGCTGGAGTCTTCTCGGGAGTCCTGGCTGCAGGTTTTTCTGGAGTCTCGTCTGCTTGCTTAAAGAAAGTGTCCAAGGATGTTTGAACAGATGTTCTCCACGGAGATGGGCGACACAGTGACTTGTTCGCTGGCGTGGCGTCGCATCGGATCGAGCGTTGTCAAGTCAAAACTGATGTCATAAAGTTGAAACGGTGTCAATTTAGAAATGTTGCAAGTGCAAAACGCTGTAACTCATAGATTTCATAGACATTCGGCCTCGGAAGATCATGGAGTCCAGCCCCCCGCCCAAAGGGC
>NW_017728991.1:14666685-14667444 GCF_001723915.1 Gavialis gangeticus
CAGGGATGCTGATACACGAGCCACTGGAGTCAGTCATTAGCTCGCTCCAGCAGACGTGGTGAACGAAGCCTGCTCCGACACGCTGTGATCACAGCACACCGGGGCAGCCTTACTGCTCGTGCGTAGACACCCCAGATGTTTAGCTGTCAGATCATCACAGCGATCCTCGGCTCTTCTGATTGTAGTTTGCCCCCACTGAAACCAGGGAGCGAGAGCATAGCCTTGGCAAGCGATGAGAGCATTCAGATGAGGCCTCGGCCTTCGAGCACACGGGCGCAATCCCCCCTGCCGCCGCAGACCCGGACTGGGTTGGATTTAATGGCAGCCTTCGACTCCCCGAAGGGGCGTTCGGAAGGGGATGGAGCCGGGCTTGCCATCCCCCAAGCGGCGGCAAGGGAAGTTCGGATTTGAGACTGTGAAGAACAAAACCCCCAGTTCTCACTCGCAGGGCAGTCAAACAGGGGAACGGGGTCCCTAGAGAGGCGGCGCAATCGCTGCCCTTGGCGCTTGCTATGCCAAGCCTCGTCTGGGATGAGGGAGCTGGGCCCTGGGAAGTGGCAAGGCCTGCGGCCTTCTCCGCCAGCACCGGGCCGCGACCCTGGGAGCCTCCTTCTCGCCCGAACAAGCCCCGGGCGGCGGGACCGGCCCCGGAGACGCGGCCCCGGCCGCTGCCGCCGCGGAGCATCCCCCGGCCGGGCCTCACCTGGGTCTTGGTGGTGAGCTGGATCACCGCCTTCCTGAAGTTCAGCTTGGAGTCGG
>NW_017728991.1:14667506-14667942 GCF_001723915.1 Gavialis gangeticus
AGCCCGGCCTCCCCCGGCCCCGCGCCGGCTCCATCCCTGCCGCGGAGCCCTCCCCCTGCTCCTCCCTTCGGCCCTTCTCTTCCTGCTCCGCTCCTTCCCCCCTCCCCTGCCTGCGCTTGCTGCCCCCTGGCCTGTGAGTCAAGGGACCTGCAGAGCTCGCCTCGCCCGGCCTCCGGTCATCCCTACCCCAACCTCCCGTGCAACCCGGACTTACCTGGCAGGGGAAACCCCATGTGCAGGCAGTCCTCGGACTCAGGACACAATCGGTTCCTGAAAACCCCCTCTGAAGTCGAGACGTTGTCACTCCCAACCCCTTGTTCCCAAGAAGCAGGGAACCTCCCTGCTGCCTACTGAATAATGTTTGGACACTGTCCTCCTTGCAGTGGACGAGTGTATATGGAGGAAAGCTATACAAAACTCAAAGGTTTCACATAGG
>NW_017728991.1:14672942-14673448 GCF_001723915.1 Gavialis gangeticus
ATAGCAGTCATATTGACTTGGAAAGACTTCTTTGAGGTGACTTTGCTGGACTTGTTGAAGGGTTCTTGGCTGGAGTCTTCTCGGGAGTCCTGGCTGCAGGTTTTTCTGGAGTCTCGTCTGCTTGCTTAAAGAAAGTGTCCAAGGATGTTTGAACAGATGTTCTCCACGGAGATGGGCGACACAGTGACTTGTTCGCTGGCGTGGCGTCGCATCGGATCGAGCGTTGTCAAGTCAAAACTGATGTCATAAAGTTGAAACGGTGTCAATTTAGAAATGTTGCAAGTGCAAAACGCTGTAACTCATAGATTTCATAGACATTCGGCCTCGGAAGATCATGGAGTCCAGCCCCCCGCCCAAAGGGCAGGAAGTCAGCTGGGGTCATAGGATCCCAGCAAGATAAGCATCCAATTTACTCTTGAAGGTTGTCAATGTGGGTGCTTGAACCACCTCCGATGGCAGGCTGTTCCAGACCGTGGGGGCTCGGACAGTAAAGAAATTCTTCCTTA
>NW_017728991.1:14678448-14685194 GCF_001723915.1 Gavialis gangeticus
CCAGCCTGAAACGGTCTTGGGCTAGTTTATGACCGTTCGACCTCGTCATCCCTTGGGGCGCTCTGGTGAACAAACGTTCCCCCAGATACTGGTGGTCACCCCTGATAAACTCGAAATGTTGTAAGTCGAGGGCTCCTTGTATCAGGTCTGTGAAGGCAGGTTTCCCTAAGCATTCCCGGGGAGAGCTGTTCTTCTGGCGCGGTTCAGTACCCGCCAAGGTGTTGGGGCTTTGAGCCCACTTTATGGAAATGGGAGGCTCCTGCGGCCATATGGCTGAGGGCCAGAGAAACTTGGGGGCATCCGAACCCTGAGCCTTCGGGCTCGGGCCTTCACATAGGATGCCCGCCAAAGGATTTTGGAAATATCTGAAGTCCCTGGTGGGGGTGGAAGGTGTTTGCCGGTTGTAGGGGCCATGTGCAGTTCTGGACTGACTCGTGGATTTGGACTTGATTTGGCTTAGAACATGAAAAATTTCTTTAAAAAAAAATGCAAACCATCCAATAAAGCTACTGCCAACCCTGACACAACGCAAGGTCTGCCGTAGATACAGCAGGGGGCTGTGGCTTGTGTGCCCTCTCTTCCCTCACCCAGGACATTTTTCTGGACTCTCGCATCCAACTCTTAGACCTCAGTACCCCTCACCTTCAGCCCAGCCTCTGTTTCTTTTACCCGCTCCCCCCACAACATCCCTCTCATCTCCATCTGTCTTTGTAGGCTGCTCTCTGCCTCCCCCACCCAGAATCATAGACAATGAGGGTTGGAAGGGACCTCAGGAGGACGAGCACCGCATACCCCCAGAGGCTGGGGGAGCACGGCAAGCTCCCACAGGCAGCGGCAGTGCTAGCGGTAGTGGGAATGTGGCAGCGGCAAGTGGGGAGCTCCCGCAGGCAGCTGCGGCAGTGTTGGCAGCAGGGCAGGGTGGCAAGTGGTGACTGGCAGTCAGTGAGCAGATGCCACCAGCAGCGGCAGTGGCAATCACAGGGGTGCACCGCCACACTCAGGGGGTGCACATGCCCCAATGTCAGGTCACATCTAGTCCAATCCCCTGCTCAAAGCAGGACCATCCCCAATTATATCATCCCAGCCAAGGCTTTGTCTACCCAGGTCTTAAAAACCTCTACAAATGGAAGGCATGGAGCTGTTGTCAGGTACAAACTTTATCAACAGCACCATCTAGCCACTGTTCATCGGGAAATCCTTCATGTCCAAGAGGCAATTGTATTTGTGCTGAATAGATGCATGCAATGTGCAATCCAGCAGGAAGAAGATTGTGGGGGGCATGTTCCTCCCCCCCCAGCCTTCCCCTAGGTCTGACCCTAAGGCTGATTGATTCCAAAAAGGGCTTTGAGCAGCGTCACTGCTTCCCAAAAGCAGATACTCACCAGGCTAAACAAATGACAAAAGTCACCGTGTGTTGCTTCGTAGGCCCTGTAGATCTCATAAAAATATTAATAGACTAGGCGTCTAGCAATACGCACAGCCTGTGGGCTGGATCTGACCAGCTAAGCCATTTCATCAGGCCCAGAAAACCTGCACAGAAGTGGCACTTCAGTGGCAGGGGGCAATCCAGTGGTATTCTGTGCCAGGGAGTGCCATAAGTGGAGAAACGTCTTGGTTGCTTCCAAGGTGGAAGCACCAGCCCACCTTAAACCAGTCTGTGTTACTACTGCTCTGAAAGGGTCGCCAACCCCTGCAATTTACCAAGTATAACACATAAGGAATGGGTAAGGGTCCTTAAAAGATCCATTTTGTCACAAGGAACCACAAAAAGTTGGCACACGTAGGGGCAACATTGCTAAGTTGGCAACACTTGCCCAAGGGTAGGAATAGACATGTGAATCTACACCAAGTTACAGAAGACGGGGGCACTTAAAATGCATCACTGATCCATGGTAATTGTAGCCGAGGAGGTCAGAAGGGCCCACATTAACTAAGTGCAGAAAACTAACAAACCCCTTTTTAGGATACTCCATGATCCAGGTCTGTAGCACCACTAAAAGGAAGGAGACTTACAAATCACCTGCTGAGTTTTAGTGTGTTGGAGAAACATAAGGAACAAATTATCTGGGGTTTCCTTACTCCTCCCTTTTTTATTTCCCTTCCCCATCACTGCCTGCCAGGATCCATGAATGAAGTTGAGGTCTCTCTCTGGATCCTGCCAGTGCTGGACTAGCCAGTTTTCTGATACACATGACAGCTTTCTTGGGATGCGGGACTATCTGCTGCTCTTACAGCATCTCACCCCGTTGTTTCTGCAGGCTACTCTAAATCAGCCTTGCATGTGATGTGGTCAAACACGGAGCCAGGGAATTCTTCTGTACTAAAGACGTGACTTCCTCCAAGCACGTATTTCCCTCAGCCCCTTGGTATCTTTGGTAGCAAGTCTTGCATCACTTTCAGGAGTGACTAGTAACCTCTTGGTGGCCTAAACTCAGTGCTGGCAAGCGGTACCAGTTCAACTGGCTGTAGTCCAGAGGCATCCACTTCTATCAGGGATGAATTTGGTACCTGGAATTTAAAAGCAGGCATTAAAATACCCAGCCTTTCATACACCCACTCCCATGAATACGATTCCTTTTCCCAGACCCTCCTCTGATGCCTAATCAGGCCTCTAAAAATCCTTATTTTCTCCATCCTCTCTTGAGACCATGTATCATTTGCTTCTAGCAAGGAGAATCAGAAGATCCCTTCACATCCCCGCTATTCTGTTCCGTATCTAACTAGACAGAGCAAGGCAAGGCACTTCTATAGCTTGGGACTCGACATTGCTACTCCCAAGCCCAGAGAGTGGCATTATTTATTACCATATGTTAGGTATCCAGGTTGCAGTCATATTGGTCTAGAAGAAAAAGCAATCAGGACTCATAGTAGAGGTGATCTCTTTTATGAGAGCAACTAGATCTTTGCAAAAAAGAATTTTCAAAAATAATTTTTAATTTTTTTTTGCAAAAATCTAGTTGGTCTCATAAGAGATCACCTCTATCATGAGTCCTGATTATTACTGTAGCAATTCAGAGTTCTAGTCGGGGACCAGGACTCCATTGTTTTTGGCACTATACAAGTAATGAATAGAAGGCCATTCCCAGCCCCAAAGAGCTTACAATCAATTGAGCCCAGAAGCTAGCAGCACAGCAAAACAGTAGACCAGCACAGCATACAGAACTCGACCCTGAGGCTCTCCTAATTGCTTGATTGCCCTGCATTTGCTCATTCTCCAGAGGTAATTGTTCCAGAGTAGCAGTGAAGGTAATGTCTGACCTGGTTTTTGAGTGATCTGCCCAAACTTCAGAATGGGATTAAAAGGAGAACAACAGGGAAGAGAGAGTTGGGGAGAAGAGTAAATTGAAAAATAAAAATACCAAACCTCAGCGGAATTGGGTACAGCTCCAATAGAAAGCTCTAAGACAAATACAGCAAAGATACAACCAGTGGTTTACATCAGAATTAGATCTAAGCTTGTACTTGAGTGTGTGTAAGTGGTAAAGTAGAAGCACTTGCACTGAGTGCTCCTTCCGTGGTTGTGCACAAGAAAAGCAACTAACATGGTAAGGAGCTAGAAGAGGACCAGCAAGACGCAAGATGTTCTGATGTACATGGAGTTAGGGGGTGGGGTTGTTTACATGTTAACGCTTCCTATTAACTATTTATTTATTCTGATTATTGTAACTCCCAGAAGCCCAAGACTGGAAAGATGCCATTGTGTTGGGCACTATACATTTGATACAGTGGGACTGTCTCTGTCTTGAGATTAGAGCCTAATGATTACACTACTGTATAGACCAAAGTTTTGCCCAAATAGGTAGATTGGTTTTGTACCCCCTTGCCAATATAGCTGTGCTGCCTAAAACCCACAGTCTGGATGCAGCTATACCAAGACAAGAGGGCTTTTGCTAGCTCAGCTAGTGTCAGAAGGAAAAATGGCAAAATTATGCTGGCCCCACACACACACCAGCCAGAAGATGTTACCACCTCTGGCAGGGGGCTCTGACAGCATAGCTAGCTGTTCTGTGATGTAGACAAGCCCTCAGTCAGTCATCTCTGACCCATGGCTTGCAGGCAACACTTGGCCCTCTGACATTGTTCATAAAACAAGGAGTTAAAGGTTAAACTGGAGGGTGTCAGGGACAGCAGAGTCTGATGCTGCCCACAGAGTGCGACTTGTTAAGTGTTGCCCATGGGCTGGCAAAGGCAGGGGACCCCTGATCTCAAGAGGTATGACAGAGGGTGGGAGGAGGGAAGGGAAATATTGCTTTCTCCAATTTACAGCCCAGGGAGCACCCAGGGGCTTGGTGACTTGCCCCATCAGCAAGAAACAGAACTAAAATTGATTCTCACATCTCCAGAGTCCCAGCCCAGTGCTTTGCGCACCAGGCTCTGCCCCTTGTCCCCAGTCCATTCCCTCCCAGTGCACTGGTGGGTATGATACCCTCTGTTCACACAGAACAGCACCTTGCAGCAGGTGCCAGTACTCTCTCCTCCACCTGTTTTGCAGCCACTAGGTACCTCACTACCAACTCTCGCCCTGCATCACCCATCAGCTCCCCCCGACCTTCCTGCAACTGGCACTGCTCCTGCCTTTGCAGTGCCCTGCTCTGCCTAGGTTGGACCCACACCTGCTCTTTGCTGAGTGGGCAGCAGGTGAGATGGCCATGAAAGGCTCTTTCTAGGGCAAATGAGTCTCACGCTTTCCCTTGCCAACACTTTTCACCCAGCCTCTGCCAGTCTGGGCGAGGCCAGCTGCAGAGTGCCCAGCTGACCCTGGCCTGGGTGCTGCCCCTGCCCTGAGTGGGTCTGGCTATAATGCAGCTGGGCTTCTTCAGCTTGGAGTGGCAGATGGATGGAGAGGAAAGGGAAGCAGGGAGCGTTTCCCCCCTCCCAGGCCTTTCTGCGTGGATTCTCTTGCAGCAATTCCATGCTAGAGGTCTCCACCGAGCTGCAGAAACAGGAACTGACTGCTTGGGAAGGTTCCTCTTTCTTTTGTGCATCACCCAGAGCGCCCGATGCAGCCCTGCCCTCTCCCCGCCTCCCTTGCAGTCTAGGATCTCAGTGAATCCAGAAAAAAATCCTGCCCTCCGCAGAGTCAGGCTTGGAGCCAAGGGAAGCAAAGGCTGGGGCAGATTGGAGCCCCCACTGCCACGTCTCGGCCCCCCTCCTTCCCTGGCACACAGGCAGCCAGAGGGTGCTGCAAGTGCGGAGATTGGGACCAGCCACACAGAAGGGCATCTGCATTGTCCCATCCTCAGCTCTGCTCCGGATCAGCACCAGCTGGCACTACCTGCCAGTCTCAGCCTTGCCCCCAGCCGGGTCCCCCCCTGCACCATCCCCCCCGTGAGAAGAGCCTCCCACCTGGGTGCTGTGGATGCTGCGCATCTCCCTGGATTGCCAGGGCTAATGCTGAGTGCTGACAGGATGGAGGAGTTTCAAAGTGAAGAAGAGGAGCCCTGGTATGACCAGCAGGATCTGGAGCAAGGTAAGGAAAGGCAAGGGTTAGGGAGGGTCCTTGCGGAGTCCAGCAGGCAGACATGCCGGGGAGAGGATCATGACCCAGCAGAAGAGGCAGAGCAAATCCTGCTCCTTAAGGTGTGGGGGGAAAGATTCTTCCCCACCTTGTGTAATCTCCCCAGCCCCAGATGTCTAATCTACCCCCAGCCTCGCCTGCAAATCTCACTGTAGAGACCATTCCTGCTGAGGGACCATCTGAAGTTTAAAACCCTGGCCCAAAGCAATCAAGAGTGGTGAATGCTGCTCCCACTTGCAGGGGGCTGAACTGGCTGCAACCCCGTGCACGTCAGTGGAGTTATTCCAGTATAAAATGGATGAGGACAGGGTCAGGCTCAGAGTTGTAACACTCAGAGGATTTAAACCAGCAATTCTCAACCAGAATGCCACAAGATCCTTTCAAGGGTGTTAGGCAACATTAGTTAGCACTGTTAGGAGTGTGAACATGATTCGCAGTATAAACCCAGAGATTTCAAACAGGAATCCATAGCATCAAAAAATATTCTGACCTGCTGTGGTCTTCCTGAACTCTTTGCAAGAGAATTGCAATGTTATTTTCCTGTAGTCAAAAACCAAGTGAAAGCTAAGAGCTGGCATTTTCCAAGGGGTATCTTGAGTCTAAGGTGGGATACCTTGAGTCTTTTTTTTTTTTTTTAAAAGGTTGAGAACTGCTGATTTAGAGCTTAGATGAGGCACTGGTGCAACACATGTATCAGTAATAATTTGTACCATGTTGAGAACATTAGGTAACATTTTCAAAAGCTCCTAAGTCACTTACAGGCCTTTGAAGATTTTACCAAGTCTCAAAAGCAGAGAAAAACTGGGGAAAGATGGAGAGAACTGTAGATCTTAAAGAACAGTATTTTAAATGACATCTGAATGCTCTTTCATGCAGTTTGGGCTTCAAGCAACTTATCTATTCCCAATTCCATATGAACACTTGCACTCATTACGTGCAGCGTTTATCTTAAGGACTGGTGCATATGTGTTGTGGTTTGGTTGTTTTTAATAGTTTAGATGAGCCATATTTTGTTGTTGATTTGTTTTTTTGTGGGGTGTGTGTGAAAACATTTTCTGAAATAAGATATCTGACAATATTGTATTCCTCTGTAGAAAATAAGGAAATTCTCAGAGTCCATTATTTACAGAGATGTTGACCATGACAACAATAATGAAATGGAGGCTGTACTTCAAGAACATGGCTCCTGGAGAATGATAGACTTCAGCAAATGGAAATTAGTGCCTGA
>NW_017728991.1:14690194-14704871 GCF_001723915.1 Gavialis gangeticus
GTTGTGTGTTTTTGGGGGTTTTTTCTTATCTAAAATAAGTGATGGGGAAAGAAAAACAGTCGTCCTGTTTCACACCAGTAGCCCATGAATGAACCAAACTGGCTGCCTGTGTTCAGTGTGAATCAATGGTGCTTAATCAAGTCAGTGTTGTCAGTCTCTGTATAGGGTGGGTTTTGTTACCAGCTAACTGCAACTAAATTGGTGATAATATAGTCCAGCAGCATATGTATTGCTTCTGCCAGCCATAGCCCTAGTAGATTTTACTGCTATATAAAAAGTTTTAACAACTTCAGCTTCAAGGTAGTAGCCAATTAAATTAATCTGGTCAAGACCTAGAGCTGTCTCCATTCATTTCCAGTTCAGCTCTCTCCCATAGCACACAATAAATATTGCTGGCTATCAGAGTCCATTTCATCAACTTTGGTACCTGAAGTACACTAGGGAAGAGAGTGGAGATGGATCTCGCCAATCAACCTAAATCATCATTACAGGCTCTTGAGTGCCTAAGGTTCATTTTCCATAGTCCATAAGGGGTTACAATTGGCCCTAGGATGGGACAAAGATGCAGTGTACCCAAAATAAATTGATGAAAGAAGGCTGGACTGTTGTAACTCCAAGGACTCTGGATATACAATAAGATTAAAATCCAGCCCTCAGCACGTAGGGAGATGGAAGAAGATGCAGGTGCCAAACTAAGACTGTTGAGAGGTCTGCAGCCCCCATGGAAGTAGGAGCTACACATCAACATTTAGCATTAAGCTAACTCAGAAGGAAAGAGGGAGAAGCCTTTAATTAAATCAGTGAAATGGAATGGTATGGCAGGGTAATTACAACAGGGATTGATTTGCATGATGCACAAAGCTCTTCAGTGAGGACACTGCTCTACTTTGTACGTGTACACTGAGCCTTTCTGTTACAGTCCAATGACGGAAGGCCAAAGCTTCAATGACAACGTGATCATGGAGCTTTTAGTTCTTGGTTTGAGATCGGAGGGGGCAGGGAAGCAACAAAGCACAGCACTAGACAACTAGGCATTATACATTACTAGGAGGATCCAAATACCAATGGCCCAGGGGTTATGGGCAGGCAGCATTTGGCAGTAGATTTAGAAAGGAGGCATTGACAAAGGCGTATGCTAAGATTGCAGGAGGGCGAGTTTTTTGGCAGGCATGCCACAAATTAAGCACTTTGTTCTCCCGAGAGCCACTCCAATCCCCTTCCCCTACCTGATCTACTGTTCTATTTTCTGTTCCCTGCCCTCTCCCTATTCTGGCACATGCCACAGCTGCCTGGACCACAGGTTGGCCACCCCATAATACGAGACCATTTATTGAGCAAGAGGTGTGATGGTTGAGGGCAAACCGAATCTGGGTGAGTCGAGTACAGTTGGATGAGCCAGTTGGTCGCTGGAACTTTGAGACGGTGCTGCACCATCAAATATTTATCACATTTGCATCCAAAACTGTTTGCTAAGCACCAGCTGGCTTAACAGAGAACTGTGATGCTTACATTTCCTAACCACTTGGGTAACATAGCCTGTGTAGAGTAAATCACACCTCATGTTCCTCCAAGCACCTGCTGCTTTCTCCACATGCCTACCCAGCTCCAGCACTGAAAAGAACATTACTTACAAAGGGAAAAAAAAAAAAGGAATGACTTCAGCAAGCCAAACCCTAGAAACTGCAATTCAGGAGGACCAGGAGTAATGGATCATCAACCTGGTGCTACCGGGGAGTTAACATACAAGAGGATCTGGCCTTTGTCTTTAAGGAGCTTTAGGTCATAGGCAGCCAAAGAAGATTCAGTAGCTGATTTCACTGCAACATGGCTGGGTGTTATATTAAGTCTTTCCTGGAAGTGTAGATGCAAATCCCAGCTGCAAAACCTGACAGCTTGGACTGTCCAAACATCAATAGCAAGATGGACCAGATGACTTCACCAAGATGTTTTCTGTGTGCTTTGTGCCTTCACCTTTAAAGGGGACTATTTAATAGAAGTAACAGATTTGTAAGCAGTGGGTTTCTAGTTTCCATCCCAAACTTTCCAAATACAGGCAGCGTCCACCAAAACAGCCACACAGCATAGCTTCATTTTAGCCACAGCATCATTTCTTCCCCTGCCGTCCTGCCGAGCTGGGCAAAAGGCCTGTTTGGATTTGCAGCTTTTAGAGAATGCTAAAAACAGAAGCGTCTCACATACTCCAAGTCCTAGAGAAAAGGGACAAGGAGCCTTTCCTCCACAGCTGGGAAGTGCTGATGTGGCTGAAGTTACATCATGCCCTGTGGAATGTTTGTGCAGGGAGAACTCAAGGGAAGGAGAGAGAGTTAAAATTAGAAGCCAGAATCACGGACACCTTTACTGATCATTAAAAGCATGCAAATGCCTTTGTTATGAATGCAAACTGAGTTAATGCAAACTAATGGAAGCTGGATCTAAATCACTCCAGGCAAATATTTCCCCCGCAACACACACACACCCTCCTCATTGTGCCCCTCCATTTCCCAAGTGGATTTCTGGATCATTCCCTGCCAGCTCCTCATTTCCCAAGGAGGTGATACAGGTCAGGTCTACAGCCAACAAGTATTCAGTGCAGCTCAAAAGGAGCAGGGCTGCACAAATGAACATTGTACTCTCCTGATCCGTGGGTCAATTCAGAGATCTCATGCAAATTACAGCAGCCAGAAGGCTGCTGTAAATTATGCCAGCTGCTAACAAGGTTAAGGATAAGATATAAAAGAGCAGGGGGCAAGGAAGCCCCAGGCATATTCCCCTTTCCCCTGACCACATCCTTATACTGGCAGCAGAGTAATGGGTTGTGTAGAAGCCCTTGATTCAGCTCAGTGCCACTCTTGCATTCCCCTACATTGAAGCAGTCCTCCCACAACCAGTCAGACCAACTCCTAGGCCGTTCCACACCAGCAGCATCACTACACTGTGCAATGTGGGGCTTGGCAGTGTCCAGCCTGTATACCTTTCCTTAATCCTCCCCAGAGGTAGCTGCATTGCTTCCAGGCTAATAAGGTAAATGACAAGCACTGAGCACATACGTCTCCTATCGACTGATCTGGCTGAAGATACTGAGTTATAAGTCTAAGATAAAGCCAAGTCCTACACATGGCCACAAATCCAGGAGCACAGAGGGTATTTTCTAAGCTTAGAGTCAACCACCAGGATCCTTGATGTGTCCAGGAGACACAGCCTCCTGTTTTGTTATAGCATAAACTAATCTTGATGATTCATCAAGATGGAACTAGCAATCTGCAGGCACATCTACAGGTTCATTAATGTGCTTTTGCTACCATGCATTAAATTTGGTACCTCTAGGGTAAGGTACCAAATAAATGTGCATTAGGCTGCCCTAATGTACAGTAGCCAAAGTGCCCACTTCTTTAGCGATGCTTAATGGGCAGTAATCTATCTTTACTCTGCCTTAGTGTATTAGCATGGTTTTTGATATGACGCTTTAATGCGCAGTAAAATAGACTACTTTGCATTAAAGCACACATGTAGGCATGCCTAGTTTCTCCAAGAAGGAAGCAATTGTTGCTTTGTGGAGCAGAGGTAGTCCCTATCTTCCACCCAGCCTGATGCAAGCCTGGCTGCTCAGCAACACTAGACTGCAGTGGTTAACTTGGTTTGGGTTCACCCAACTCTCTCTGCAGTGGCTGAGGCCTTTATTTATTTATCTATCAGTGTGATACTGGAGGCAATGGAAAGTTTTCGGTGACTAACTGCCAAGCTGTTTTGGAAATCATACGCTTAAAACAACCAACACAGCGCAGAGCAACCGGATGCCGGGATAATCTCATTTCCACATCTTATATTTAGCCCAGTATCTCAGCTGGGAAGAGATCGAGTCTCCAAGTTTGACAAAGTTCTGGGAATAAATATTCCTCCCTCTCCGAAAATTAAAAAAAAATAATAATCAGCTGGAGAGGCAAGAAGAGAGGGAGTAGAAAGACCCCATCAAGAGTCTGCTTGGGCATCTCTTTTTGAGCCCATTCATAGAAACACCTTCCACATCCACTGAAGTTCAAGCATCTTGTTCCAGATGTGGGAGGGAGTGACATTAGAAAGCCATCTGGAAAGTTAAAAACAGGAAAGGAAAACTAGATAGGTTCTCAGCCTGTCCTGCCCTATAACACCCAGCTGACCTGAGGTATTTTGCCTCGGCCAGGCTGTGCGCGGAGAATTTCCACCATCAGTCATAAAGGACGCTCCATCCATAGCAGCCCAAATCACTGCTGGGTATGGGGAAGGCAGAAGTTAAAACCAACCTGCTGCCTATTTAGAAATAGCCTCTTCAGACTGACGCACAGTTCTCCCATGGACGTACTTTTTTCTTCTTCATACTCTTCCTCTGTACAGGACATCATTTTTGTCCCCATCACCAGCTAACTAAGGGCCCAATCCTGTTCCCTCTAAAGAAAATATGAGATTCTAGGAAGAGAAATCAGGCTTTACGTGAGAAACAAGGCAGCACAGCCGGGAAAAAACTGTCATTGAACAAGTCCCTGCATTAATACTGGGGTTTGATCCCGAGCACTCAGTCCCTTGCAGGGTCAGGCTGTGGCCAAATAAAAAGCAGCCTTATTTAACAAGTCCTACTGTGCAGAACTTGGATACTTTTAGATGCCACTGGCCTCCACTGCTACTGGAGATTTTTCTACGAGAAGGTAAAAGTAAGGCTCCCCCTCACCCAGCCCCACGTGAAAGCCCTAAGTCTAAAACCTCTCTGCCTGGTCTGGCTAAATGCATCTGCGTGGCTGCAAGGGATGCGTTGCCGTGGTAGAGTCGTGCTGCCTCTTGGACAGGCTCAGAAAGCCTGCGCAGCCCAGGGGCTTTAAAAACCATGCACCGGCAATGTGCTGCCTCCTTGCAACCCCCCACCAAGGTTTCTAATTGGACCTGCTGAGCATAGTTGCAGAATGTGGCACTATATTTACTCTTTTGCCTTTGCAGCCTGACATACTGGAAAGGCCCTGGAGGAATGAGCTTCTGAGATTTCTGATCATGTTAACCACACACAACACAGCAGTTGGAACGAAGCCTGCTTTGTGAAAAGCGTCGGATCAGTACTCCTAGAGATGATTGGTACAAGAGGGCCACTTCTCCCACCTAGTTAGGGTACTGGAACAGAGGGGGAGAGTACCAGCTCTAGGCACCAATTTAAGAGTTGGCCATCGCTAGTGACCACCTGGCCACACGACTGCCAACTGTGCCTCTGGATCGTTCCTTGGTGTCAATCCGTATTCTTCCATCAATGTGGGTGAGACTACACAAGTTCTGGTCCAAGCAGTACAAGCTCCCCCTGCTAACGTGCCTCACCCTTAATTGAACCTCCTCAATTAGGATAGACTCCTAAAGCAGTCTATCCCCAGGCCCATTCCATCTACCCTACCAATTATAGAGATACAAGGGAAACTATCACCATAGGACATAATAAAACACAGGTTTTTTCCTTAGCATGCAAGAAAGTGATCCATCTTGGGAAGACATGCTCTACCCTTGTTAATATAGGGCTATGCAAGAGATAGGTCTGCAGAGAGACTGGTTCTTGGAGTTGGAGCAAAGTTGCATGCAAAGAGGGTTTAGACCAGGGGTGGGCAAAATGCGGCCCGTGGGTCAGATGCAGCCCCCCAAGCCATTCTACCCGGCCCACAGGGCCCCTAAAAAATTTAAAAAATTAATATATCTGACCCTGGCTGCTTGTTATGCGGCCCTTGATGGCTTGCCAAAACTCAGTAAGCGGCTCTCTGCCTGAAATAATTGCCCACCCCTGGTTTAGACTTAAGGCCTGCTTACGGTGGTGGGGGGGACCTTACTTCTACTTTTTCATAGAGAGTCTCCAGTAGCGGTGGAGGCCAGATCCAAGGAGTGCCTGAAAGGGAAGGCCATGTTTATGTCCACCTGTGATCCAGGACTGAAGTGTGTATAGAAATAAAGCAGGTGACACTTCGAACATGCCCAGCCTCATCATCACCTCTTCTCTCCTAGGAAGCCAAGCTGACAAGGCTCTGGCATCACAGACCATACAGCAGACTTGCACTGGTATCAGATAAGGACACGGGTGTTGGGAGGAAAGTAAAAAGGTCTAGGCCAGAGCCTAGATGGCCCACTGGCCTAGCGTGGTTATAGCTTGCCAGTTTCTGTAGCCAGTGACAAATGAGAGAGCAATGGGGCCATCACATCCAGCTCCCTTGAACTCCCCCACCTGATTGCCCAGGTGCCCACTTACAGCTGGCTCAGCCACCAGCAGCCTGTAGCACACATCTGCAGTGAAGCTCAGATGTATGCCTCACCCCTTGCTGCCCTTGTGGCATTGAGAGAAGCAGGTTTCCTTTTTGTTTGTGGAGCCCTGTCCCCCAGGAATGGGAGTGAGATCAACTCATTCCACAGTCCATTCAATAGCCTCTGGCTGATGAGTCCTTCCAGAGACTCCTGAGCCTGGATGTGTTTGAACAGGCAACCTAGAGGCTTAAGGCTCTTACAACCTGTTCAGTACCACCCCCCACCAAGCCACCTGCTGCTGCCCTGCCCTAAAAGGATGGGGCAGAGCTCAGGGTAGCGGGCCCAGCTAAAACAGGGCACAATTCTGTCCACACTACCACAAGTGCTCCCTCACCTCCTCTATTCAATCACCGATTCTGGCTTCAGACTCACAGGGTATCTAGACACTGAATAAGGAAGCCTGGAAGGACAGAGAATGAAGGAAACCCACAACAGACGAGAAGATTTGAGAACAGGCATCCTATTCTTTAAGTCTAGACAGGAAGCCAGGCATGCTGAAGGAGGCTCTACAGTGCAGCATAATATCTATAGAATAAGAAAAAAAAAAAGTGACATTTCTAAAGGGAGCTCCTTGTTCAGCATCAAATGAAAGCAGCACTTCCTGGGATCCTTCACCAGGGTGGCAGAAGTTGCACATGCAGGGCAGCTCAAAGCTTCAGTGCTGAGAGGTGGTCACATCTGACAGATGATCCTTGGGCAGGTGTGGATTGGGAACCATTGTTGCTCAGCAACAGAGCAAGCCCAGATGGCTCTGCATCCATTTCCCTCTCAGAAAGAGGGATGCAGACCTGGTGCCAACTCTTCTTGGCTAAGGGAGAGGCAGGGACAGTAACAATGGCCAGGGAAGCTTCAGAAGACATTGGTCAGTGCAGCAAAAACAGGAAGGGAGGAAAGGAGATGCAGAGCACCTGCCAAAAACTAACTTTTGCCTATAAGAAATACCGCCTCCACCCTTCAGAGACTGCCTCTCAAGACCAGGGTAACTGCACTGACTTCAGTAACTATTCCTGGTTCAAGCCAGCATAAGGAAAAAAACCCTTAGGCCATCACCAGCTGATCCAGCTGTGGGAGCCACCCCTACAAGGGCCCCCTCTCCCCCTCTGCATGCAGTCCAGTGGTTTGCCAGATGCTGACAGATGCAGCTTGTTCACTCCAGGCACTGGCAAGTTGGGAGGCCGCTGGAGCCCTGTCCGCTCTTATGGCCTGCTGCAGAGCGGCAGCAACAATAGTGCACAAATCCTCACTGGAGCTGATCCTCACAGCAATGGGCCCAGGGCCTGGAGTAGACAAGCTTGTACTAGAATCAGTGGGTCCAATCCCAGGCTGGCATCAGAGCTGCTCCTTTGTTTAGAAAGCAATGAGTTCACCTGTGTAAGGCACTCAAAGGCAATCACTTCATTACCCTCTGCCCCCGATCACTGCCTGGAGGAAGAGAGCAGGCAGGAAGAGTTTTGGCATCTTCCCCCCCCCCTTCTGCTTTATTTCCCCAGCAGCTGCCACTGCTGTTTATTTAGGAGCATTTATGGCTGGATACAATCAGGCAGGGACAAAGCAACCAATCCCTGCGCCAACCAGTGGGTCAGTTTAGATAAGAGATGGAGAATGACAAAGGAAGAGGCCAAGCTCGTGCCCACTGGGCCCAACAGCAGAGCCTACACTGATCTTTAAGGGAGCAGGCTCGGTGCATGTGTGCTTATAAAGTGGAAATGTAACAGTCACTTGGTTTGTGAGACATTAGCATTCCAGTGGGATTCCAGCCAGGGAACACTACACTTGTGCCTGTTCATAAGGGACTTTGCTTAGGCAGAGAGAATGATGGAAAGGAAAAAAAAAGAGAAGGGGGAAAGAGAGAATGGGGGGAATGAGCAGAAAAGTTAAGAAGAGGGGGAAGAGGTAGGGAAGGGGGCAAATTGATTCAAGCTGGGAGAGCAAGGTGCAAGCTGTACGCTCCTAAGTCAGCCTTGCCCCATGCAATGGAAAATGAATTCATCCAGGGTGAGGGGGTGGGCAGCATTGCTTCCTTCTCTCCTCATTGGGGTCTCCCTAGTTGCGGTTTGTGGTTCCAGAGTCACTGGAGAGGTGCCCCTTTCTAGCGCCAGCTCCACATTTCACAAAGCAGAGATGACAGCCAGTTTATACGGCTACAGCCTCCCACTTGGTGCCACCTGCAGGGGCTCTACCACAGAAGCTGGAATAGCTGAGACCACCTAAAACATTCTGCAAAAGGAGGAAAGGACAATCAAGGTCAAGGAAGGGCAAAAGGAAAAGAGAACAAGGCCAGAGAGAGACCCAGAAAGCCAGGCTCATACAACAGCTAAGTGCATTAGTCACAGTCCCGGCTGGAACCAAATGGAAAATTGAAAAGATTGACCTCCCCCACCCCCGGTCTGGCTTCTGCTCCCTCATCCTTACCCGAGGGAACCTTTATCTTAACCTCGTAAAAATTTCTGCAGAGCAGTTAGTGTCTCTGCAGTATGCCAGACTGCACCAGATAGGACACATTTGAAGAACAGCTCCCCACACAGGATGCACCCGAATTGCCTTTCAGTCTAATGTCATCCCACTGACTCCAGGAGTTATTCCAGGTTCACACTGGAAAGCTCAGAGCCTTCAGCAATTTATGCAGAGGGCAGTTGTCCCAAAAGAGTGTCACTGCGCAGGAAGCCTTATCAGCTGATCTGGAAGCCACACAGGAGCTGCATTACTCCCTCCCCTGCCCTGCCAACACTTTTGCACTCTGCCAGGTGCTGTCAGCTTAGTCTCCCAGCACCTTGGCAAGTTCCACTCCAGCGGTTTCTCAGATGCCACCAGCTCTCACTGCGCACCCTCGCTGCATTGCCCATCATGGGACAGCAACCCCAGCAGCATGCAGAGCCAGGTTGGAGCTGATCTCATGGTAAGGGGCCTAGAACACACAAGTCCCCCTACTAAAATCACTGAGTCAGATACCTAGCCAGCATGAACAGAGGTCACTATTTAGCTAGGTTTCCAATAATAAATACTCCTACCCAAAGCTGGAGGCACTCTCATGTAATTAATCATACAGTAAATACAATCAAGTTTAACATCAGCAGTTTTAAAGTAATCAGTCCTACAGGAACTCAGCTGGGCAGCCAGCCACCTACCCATTCATCAGCCAGGCAGCAAATCCTTAAATTTCTCTAGAGACCCTCTCAAGCAGGTATGCTGCAGGCTTGGAAAGCCATCAAGCTTGGGCTAGCTCAAGAGTGGGGAAAAGAACCACAGACAAGACCCTGCCAAACCCATCTCTCTCTTCTAATGAGGGAGAGATAAGTTGAGGGCCATGGAGTCAGCCTAGGTGGGGAAGCACACACTTACTTAACCCAGCCCCCAGTCATTCAGGGCTTCCTGGCAACACCTTAGCTCCAACTGGAGCCAATGAGCAGCATTCAAATCAAAGCAGTTGCATCAAGTTTACATTGGCTGTGAATCCAACCCCTTACTCTCTATCGAAAATATGTCACGTTTGTGCTGGGGTTCCAAGAGGAGCAAGTCTGGCCCTTTACAACCAGCAGCTCAGAGCTTGGGCGTTGCTGTCTATGGGCTGGGCCTTCCCAGCTTCCACTGGCTTCCTATGGGATCACAGATGTGCAGCACCTCTGAAAATCATGCATTTGCTGTGCGAGGGCTGGGTTTCACAGCCTAGCTAAATCAATTATATAAATGTAAAGTGTGTCGGGGGGGGGACAATTTCTCCAAACTAACTGCTTCTTCTGGGTGATCATGCCATCCCCCAAAACACTGTATTTAGAAGAGAACATTAGCTCAACTAAAAGATGGCAACGCACCAGAAAGCAGATAGATGTCCCCATCCTACAAGTCAGCTCCCAAATCCCCCAAACTCCATCATCAGCTGGACTCTATGCTGTACAAACAGAGGCAGCCTGGGGTGGCAGGACAAAGCTCCCTTTTTGCTGCCAAAACTTGAGGCTGTGAGCAGGCTAAACACACATCAGACCTAACTGAAGAGAATAAGAAACTTAGTGGTGAGAGCTGTGCTCTCATGATGGGCGGTGTGCCCTGGTCCCCAAAGAAGTCTGTATAGCTCAAGTCAGCGGTTCCACTGTCCACCATCAATTTAAAATGATGCCACCTTAGGTACCACCAGCAAATTTTTCAGTTCAACCTTAAGTATCACCAGCAATTTTTTGTCATATAAGGTACTTATAATAAATCTGTTAATGCATACCACTGGTGGTACACATCCCACAGATTGGGAACCACAATGGTGGAGTGCTCCTTTTCGCTCCCTGAATTGACTCTCTTCCATCTTCTCTCAAAGGAAAAAAAGACCCTTTTCTGAGCTGTTTCTACCTTCCACCCTCATCTCTTCACACCCCTACCCAAACGCTGCCTGTTTTTCTAGTTAAATTATTGTTGACAGGGTCCTTTAAATTGCGATGCTGGATCCTTTGCTGCCTAATCCACTTAACTCAACCCTAGCAGATTAAATTGGATGCCATATGGTGGGGACTGTGCTGCTGTAATCTGCTGGGACAAGGAGATTCTTGCTTCACTACCTGAAGCGTGCCAGGGACTTCTCTTTCTAGGTTCCTCTGAGCTCACGCCTTCCTTGCTGAGCAAATCAGGCAGGACAGGATATGCTTTTGCAGCACGTTTACCATCAGCAAAAATATGTGCTCTAGAAGGGCTGGGGAAGGGAGATAGCACTTGTACAGATAACCAGGACCCAAGCAGCTGAGGAAGGAGAAATGTTCCCTCCACCCTCTGCAGAGTCTAACATAATGCCTCCCCAACCCCCCTCTGCCTTCCCCTTTGTCAGGCATTCAATCCCCAGAGGGCACATTGGAAATTGGAGACCTGTCTGCACCTAGCGGAAGGTGAATGAGGTCTATGTACTGGCAGCTCTACCAATATTTTGATTATAGTCCTTACTTTGATTGCTGCCCTCAGACCTAGTGACTCTGGACTGACTTTGTGACTGTTATTAAAAGGCTGGATCTCCAGATAGCAGCTGCAGTATAGCCCACAGCTGGACAGCAGAGTCCCAAGGATCAGGGAAGAGATTCAAGGATGCCACTGCCAACCAGGAGTTTAGGACTAGATGCCGAGAATGAGCCATCTCCCTGCACAGGCACTGGAGGCGCATTACTACACGCACACCCACACAGCCTGAGAAGGCTCCATTATGTCTACAGGCAATATAAGAAAATAGCAGAGCCTTAATTAGTTAACCTGCCCCCCCATCACCTGCACACCTGATAAATGAGGTATCCCATTTTACCGGTGGAGAATCTGAAGCACTGAGAAGTTATTTTCCCCAAATCCAGGTTTGCATAAGAGCTCAGAGTACAATGCAGAAGTCCTCACTCCCACTCCCCTCTAAACAACCAAATACTAGTGCTGGGTTAAATTAACCTCTGGAAGAAGCTGCAG
Organism: Gavialis gangeticus; assembly: GCF_001723915.1. NCBI lineage: Eukaryota > Metazoa > Chordata > Crocodylia > Gavialidae > Gavialis > Gavialis gangeticus. The sequence continues at coordinate 14,701,904 of NW_017728991.1, forward strand.
ATATTTTAGACCTCCTATATGGCCACTGTGAAATGCATCTGATGCTTGTTAATGGCCACAGACATCTACGTGGGTGTTAAAATGTACTGGGAAAAATGGTTAGGATATCAGACCCGGCCTCCCATATTCAAAATGGCATTAGCAACCCCAACCCTTTTTTAAAAACAAAGCATAAGTTATTCCAAAAAAAAATACATAGTGACATTTTTGTCTCTCTCTTTTGGTGCTGCAGGTGACAGGGTCACATTTTCAGGCTTTTCACTGAAACCATGAGCACTAGAAACTTAATTAAAAAAAAAAAACAAGCCAAGATTCTCACACAATCACATGACTCCCGGAGAAGGGGGTTTAGGAAAAGCCCCAGTTACCAGGAGGCTGCAGTACCACTGTGAGACTCAGCAGTGTTGTTATAAGGATCAAGGCATCGAACAGATGGTGTCACCTCCAGGTGTCTATCAAACTTGGGGCAGCCCCAGACTTGGCATTTTAGCAAGGGGGGCAATTAAGCCTGATAACAAAGTTGGCTGAACAGTTACTGAACACAAAGCAACCTGCACCCTCTCAGTCCTTCCCTGGCAATCTGTCCATTTCCACCGTGTCCCAAGGGCTTTCAAAGGCAAAGGCAATGGCAATAAATTGGTGCTGCCTTAGACACACCTGAATTACAAGGTATCCACTTTTAGTTACTACTGGGTGGATGGGAAGATAGTAAGGGAATGAGTGGCTGAGGTGCTGCAGAATTATTCGGCTGCTTCTGGGGCCTGGACAGACAGCTGGTAGTTAACACATGGCCCCAGTTGTGCCGTGTTAGATGCAGTCCCCACCAACCCAGGACCTGTTGCCTATGTTCAGCAAGGGGACAATCGCAGGGCAGACACTTGCAATAACAGGAATTTGCTAATCCCATTATGGAGGCTGAGGTCTAGGAGTGAGGAGCAAGCTGACAGGGATGTTGGCCTTCTTCCTTCTGCCATGGCAATAGAGCCCAAACAGTCAGTGCCCAGAGGGAGTAAAGTGCAGCCATAGCAAGTAGAGGTGGAGCTTCAACTAGCACCTCAATGCCAGCGCTGCCTCCTCAGTGTCCCTCCCTGTGACTTACAAAGAGAAGTTTGACTGACAAGGCAGGCAGGCTCGGGAGCCAGGCCACCAACTGACTCTCATGCCTGGAGGACAATAAACTTGAGAACCAGTGAAGTGGCCTGATGCCAACGTGTCCCGCAGGCAGGCACAGCATACCGCTGCCACCTCCGCACAGACTCACCAGCAGCTGTGCAAAGGCATCCTGAGAACCTGCTCCATTTCCCCCAGGCCACGGGAAGCTTTATTACTCATGCCAATCTACTAGTGGATGATGGATGGGTGCCAGGAAAGGTTTAGTCACCGTCTTAATCAGATGTATCATTTCCCAAGTATCCCCAGGGTCCCAGGATGCATTACAAAGTAGGGATCCAACCCTAAGAAGTCACGTGCCCCCTCAAATGCCACTGACTTTAAACAACAGAGGTTAAAGACCCTCAGCAGCTTGTTGGATCAGGCTTTATGGGTGCCCTCCTGAATCCCACGGCAGCCTAGTGGCAGCACAAAATGGCCACGTAATTGGCTCAAATAGTCAACAAGGAATTCCCTGGGGTGTATGGACACATGCCCACTGTAGCTGGAGGTCCGAAACCCTCCCAACATCAGCAGTGTAAGGGGACAAAGTCAAAGTGCAGCAACCCCCAATATTCCCAAACAAGCTGATAATACCTTGGGGTCTCTTCTATGTAGGATATCATTTAGAGCAGCCCCGAGGTTGTCCTAAATTCCATCAGGGACTGAGCTGCTTCCTTTGCAGCTGGACGCAGTAGAGGATCGAGCCCTGGGAATGAGCACTCCAAGGTTGGTCCCTATGTTAATAAAACCCCTGGAAATGCAGGCAGCTAGGGTGAAAGACATCCAGCAACCAGCCCACAATACCGTACAGGAATGGTCGGAGCAGAAACATGGTATCAGGAGGGACCCAGCCCAGCCACAACTGGTGCAGGCAGTGCCTTAATGCCCAAGAGGAGGCAGCTGACTGGTTCTCAAGGTCCTACCTGAGCAATCCAGGCACTGCGCTGAGCTCCAGTCTACCTCAGAAAGGGGATTTCCATCCTACCATTGCAGGAAACCTTGGTCCCACCAGTTTGTTCTTTTTATTTTCCAGACCTGCACTTGGCGGCCGAACTGGGGAAGACGCTGCTGGAGCGCAACAAAGAGCTGGAAGATTCACTGCAGCAGATGTACACAACCAATGAGGAGCAAGTGCAAGAGATAGAGGTTTTTTTTTGTGGGGGGAGGGTTGTTTTGTTTTTTATTTAATTTATATCCAAGGCCAGATTAGCCAAAACTAATCCCAAATCTAAGAGTCCACAACCATAAGCAGCCCTACTACCAGCAAACATCCGGCAGGCCTCTCCGTTGACACTGTGACCACCTGTGATGAATGTAGGAAGCCTTGCAGCTGCCTCGCTGCAGCCAGTGTGGGCTACTGGGTGGATACAAGATTGGAGGGATGTGTTGTGGGGGGAGAGGAGTTAGGGACACTTAGTACCCAAGGCTGAGTGGGACCAGCCCTAAACAGGGTCCCCTCTCCCCAAAGTCAAGTTTTTTATCCCCTCTTCCCCCAGAGAGCAGCTTTAGGAAGATGAGTCTTAGTTACATCAGGGTATGGACATTAGGCCTGTGTGAAGCGGCTAGTATTCTTCGGATTTGGCCAATTCGGGGGACAGTGTTTTGATTCGGTGATTCGAAACACTGTCCTGATTTGATTCGGCTGAATCTCTAAATCAGCCAGGCCAGGCCCAACCCCCGCCCTGGCAATGGCTGCCCAGCCTCCCCAGCTCCCGGCTCGTTAAAAAAAAAGCCCCAGTTCAGCGGGTGCTGCCAGGTAAAGGGCAATCCCTGCTGCCCCCCACTGCCCCACGCTGCATGGGAGGCTCTGCACAAG
>NW_017728991.1:14705463-14705734 GCF_001723915.1 Gavialis gangeticus
AAAGTTCAGGTCACCCGTGATGACCACGTCCTTTGACCTCACTACCTCCATGAGCAGACTGAAGAATTCCTAGTCTAGCTCTTCCCCTTGGCTGGGTGGCCTGTAGTAGACCCCCACCAATAAGTCCCTTTCCCCTCGACTGCCTTGTATTATAACCCAGAGCACTTCCGTGTGCCCCTCCTCTGACTCTGTGCTACCTGGTGAGGATGTGTATTCCTCCTCAATGTAGATCACCACACCCCCGCCTTTCCTCCCTGTCCTGTCCCTCCTG
>NW_017728991.1:14706746-14718826 GCF_001723915.1 Gavialis gangeticus
GCTAGGATCTGGAATCAACTTCCAAGAGAAGTGGTGCTGGCTCCTACTCTGGGGGTCTTTAAGACAAGGCTTGACAATCACCTTGCTGGGGTCACTTGACCCCAGTACTCTTTCCTGGCATGGCAGGGGGTCAGACTCAATGATCTGCTCAGGTCCCTTTCCACCCTACTAACTATGAAACTATGAGGGGGCTCGCGCAGAGCCCCCTCACTCCCCCTGCCCCTTCACGGGTGCTCCACCTGGGCCAGCTCTGGCCCTTTAAGAAAAAAATCCCCCAAAACACCCCACACTCACTACTCCTGCTGGTGGGGGGCAATCCCTACTGCTCCCTGCTGCCCCGCACCATGTGGGGGGCTCTGTACAGGCCCCTGACTGCCAAGGCCACTGCAGGAGTGGGGAATCCAGGGGTTTTCTCAGGTATTTTTCCTTAAAGGGCCAGGGCTGGCCCAGGCAGGACACCCGTGGTGGGGGCCGGGGGAGCAGGGTGGGGTCAGGGGGCTCATGCAGAGCCCCCCATGAAGCGTGGGGTAGTGGGGGCCAGCGGGGATCGCACCCCCCCACCCGGCAGCACCTGGTGAGCTCTGGGGCTTTTTTTTAAAGTGCCGAGCTGGGGGGGGCAGAAGCAGCCATGGGGGGGCTGGGGCAGCAGGCGGAGGTGGAGGGGACTGGGGGAGCAGGAAGGGTCGGGGGGGCTGGCAAGGGTCCCCCCATGGTCCCCTCTCGACTCCCCCGCTCCTAGTACTTATCAGCTTTGAGTCGGCTGCAGCTCCCTGCTGCAGCCACTGGTGACTGCCCGAATCATCCAAGCTCTCCAAATCTTTGCCAAAGATTCGGGGAGTTTTGAATTTATTTGGATCTTAAATTGGTCCCCTGATTTGACTCAGATTCAGAGATTCGGCCACCAAATTGGGCCATATCTCCTCCGAATCGAATCACCACCCAAAGCATCACACAGCCCTAATGGACACGCAAACAACTTACTGGGTGTATCTACACAAGACGCTTACTGCACAGTAGCTCGTTACTACTGCGCAGTAGCATCGCAGGGCATGAACCGTGACATGATGCCACTGCACAGCAAGCAGCAGCAGGCAACCATGCCAGGACGCTACTGCACAGTAACGCTTGTTACTGCACAGTCATTTAGTACTTGGTTATGTAAGTACTAAAAGACCGCGCAGTAAGAACTGTGCAGTGGGCGTCTCGTGTAAATGCACCCATTGCATGGTAAGAGGCAGAACCTGACTACGTGACACCCGCTCTGGGGTAAGTGCCTGGATGTACACTCTTACCCCGTGAGCAGTATCCAGGGACAGGGCATGCATACGAACAGTTACTCTGGAGTAGCCAGCTTTTGGTAAAGCCTCAACCCTTCAACACCAGGGTAATTTGTTCCTATGCCTGAGCCCTTTGTCCCTGCCCCAGAACTCAAGCTGGCTTCTCTGCAGAACTTCACAGAAAGGGTACAATTGTTTCAATGCCTCTCGCCCTGCCTCAATTCCAGTTATTTTCAAATCATGCTTACTACAGCTGTGCCTAGAGGCCAAGCGAGACTGCAGCTCCATTGTTCACAGGCCTGTGGAAACCTAGTACAAGAGACAGCTCTTGTTCCCGAAAAGCTACCCTCTAAATAAACGAGGCAGACCCGGGATAGACAGGGGAGAGAACACACGCGCGAGATGGTGCATGAGATGATCATGTGAGAAGAATAAATGCACAGACTCTGTGGTCCCTCACTACCCTCATCCTTGAGATTCAGGGCTGAGAGAGTCAGGACAGGCTGCAAACCACAGCTCTTCAACCAGCTGCAGACGCTCGCAGGACAGGGTACAGCAGCGAGGAAAGAAAGTAGGGAATGTGGTTCTTCAAATGGGAACCAGCCCTTCATGATACTAAGTGCTTCCTGGGAGAGACTGAATACCCTCAGCTCCAAGTGACATCAGGGAGAGCTTGGTGCCTGGTGCCTTTCAAGACCAAGTGAAAGGGGAGGAGATTTAGGGGGCAGGTTTGTGTGAACAAGGAGAACCCCAAAGGTCTCCTCCCATTTCATGGACTCCTGACTTCTTCTTTCAGTACCTGACAAAGCAGCTGGAGATGTTGCGCCAGATGAACGAACAGCACGCTAAGGTCTATGAGCAGCTGGACCTGACAGCGCGGGACCTGGAGCTGGCCAACCAGAAGCTCGTGCTGGAGAGCAAGACATCCCAGCAGAAGATACAGTGGTAAGACTCGCCATAACGTTTGCTCCTTTCCTCAGGTTAGCAATCAGCACAGTAATCCTGGGGCCAGGCTGCAGCAAAATGTCTTACCTACAGCTGGCAAGGCAAGTGACAGTCCTGTCTGACAACAAGAGAGTCTATTTGGAGAACCATGTTCCCTGAACTGCAGGACCACAATCATGTTAAGAGTCTCGGGGGGAAACAATGATGGACAGCTGACTAGGATGCAGATCACACACAGAGAGCAATGCAGACCAGGCTATTCCCTGGCAGCTGACGCCAGTTTATTCGTAACATTTTCCCATCTAAGAGGAACCCCTGATCCATATCAATCCCTATCAACAACTCTGTCCCTGCAACACCCCCTGTTTAAAAAGATAAGACAGAACTAAGAGCTGCACAGGCTGCAAACACTATCTGACAAACCCCACTTGTAACCAGAGCGAAAAATAATCTCTGGCTGGTTTCTAAATTTTTATTTCTCCAAAAGATACAGGAGGAGGAAGAAGCTGGCTGTCACCCTCCCTACTTCTCTTTAAATGCAGAGATATTTTAGCCTCTTCCCAGGAGGTTACTGTTCTAACCAGCTGATCCAAGAGCAGTCGACTGCCACCTCCTCATCCACCTGCTCCCACCACATGCCCACATACCATGTCTAAATTCAGGAAAGAAAATGCATGGGTGCTGTTCAAACCCCAAAGCTGCATTCCCAACACATCCAAAATCCCCACAGATAAAGAATCCAGGTGGTGAGAGGAATGCAGGATCTGCTCTCGGATGAGTGCTTCCCTCCCCGCTTTCCCCACACAGGGAGGATTTTCCTTCCAGAAGTCCTTCGCCAAAAAGATACCCAGTTCCTTTGATGCCTCATCTCTCTCATTTTTACTCTCTTTCTCTGACCTGGCCGGTCCTGCAGCCTAACAGAAACCATCGAGGGGCTACAAAACCAGGTGGAGGAGCTGCAAAAGCAAGTGGAGGAGATGCGGAGTTTGGAGCAACTCCGCATACGGCGGGAGAAGAGGGAGCGGCGTCGAACCATCCATACCTTCCCCTGCCTCAAGGAGCTCTGCTCAAGCCCCAGGTACTGTGTCGAGGATCAGCAGATGCTGCTTTGCCTGATGTGCTCTGCACTGTCCTTGGGGAGAGTTCCCCCATTACAATTAGTGTTTCTGCTGATGGATCTAGACGAGATGTGGCAGGAGATAATGGGGAGGAGCTCTTGTCTGCCTACTCAAGCCTAGTTTTGCACTAGCCCCTTGAAGCCCCAGCCAAAGGCCAAGGGCCCGTTGTGTTAAGAGCTGTGCCAACACATATGTGGCTATTGTTCATTCAGCCCTCCTTAAAAATCCAACCGCAGGATTAATTCATTGACCTCCTGAGGACATTTCTTGCTCTGTCTGCAATAGCATCTTCTCTAAATAGCTACGTGATCAATAAGCCCGCTGTCCTACAGGGAAGCATCCGCTGGCAGGAGATGCAAACAACCATCATTGCTACTGAAGCAACAGAGGGGATGGTACTAGGGCGTAATCAACCCCCCGGCTAAATGTACTCGATGTGGTTTTTATCCCACAATGCCTCCGTGGAACATTTCCCACAATGCCTTGGGACTGCACGGTTGGGCTTTTCAATTTTGCAGTTGGGTTTTGAAGGTGACTCTGACTTTCAGGGAGGAGGAGATCTGTTCAGTACCTCCCACCGCCAACCAAGCCCTCAGGGGGAAGGGGGGCTTTCATCCCTTGCAAATGGTTCCAGCTAGATACCGTGCGGTGGGCTGCTTATTGAAGAAAAGAAGAACAGATTTCCTGGCAGAGAGAGGGCAGTGCATTTCATTTGGTTTCCATTTTTCCATCTGTCTTTGTCTTAAAACCACCTGCTGCTTTTTCATTAGCACTTCAGAGAACGGCACCAGTCAAACATCTGGGTATTTTGAAGTCCAGAGGCCACAACATAGAGATCACAATCCTACTTTGTTTTTTTCTGGGCAGCACAATTCCTCAGGGCAGGCTCTCCCCTTGCGAGAAAAGCCAAATGCCAAAGCACAGGGCCTCTGGGAAGCAGCTCATGGTGTCAGCCGTTGGCACGGGGGGAAAGGCAGATGGTCAGTAGGTGCCTAGAGCAGTGGTCTCCAAAGTGGGGTGCGCGCACCCCAGGGGTTGTGCAAGACAATCCACTGGGGTGCGGGAAGAAAATATTAGAACTTCTATTTCTATAAATATACATATATTGGGGGTGCGTGCTCAAAGATGTTTTACTGATAGGGGTGCGCAAATATAAATATACATTTATTGGGGGTGCGCGATCAAAAAAGTTTGGAGACCACCGGCCTAGAGCACAGCACTTGTGCCCATTAATATCAGCTTCTCCTACCCCCTCCTATCTTAGATGCCACCACTGCTTTTCCTTCCTTTCAACTGGAAAAATCATTCCCTATAAATTATACCAATGGGGTTTAGTTGCAGCGGGGGAAAGGGAGGCGGGCAAGTATCCCAGAAGCAATGCAGCTGGCAGCTCACTTCTGCCCCCTTCATTCTCCAAGATCATAAAGCTGATGTAATAAATTCCTAGCGGTCCCAGGATGGAAAAAAATGACCCAACCCTGCATTTTTGAACTCACGTGGATCGTGTCTGGAAGTTGTTACTATTTAAGAGCTGTGAGGGGGGCATGTCAGAAATGAGTTTGATGTCCTTAAACCAGTGTAACTTACTCAAGGCTAACTAAAGGAGTCATTGGAAACTGATGTCGCTAAACTGGTGCAAGGGGTTACTTCAGTTTCCAAATGAACTTCATTTCAAATGGAGTGACCCTTCTCTGGCCAGTCCCCAGGTATCCACATCATGGACAGGGCAGCTACATTTAGTAATCGTCAGCAGTGTCTCTGCTAATGCAAGTGGCGCCGGGAGGCTGGACAATCCTTTCATCTCTCCTGCTGGTTTCTTCAGCAGAGAGTGGCAAGGCAAAATGGGAGGCACTGTCGGTGCCTCAGCTATTCATAGTCTTTGTATCAAGAGGAAAGTCCCATCTCCAGGTATCTCCACCAGGTAGCATTTCATCTGCCTCACACAGGCAGACTGGATAAAAACCTACAGTCCACAATACAGGTCTCCCTATGAGGGAAATGAAGATAACAGCATGTGGAGGGCACTGGACTGAGACAGGAGTCCTGGGCTCTGTTCCCAAGTCTGCTATAAACCAGCTCTGTGACCTTGGACAACTTCCCTTCTCTGCACTTCATTTCCCCTCTCACCCCTTTCTCTCCCTTCCCTAATTAAATGGCGAGCTAATTAACACAAGGCATCTCCCTTTATACGGCTGCATGGTACCTACTCTACCTTGATTGTGACGGGAATAGAAATAATAATAGAGCGTAAACAAGCCGAGTCCAGCTTCCTTAACCTTAGTACAGACAGGTATCATTCCCCTCTGACTTCTGGGTCACACTAGTGATTCCCTAAAACAGAATTTGGGGCTGGTATCTGTAAGGGACTGTTACTTTGTCAACTACTCACTGCAGTCTCCTTCCCCCACAGATATGAGGATGCATTCCAGATCCACAGCTCTTCAATGGAGTTCAACCAGAAGCCGCTGGAGCGGGAAAATGAGCGCCTCCAGGCAATGGTGAACTCCCTACGGTCCCAGGTCAACCAGGAGAAGCAGCGGAAGGAGAGGGTGGAGCGGGAGTACACATCCGTCATCCAGGAGTATTCGGACCTTGAGCAGAGGGTGTGCGAGATGGAGAGCTGCAAACTGCGCATCAAGGAACTGGAGGCCGAGCTCCTGGAGCTGCAGCAGATGAAACAAGTCAAGAAATATCTTCTCAGCAGAGAGGACAACCTGTCCGAGGCCCTTCTGGAACCACTGAACAATGCCCCAGAAGCAGACTACATTGATCTCTCAGAGGAAGAGGGGGCTAAAAATCACGGGCCCTCCATGACACCTTCTCCAAACCACCCCGTCCGGAAAAGCTGCAGCGACACCGCCCTCAATGTCATTGTGGCCAAGGACGCCGTGAGCCGGCATGAAGGCAACTACACACTTCACGCCAACAATGTGCGCAAGCGGGGCATGTCGATCCTGAGAGAAGTGGATGAGCAATACCACGCTCTGCTGGAGAAGTACGAAGAGCTCCTCAGCAAATGCCGACAGCACAAGGACAGCGTGTGTCACACCGGAGTCCAGACATCCCGGCCCATCTCTCGTGACAGCTCCTTCAGGGACTTCCGGGGAGAGGGTCATGAGCTGGAAGAGCGCAAAACGATGGAGAAGACCCTCAGCAAACATGTGGAGGCCGTGGACAAGCGGCTGGAACAGAGCCAGCCAGAGTACAAGGCCCTTTTCAAGGAGATCTTTTCACGCATCCAGAAGACAAAAGCAGACATCAATGCCACCAAGGTGAAAAACAAGAACAGCAAATGAGTCCTGCCTCCGCTGCATTTCCTCTGTTTCCACATGTAACTTCAACAGCCAGCCCTTATCTTCTGCCACACAAAACATAGTGTGGCCTCTCCCCCTGCCTTGAAGTCTGGAGGCCGGCCACTTACATGGTCCTCTTGTACTGGAAAGGAGCCTCTTTGGTTCAGGAGTGAAGAAAGTGCCATGGAGACTTGCTTTTTTAAGTTCGTGCCCCAAGTGAATCCACCTGCCAGGGTTTCCGAACTGGCTCGAAAAGCTGTATATTGTAGTTAGAGGTGATTTCAAAAAGTTTACCATGAATTTCTGCATGTGTTGCTGCAAGCAGCCAGAAATCATAAATGAGGGAAAACCAACCAGCTTCCCACCCTTTCAGCTTCCCCAGTACTCACCAGTCACTGTGTTTGATTAGCTACAGACAGAAGCTTGGATGACCAACACTGTCCTGGAATGGGCTGGGTACAATGATACAAAAAAAGCCATCAACAACTTCCAGGAAGTGCTTTGGAAAATCCAGCCCATCTCCTTCACCAAGATCTGCTGCAAAGCACCCACAGCTATACTTGAGACCTTAACCTGACCTTTCCATTCCTTGAAGGGCAGTATTTTCTTGCTATTTAAGCCATTCTCTTATCAGTCAGGTTTTTCAGCTCTTTACAATGCAAGCTCATTGCAACTGGAATAACTTGAAATATAGAACTGATTGTTCCATCTTCATCAGCTTTCACCTGATAAATCAGTCCATAATCTTAAGACACCATAAGCATATAGAATTGCCTTCCTTTACACTCGTACCAACATTTCATTCCAGGTAAATCACCGCCTGGTTGAAAGGGATGACCAGGGCTTTCCCCAAAGCCAAGCAGGAAGTGCTGTTGCTGGGTCTGAGACTTACCCTCATCTTCTATAGATGGGGAGCATGGGGCTTCTACACCATGCTATTCAAGAGGTCTTGCCACCTCTTATAGCATGCTCCTAATGATATAACTTGCATGGGTTTGCAAAAACTGATTAGCAGTGATTCACCTGTAGATAAAAGGATAACAAAAAACACCATATTCTTAAAGGGTTAAGAGCAGTGACTACCGCTAATAGCATTTATCACACTGTCCCGCGTCTTCTCTCTGTCTGCTCCTGGTTAAGCCAACAGACACGGTGTTTTCTGTGGAAATATGACTGAGCTGCCTTCTCCAAAGGCTGTTGCCTTCTGCGGCATTTTATATGTTCCATTTAACTGTCCAGTGTCAGAATCTCTTCACTCCGTGTACACACCCAGAGACATGCACATAGACACACACACATGCAAAAAGCTTCACTAGTCTCAGGAATGCCATTTCTCACAAACCCAAAGTAGGCCTTGCTTGGTCAGACACTAGTACATGGCATCTCGCGGAGTTCATGAATATATGCAGATAAGCAGCATTTCTTTCAAACTTAGGCTACAGACCCAGAGCTCTCAGCTACAAGGGATCAGGGTTTTTTTTAAAGTTACCGAACAGTATTGTACATGTACCTGAAGCAGCTTTGGGCTGGATTCTGACTCCATTTGCACTTGTGGTATATATCCAAAAGCCTGTTGGGGTTTTTTGGTATAAATGAACTCGGAATCTGTCCTTTCATTATTTTCAGTTATAACTGAATAATTTATACCTATATATATAGTTTTCTCTTCCCCTACCCCTTGTGTTCTCCTCCCAATTCAGGGCCTGACACTGCCAGGAACCAAACACTCACCACCCACATTGAAATCAGCATGTGTCCAGGGTGCTCAGCACTTGGAAAGATCAGGCCTTTAGTCACTCATCAAATGGCTGCCATTGTGGTAGCTTACAGGGGTGTGACCATCACTACTGCTGCCTCTTAGACTGACCTACCTAGACATGCCCAGTTCTGGAAATATACCCCACCACCATCCCATCTCAGAGGCTTCTCTCTTCTACACTTGACATATATAGATGGCCGGTGGCCCTGAACTCAGAAATATTAGGAGCCATACACATGATTATGGCTACCAATCTGGTAACCGTATGGAGAACCTTCATGCCTTATTTATTTATAATGGAAAGCAGTTGTCTATTTAAACAAAAAAAAAAAAAGTCAAGTAGATTTTCTCAGAGCGTTCATCAGTGTTGTTACTGCCACAGTACCTGGTACATTGATTACTATTGTTCTTTTACTGAAACATTTATAGCAGGGGGCTTGTAAACCTATGTTCTGCTTATTGCATCAGAGGGGAGGGGGGAGAAATCACCACCACTTTCTGTTTCAAATATTGTTGTGTAGGAACCAACATTGCAGCTCTAAGTGTACATCAGATAAATATATTTAAAAATGCTTTATTCTCTTCTTAAATAAAAAACCCCACCAGTATTCTGAAAGCTGAACCTTTCTTTGTGGCTGCTTTTAATTCCAAGTATAGCCAGTACAGTTGCTGTTCTGAATGTCTAACACTGATTTAGGTCAAGAAAATGCTGTAGGCTCCTCAGTTGAAAGTGGAAGAGTTGTGCTGGAATGACTACATCCCTGTGTTTAGTTATGTAATGCACAGATAATGTATTTGAATTACTAGCACCAACCACATGACAAAAAACATGCTCCCCCTTATGAGTTTGGAAATGTCCATTAAATTGTGAAAATGCTAAGCTTCCAACTCAAAGGTAAGGGATTGCCACTTTAAAAACAGGCTCCAAAAAAATTATTCATGCAAGTGACAAGATATTAACACTTGGCTTAACAAAAGAGCAGCTGCAGTACATCAGCAGCTTGTTCAATAAAGTGCTGAGAGCATCTTTTCTGTGTCCAAAAATATTACTGGCCATACGTAAGTCTCTGCGTGCAACTCTCAGCTACTTGATTTTACTTTAAAGAGAGGATTACAGCAAACTGCATTCCCACAAAGAGGTAATATAAAAAGACCAGGGCTACACAAACAAGTTACCGTGAGATAAACTCCAGTGTGAACTTACAACATATTACCTATTTTGTGGCAGCTGACTGTCTGCATGCTCTTATCTGGCAGCAAATGTGAGGCATCTCACTTACCATAGCATAAAGTCCACACTCTGCCTGGCTTCACATTAACTTGATTGGGTCTGGATGGGGAAAGGGGGAATGCCCTACATATCCTTTACACTTCTATAGCACCCATAGCTAAGGCTCTCAAAATGCTGTGCTAGTAACAACTAAGTCTCACACCACCACCAAGAGGTAGGTAGAAACTAAAAATGACTGCTTTGCACACCGCAGAAATGTAGCCACCTGTCCAATGGAAGGTGGCATATATTAACAGGTCACTATGAAGTAGTTTAGGACAAGAAGTGGAGAACACTACTGAAACCAATGAAAACTTCATTTGAGCCACCTTCATGCTTGTCACCTTCATGCTATGAGTCACCTTCTTGCTTGTCAAGGGCTTTGATTCCCGGTATCAGAATTTGGCCAGAAAAATCCACATTTATTGATGAAACTACTCGAGGATCACTAAGGAGCACAACTGGTCAAGAACTCAGTTTTGTGCTGCATCTGAAACCGCAGCACAGTTGTGGAGCACTCGCTTAATATCAGTTCACGCCCTGAATCAGAAGTGCATTCATAATTAGGAACAGGAATGAAGCTAAGAATGAACAGACATTGTAGAGAGAAGAATGCCTTCTCCCCTGTCACCAGCATCACTTCCTCTGCTACCTGCAACTTTTCCAGCAGTTCTCCATCCAAGTACTCTCCCAGCCCAATCCTCGCACACACACACAGAGCAAGGTTTGTCAACTGAATAGTTGGTCTAATAAACTTACACCTTTTTATCCAACTACTCAGTTGATTTAATAAAAGATATCACATCTACTCAATGAACCTTGCCTGCCTACGTCCTTAGACCGGGGTGGGCAATTATTTTAGGCGGAAGGCTGCTTACTGAGTTTTGGCAAGCCATCGAGGGCTGCATGACAGGCAGCCAGGGGCAGATAAATATTAATTTTCTACATTTTGTAGTGGCCCTGTGGGCTGGATAGAATGGCCTGGTGGGCCACAACTGGCCCGCAGGCCGCATTTTGCCCACCCCTGCCTTAGACCAACACGGCTACAACCAAAAACCCAGCTTTTTAAACAACCTTAAAAACTGATGCTTTTGTAGCAGGCTTGCCTTTTAGAGCCTGGGTTGAGTCTCAGGCTTGAAATCTTGCTGTTTTGATTGGTGGAGCCCATCCAACAATCAGGAGGCAGCACAAGGAGTTAAGTCACGCCCCTTTCCTGAGGGGCAGGGGAGAGGAGTCCCCCCCCACCTGGACCTGATTTAAGACTTCAGGGGCGGAGCCCTGGAGCATATAAAAGGAGCTGTGTACACAGCATGAGGGGAACACATCCCGCACAGAGAGGAGAGGGGCTTAGAAGAGCTGAAAAGCAGGTCAAAGCAGTAGCCCAGAAGTGCCCCTGAAGACTTCTGTCAGCAGGGAACAGCAGACAGCTCCAGCAGTTAGGCTGTCAGTGTGCAGCATGACATCCAGACCCTGGGAGCTGCATGAGGCAGCTCATGTCTGCAACCTCTGGCGTGCAGCCAGAGACACGGTGCACAGAGCAGGACCTTTGGAGCGCTTGGGCGGCTCAGGTCCTCAACCCCCAGAACGAGGCTGGGAGCTTGGTGCAGGAGGCGTTGCACGGAGGGTCTGGGAGCGGCCCAAGCCTGGTGCTGCACAAGGCAGCCAAGGCCTCCAACCCACAGCAAAAGGTTGAGTCCAGGGAGCCAGATGGTGCTCAGGCTACTGAGCCAGCCAACAGGGCCGAGCCAGAGGCCACAGAAGCCCTGCATAGCGGAGCCCTGTTCCAGGGGACAGTGACTCCCCTGAAGCCCACTGCAGGCAAGGAGACTGGACTCACATCTCCTGGGGTTATTTGACCCCAGCTGTCTTTCCTGCACAGAGCAAGGGGGCTGGACCCGATGATCTCATGAGATCCCTTCCAGCCCTAAACTTCTGTGAATGTGTGACACGAGGTGAAGCAGGAGGGGGGAGAGAAAAGACATAAAAGTTTTGGTTCAATCATGTCACCACAGTCACCTTCAGGCTTGTCATTATTCACCCCAGCCAGCTGCAGGAAGAGGCCTTCTTGGCATATGGAGCCAGTGAAACAATAATGCTGACATGGTTTAACAACAGTTAGTAAAACAAGTCACCCTGCTTCAGCTATTTCCTCTCCATCCCCATGGCTCCCAATCACAAATATTTAGTTGCTCATTGCTTGAGATTAAGGTTGCCAGATGGCAGGACTCTTCTCTGAGGAGTCTGCTTCCTTCCTAAAGCATTTAGTTATCTGCTTCATTTGGAGGGGAGCAGGAGAGCAGAATCCCCCCAGGAGCACTGCAACAATACAATATGGATTAAGTTAAAACAAAATGTGGTGCCCTCCACGGCCCATCATGACTACTTAGTGTCAGCCGCAATGGGCTGTTTGACAAGAAC
>NW_017728991.1:14723826-14725436 GCF_001723915.1 Gavialis gangeticus
AGCCGTAAGGGCATTAATCATAACTTCCTTTCCCAAGGGGCTGGGTATGCTGTCTCCACAGTGATTATCAGGGAAGAGACCCAAAACCTCCAACCTTTCTTGCGCATGTCTCCACTTGCGTAACAGCCTCCCTGCTCACTTTGAACCATCCATTTTTTATTTCATCCTGCTATTTAAAATCAAGAGTTCTTCTAATTGGTATGGACTATGGGAGGTTTTCCCTTCCTCTGAAGAGGTGGTACATATACTCACATGCTCACTCTTTCCAAATGAGACCATTCTGAGCTATTCTATGACTGGCCCAAAATAACAGTCATATTAACATCAGCTGTTTAGATTGAAGCTATTACTGTAATCCCAGTGTTCCCAATACTCAAGTTCTGGTATAACTGCTGTTTTCCTTAACACTCTAGACCAGCGGTGCTCAACCTTGTTTCCTGATGGGTCAGACGGGCAGTGCCCGCTCCATTCGCAGGCTGGATCCAGCCAGTGGCCCCAACCCAGTGCCCAGGGCAGGCACAGCTAGGCCTCATCCAGCCACATGGATAGGAACTGGCATGAACGACGTATGCCCCGGAGGCTGGGGGGCACGGCGACTGCCCACAGGCGGCAGTGTGAGCGAGCACAGAGCTCCCGCAGATGGCTGCGGTGGTGTCGGCGGAGGGGAATGGGACAGGTGGCAAGTGGCCACTGCCTGCAGGCACCATTAGCAGCGCCAGTGGCACTTCTTCCAGGGGGTGCACCGCTGAGCTCAGGGGGTGCACATCACCAGTGGGAGCTGGGGTGGGGGCAGCCTGGCCCTGATTCAGCTCTGCAGGAGGAGGAGGTGTGGCCCCTTGGGGGGAGGGGGCACAGCCTGACCCAGCCCCAACGAGGAGGTGCAGGGGAATCTGGCAGCGGCGGAGGGCAGCATTATCAATGGCCACCTCTCCTCTGCCACCAAAGTCTCCGAGCTGTGGAGAGCTCCACGGGCTGGATGCCACGACTCCACGGGCATGTGGGGCCTGCAGGTTGGCATCGAGCACCTGTGCTCCAGACCAGCGGCTGCCCCACAACCCTGCACTGTTAGGGGTGCGCGCACGGCTCACTCGGCGCTTCGCAACAGGAATCCAGAGGGACCCGACACCGCGCCCTGCGGTAGTCGGGGTCCTCGGTGACTGGTCAACGGCTCCAGTCTTTCTCAGAGGGTCAGCTCCAAGCGTGCCCTGAGCCTAACAAGGTGGCCGTAGAGCTCAGAACCAGAGGCAACGTCACGACATCACGCCTCCCCCAGCTACGTCACTGCAGACGCCCCTCACCGCTCCATGACGTAACTGCCACGCCGCTCCCCCTCCTCTTCCCCTTCCTCCAGCCCACCCCGAAGCCGCACCACTGCGCCGCCACGTCACCATATTGAACTGCAGGGCGCGTGCCTCCCTCAACGTCACGCGCTGTGACGTCACGCAGGGCCGGGCTGGGCCGGCGGAGGAGGGACTCGCTGCGGAACCTTTGCGACGCAGCCCTCGTTTCCGGCGGGACGCGACAAGGCAGACGTGCCCGGAAGCAAGATGGCGGCGCGCGTGCTGCGGTGCCTGGGTCGGGTCGCGCCCGTACTCTTCCGCCCCCCCACC
>NW_017728991.1:14725845-14728112 GCF_001723915.1 Gavialis gangeticus
CGCCCGAGCCGCCGGCGCGTTCCGGAGCGAGTACAGCCTGGACAAGCTCTACCCGGCGCAGGGCGGCGGCGACGCGACGGAGCAAGACGGGGTGAGCTGGAGTGTGGGGGAGGGGACAGGAAGGGGAGGGACAACATCTGCAGGGGGCGGGGCAATAGGGGGCAGGTAGTGACCCCTGCTGCCTGCCTTGCTGCATCCTGTCCATGGCTGGTCAGGTGCATGTCCACGGCTGGTACAGGAGGCACTGGGGCAGCGCCTCATGCCAAGGAAGCCTTGTCCCAGCAGCACCCACCTCCAGGTGCCTCCTGGGGCCTGGGAGGTCAGTGGGACCCACCTGCACCCACAGAGCTGGAGTCTGGTACAGAGCAGGCAGGAGACCCTGGATTAGCCGGGGCATTACAGGATAAAGGGGGCCGTGGCAACAAACACGTCTGCCAGGAGCAGGGAGCTTAGCCCCGAGTCTGCAATGGATCCTGGTGACAAGATGGGGCACCACAATCTAGGGACTGGATGAGGCCCAACTAGACCAACACATGAGAAGTGCCTGGCAGGGCTGACAGCCAACCCCAGAAACAACAGCAAAAAGCATCTAGCAGGGAGAGATCTGGGGAGAAGAAGGCTGTAGAGCACAGGTACTCAACACCTGGCCCACAGGCTGGATACAACCCCTGGCACCACGTGATCTGGCCTGCGGAGCTGTACCCAGGTCTGGAAATTCAGTGGCCGGGGCGTGACAGCATCACTTCCCAGCTGACGAATTTCTAGACCTGCACGGAGCCCCCTCAGGCCAGAGGGCATGCATGCAGGGACAGCATGGGGTCCTGATGCTGGTCACAGGGGTGGCCTGGGGGCCCAGTCCCAGGATGCAGGGCAGTGTAGACTTGATCTCAGCAGACAGGCCCTGATTTTGGCACACAAGGGCCAAGCAGGGGCAGAACGAGGCCCCAGGGCTCAATTCCATCCCACAGGGATAGTGCAGGTCCCGATCTTAGCATGCAGGGCTTATTTCAGCCTGCAGGTCAGCTCCATACCACTTGGCTGGCCCATGGGGGAAAAGATTGAGCACCACTGTGTAGGGCAGTATCTGGGCCACACAGAATGTGAGCGCATCTCTTAACAAGAAATAAAAGGAGAATGTGCACTTTAGACTACACAGCGGATGAGCAGATAATTATAGTCCAATCATTTATACACTTATGTATACACTTAACCTGGGCTCTTTACATGCATTTTAGAGCACAAATTCTTGCTTTATCATCAGGCCACAGTTGCTTTAATCACATGCATCTTTTATAGGATCGGACCCAACAAACCATCCCTGATATTCCATTGGGTAAGTCTAGTACATAGGAGAAATGCCTTTTCTTTATTCAAAATGCTTTCAGTGAAGTTCTTTTGATAGCTTCTAGTAAATCAATCAGACTATTTTTAGGGCTTGAGGGAGTTCAATTACCTGTGTAAAAAGCAAATGGTGGTAAATCATTAGCAAAGCGTTAACTTTGCTAAGACCGCAGCTTCCATTAGCGCTGGAAATCTGCCAATTAAAGAAAAGGAATGGATTGTACAGGAAATGGTGTGCACAAGATGCACTGATGAATGGAAGATAATTACACTGGAGGGAAGTGACAGAATGATAGAGTGGGAGCAGCACCTCTATTTTGTACCTTATACCACAGACTGGAAGACAGTCTGCATGATGGTGATAACAGAAAATGGGAGAGATGAGGGAAATAATGCAGGGAAGCAATTACAATTCAGAATGACTTGTGTGATAGAAGCCGGACTCGAGGGGATCACCTTCAGACCTCAGGTTGGGGAGGACCGGGTTAGAGAGCTTCTGGAGGGGCTGGACGCGTTCAAGCCAGCGGGTCCGGATGATCTCCACCCCAGGGTGTTGAGGGAGCTAGCTGGGGTTATTGCGGGGCCCCTGGCACGGCTCTATGAGCAATCGTGGTGCCTGGGCCAGGTGCCAGATGATTGGAAGGTAGCAAATGTGGTCCCCATCTTCAAGAAGGGGAAGAGGGAGGACCCGGGTAACTATAGGCCCATCAATCTTACCTCAATCCTGGGGAAACTCTTTGAGAAGATCATCAAGGAGCACATTTGTGATGGGCCGGCATCAGAAATGATGCTCAGGGGCAATCAGCATGGATTTATTAGGGGGAGATCATGTCAGACCAACCTGATTGCCTTCTACGATCAGGTCACAAAGGCCATGGATGCAGGTGTCGCGGTGGATGTAGTCTTTCTGGACTTCAGCAAGGCCT
>NW_017728991.1:14728502-14736002 GCF_001723915.1 Gavialis gangeticus
TGGATGCCTACCTGGCTGGACTCATTTGAGTCCCGTTTCTCTTTTTGGGGTTTTTTGTTGTTCTCCCGTCCTGGCGGGGGGTCGGGCTAGAAGATCTACTAGGTCCCTTCCGACCCTTAATCTATGAATCTATGACTTGGCTAAGTAGGACTCAAGGAAGAGAAACACAAACTTAACAGAAAGCAGTGAGACTAGGGCTAAAACTCTGAAACTGAAAATATTACTTACCCTGGTCACAGGCTTCCTGAACTCCAGTGAGAGAGAGCTGTAAAGGGAATTCTCAAAATATTCAGTTTAAGAACTGACATCCTGATCTCTACCCCATTGCTGTCTATGGGAGTCTTCTTCCCCCTGACTTCAGTAGGGTTTGGGATCAAGCCTTAAGTGAGTCTTTAATCTCCAGTTGCATTTTGTTGCAACAGAACAGGGAGCCTGGGCATAGAAACATCCAAGCATGTGTGTTGCAATTGTCTGTGCACTTGAGAAACTCTATCAGTCTCCAGCAGAGAGAATCAGTATGGCTTCTGAGTTAATACTGTCTTTTTGGACTGGGGTTCCCAAGCACCAGTTTAGAACTTCCTTTTCTCTGCTTCTCTGTGACTAGGAGTCAATGTTGCTGTGGATTAAATACATCTCCATTGTTATTTTCCAGACAGGTTGTCCATTTCCTATTGCCGGAGCAGCGGCCCTGGAGGCCAGAACGTTAACAAAGGTACAGAAAATATAGCACTACCTAACAACAGCGTACCAAATGTAGCTATTGCTACTGCTTTCTAGTTTAAATACAATTCTCATCAACCTGAAGACCCTGGCTTCTTGCTTTCCGTGACCATTAAGAATTTAAAGGGATACTTGGGTCAAAGTCAGTGTACCCTTTTGGTTTTGCAAGAAGGAGCTTTTACAAAACTGGATGCTGATGGCAACATGTGTGACTGACTTAATCCAGTGGAAATGATTTTGCTTCCAGCTCCTCTATGTTGTTTTCAGCCTGATCATTGCACTATGATAGTTCCCAAGAAACTGAACATGAAACATGCCAATCTGCTTTCATTGAACAAGCTAAGATGCATGAAAAGTCGATATCCTAAATACTGTAGTCAAAAGTACATTTTTTTTTTTAAACTTTCAAAGAATGAAAGAATTATTATATCCAGTTCTACCTGGCTGTTTCCCTTTAAATAACTTCTTCCTTGTATTATGGGAAGTAGAAGTTAGAATTTATTTCACACTGCCTATTCTTCAGGAGTCTGTATAAATACCTGGATTGTTTTTCTTTAACTGTGGAGTAATTTGAGCAGAACAAGAGTACAACAGTTATTAACCATTATCTGCTCCTGCAAACTGCTTGCACTGGAATTGGGATGTCAACAGCAGCAGCTGCTTTGATTACTCATTCTGTGAGAGGGCACTTCAAGTGAGCTGCTTTGGTGAAATAACCCACTCTCCTTTTTCACTTACAGTAAATAGCAAAGCGGAAGTTAGATTCCACTTGGCATCTGCTGACTGGATTCCAGAAGATGTGCGGCAGAAGATAGCTGTGATGGTAATTGTCAGCCTTTCCCTCCCAAACATAGTTTGGGAAATTTTACATCCTTCAGACCAAGAAAAGCAAAAACAGAACCGAGGGCTTGTGGTTAATTATTTTTCCTCTTTCTTATCCTCAGCACAAGAATAAGATCAGTAAATCAGGTGATCTCATCATAAACTCCGAAGTGAGCCGCTACCAAATGAAGAATCGGGCTGATTGTTTGCAAAAGATTAGAGACATGATTCTAGAGGCCACAGAGAAGCCTCAAGTGAAACGCAAGGAGACTTCTGAGATGCTCATAGCCAGGTAAAAGAAACAAAAAGGGAGCTGCACTTTAAATCCATGTAGACCTAATCCAGTTATTCAGGCTAGTTTTGAGTTTGCAACCTGCAAACTTTTAAAAAAATTTTGACCCCAACGGTGGGCAAGAAAGAAAATTGAATAATGCTAGGAAGGTCTTGGAGGGGCTGTGACAGGATGCCATTTAAAATGCTGGTCTTGTTACCTGGTTCTAACAGACATGCACTTTACTGTGAGCTATGGATCAGAACTGTTTTAAAGCATCTCTTGTAATGTATCATTCACCATAATAGGATTTGTCATAAGAGATCAGATCACCAGGTATCAGAATCTGATGCCTATTTCCACACGTGTGGACCAGCACCTAATACCCTACCGGAAGGCAAATATCTGTAGCCAGCAGTGTAATGCTGTTCTTGACTGAAGGAATCTAGAATTTTACTGACCCTGATGATCTTGTTTGGGGGTTAAACTAGAAACTTGTTTACCCCTTTTAAGGCAGTTGAACTTGATATAGTTCAGCTGCTTTCTTAAATAATATAGAAGGACCAGAGTTTGCCTGCCTTGGTGTGTGTGGATAGTGCGTAACATTGGGTGCCCCATGCTGATACAAATAGTGAACAAGAGTTGGTTTTAAATGTTCTTGAGCAGACTGAGGTATTTTTCTCACTGTGTTTTTAGGGTGGAGAAAATGAATCGCGAACGACTACGACAGAAAAGGCTTCGCTCAGCCATAAAACAAGATAGGAGTGTAGACTTCGACTGAAAGCAACTTGGAAAGAATTCCCTTGATATCCTCTCTTTAAAGTGGTTCCCCTGGAAGCTGAAAAGGATGGTAGACAGCATTGTGAACTACATTTAAAATGTTGGGGGGGGTTGTTTCTCAAAAAAATGTAAATAAAGTATTTAAACATCTGCTTTTTGTACATAGTAAAAACAGAATTTTTGCTGTAACTGAAAAATATTAAGCTGGCAAAAGAAGCTGTTGCCCAAGTTTTAGGACAAAGCAGACGGTTAGGTTTTTACCATCTACCATAACTATTTTTTTTTTTTAGTTCCCCATGCTCCTATCATTAATCCTTCTGTGTTCATATGAGAACAGCTTTTGCACCTGAAGATGCAAGTAATAATATCAGTCTTTCAGCAAAAAGTCATGGGTTTGGAGATTTAAATAGCAGAAAGCGTTAGCAAGATATAGATGGACCTGGCACTCCAGTCTCTCTTTCCTACAAGCAAAAACTGCTCGGAAGAATTATCAAGGGCACAACAATAAATGGATGATGGACCAAGAAATCTCATAGATGTTATTTAAATGTTAGCATCAGAAAAAGAAAGCTTCTAATTTATTTTTCTCTTTTGGGTTTAGTGCATCTTTTTAACTAGTTCTAACTCATCTAGTTCTGTCACAATTAGTTCTCATCTATGAATTAAGTGTTGCATATTTTTAAAGTTAACTTATAAAACTGTCAGGGTAAGCATGTTTATCAGAAGCAGGAGTATCTAGGCCAGTAGCTTTCAACCTCTTTAGACTCAAGGCACCCCTCACTGAACTCACCAGATCCCTCCAAAAATGCCAGCTCTTAGCTTCTACTTGGTCTTTGCCTATGGAAGAATAAAAGCAGTTCTTCTGTTGCAGAGAACTTAGAAAGCCTACAATAGGTCAGAATGTCTTTGATGCTATGGATTGCAACATGAAATCTCTGGATTTATCCTGTGAATTATATGCAAGTGCTGGATCACACGTCACCCCATGGTGGTTGAGAACCATTGTCTAGATAAACCATAGATTTCTCAGGTAGGGATTATTGTCTGCACAAACTTACAATAAGTAAATCTGATCCTTGATTGACGTCCTTAGGTACTATCCTAACCAACAATAGTAAGAGATTCTTCTCCAATTAATTTGAATAACTAT
This sequence comes from Gavialis gangeticus, assembly GCF_001723915.1. Lineage (NCBI taxonomy): Eukaryota > Metazoa > Chordata > Crocodylia > Gavialidae > Gavialis > Gavialis gangeticus. The sequence goes on from NW_017728991.1 coordinate 14,732,246, forward strand.
TCTAAAAAAGGAAGCATTTCTCATAAGATGTGGTGATCTTACATTTAGGGTTTTCCCCAAATTCATTCCTTTTCACCTTTTCATTCCTAGTTCCCAAACTGAAGAAAAAGGCCTCCATGGTAGTACGTATCATCCATTGGCTAAGAAGAGTTGCCTGCTTCTTACCTATAGTTTGTTCACTCTGCTTAGGTTGCAAAACATGCAGCTTTGTTTCTTGGATTGGTGACTGAGAACAAGGGTGTCCTTCCAGAGCTGGTTGTGAAGCCCCTGGAGTTCTCGCATCCCATTTTGTGGACAATCACCCCTCCAGTTGCCTGCTACAACTTGATTTTTATTTTTTTACTTTTATATGAGGGAGGCTGCCCCAGGGCTTCCTAAATTGCTCTCTTAAATGACCACCAGGTGCTATGGTCACTGCCTTATGGGCTAACTGCATGGCTCCATTCCAATTCTACACTGCCCCATGCTTTGCAGATGGCATCCTCAATGTTCTCTTCCACTGCAACAAAAGCACTACCTAGCTAGCTCATGGAGGTATTGTGAGAACCAAGTCATTAATGTTTGAAGAAAAACCTTTATATATAAAAGTCAAGAGTTTTCTACCAGCTCCAGCGCCATTGGCTCAAGAAGTCATAAAATAACTAGGGGAAAAGCAGAGATTTTTATGGGCGATATTTTTTATTGAACTAATGGCTGGGATTTTAATAGCTTGTGTAAATCTATCCCAGCCATGCAGTTGGTCCAATAAGAGCTCCCTCACCAAAATCCCTGCCTTTTGCCTATTTCCTGGACTGTAAAGGCTACAGCATGAAATAACTACTTTTTCCAGTCTAAGGCTGGCAAGGTCTTTGAGATGCTCATTAATGAACCATGAAAAAATGTTACAGCGAGAATAGTGGTGTCTACAGTTGGCCTTACCACAATGAACAAAAAGGAAGGTGTCACGAGCCAGTATGTCCATCGAAAATCCAGCCCAACCTACTGACTATTATCAACAAAATAACGAGGAAGACAAGCAGAAGCTATTTAGTGATGATTTCTTGGCATAGCCTGTAATAAAATATATTAAAGCTCACTTTTTCTTGTGAAGGAGGCCCCATTAGCCTAATGGATAAGGCACTGGCCTTTTAAACCAGGGACTGTGGGTTCAACCTCATCCCCCAATAAGAAAGAGCTCTCATGGCAATAGTTTTTATGTTCCTCACCCTTCACTTCCCTTGTTTTTCTGTTGAAAACTTGAAATCAGAAAAAAGTGGCTCACACTGACTTTGGAAAGAAGATTAAATCAGTTTCAGGGGTTCTGAAGCTCTTTTGGAGAAGAGCAGATTTTAGATCTGGTGGGAGCAGGGCAATCAGGTCTATAGATCCACACTGATCCTAGGTAAGAGACCAGATCCCTCCCTAGCAGTCCTGGAGAACCCACCCCACAGGCTGCATTAGCTCTTTTCTGAATCGAGGGAATGTGCTCTTTTCTAGTACATCAAGGGAATATGTCACCCTTCCCAGGACTCCTGCCAACAGTTCATTAGCCTCTACATAAATACCGACTGAGCCCACTGACATTACTCCCATGCACAGTGTGCTCCCTCTATTTTATTCCCTAAGCAGTTCTCTACATTTTCCTCTTGAAGCTTACACAGAAGCATAAAATCTGGACCTGGGTGATAGTGGCTTAGGACTGCTTGACTTGTTCCTTCTTTTCAAGGCAGTTCATGTTAATATAAGAACAGCACTGGTTCCCCTAGCACAGGGGTGGGCAATTATTTCAGGCGCAGGGCCACTTACTGAGTTTTGGCAAGCCATTGAGGGCCGCATGACAGGCAGCCAGGGGCAGATAAATATTAATTTTCTAAAATGTTTAGGGCCCCACAGGCCGGATAGAATGGCCTGATGGGTTGGATCTGGCCCCTGGGCCGCATTTTGCCCACCCCTGCCCTAGCACATGGATCTTTGCATTTCCTAACCCAGATGTAGCTTGATAAACTAAACGGCTTAAATAGTTGCACTACCAAGGGAATGGTCAGCCTTCTGGCCTGATGTCAGACAGGTCTCTGCCATTATGCCATGCCATTAATGAGCAAAACAGCTGGGTAGATGAGTTGGCCTAAAGCCTCCCATGACCTCACTTCCCTGCTGACTGTCTGTTGTGAGGCTTAAATGAAACTAAATCTTACTGTGGGTGCATCTACACGTACATTCATGCACCATAGTTATGATACATTAAATTTAGTACCTGTGGTACTAACTCAATGTGCTGACACTGGCACTGCTGCTCAGTGGTGCCAGCACATGCCTTTTTAGTGACACTGATGTGCAGTAGATTAATTAGCACAGCTTTTGCCATGATGTGCTAATGTGCAGTGGAATTAGTCTACTGCACATTTAGTGTCTCACATAGACATGCCCTGTATGGGAGGAAGGCAAAGTAATCCTTTATGTGCATTGAGAGAGTGCAAGGTATATTTTTGAACTGGATGAAAACCAGCAAAGAATAGCATCAATCCAGGGCTCACCAATACAACTGCCTTGTGCATTTGATGCTGAATTCTGCTTTCCATGGTGACTTGTTGCACAAGTTCCCTCAAAGCTTGCTGCTCCTGGAGACGAGGCACTACAGCAAAACTGCACTGGAAAGAGAAAGCTTCTTGTCCTAGTCCTTGTTGGGAAAGGGGAGGAAAAGTTTGAGGTTACAGAGCAAGGCTAGAAGCACTCCCATTTTTGAACAGCAAAGGCATGACAAAGGGATTTACGGAATGGCCACGCGAGGGCGATCTGGGCTAAGCAATGGGGAAGCCCTGGTGGTCCCTGGAAGGGGCTTCCCTCTGCTGCTCCCAGCCCAGGGCCTGGCCCCAAGCAAACTTTTAGTATCGGCCCCCACTTCGCCAGCGATAATGATTTTTTTGTTGCAAAAGTCCTTATCACATCTGTGGTATCAGTGTCTGTAAATAGTTTGTTCCCAACTGATAACATGGCCAGTCCCGAATATGCACAACAGTAAAACTTTGGGTTTTTTGCAATTGTAATTTTTTTTTTCATTTTCACCCAATTTGCCTATGCCTGGGTTTGTGTGTGTACGCACACACACACACACACACACACACACACACAGAGGCAAACATATATTATATTATATTAATTATATTAATGCGCGCACAGATCTCATGCCAGAGCTGGCGAGGTGCTCGCAGTCCACCCCTGCCACTTGCAGTGCAGAGGACTCTGGCTCATGTTGTAAAATGAAAATCTGTGCCACCCCAGATGGGACTCGAACCCACAATCCCTGGCTTAGGAGGCCAGTGCCTTATCCATTAGGCCACTGGGGCTTCAGCGAAAATTTGCTGCCACAGCAGCACTTCACCCTACGCCAGGCGAGGCATACGTGGGCTTTCGTGGCTTTCGGACCGCGCCGGCTCCGCGCTCAGCGCAGCGGCCCGGGGGAGGCACCGCCCCTCCCCCCGCAGGGGCCGAGCTAGCGGCGCGCACAGCACGGCCCGGCCCGCTTCCCCCACCCCGGGGCCGCGTAGCTCAGCGCGCAAGGCGGACCGCTGCGAGCCACCACATCACGCGTTCGACTCTCGTCCTCGCCAAACCTCCCCCACCCGCCCTCACGTATAGCAAAGTTTAGGGAACTTAACACCCGCGGTTTGTTCTGAAACCTGCCAGGATTAAACCTTACAGTTGTACAGCCCCTTGCACGGAGAGTAAAGCCCCGCACGGGGGCGGGTTGTAGCCGGCTGACAAGGCTCTGCGCAGACGT
>NW_017728991.1:14737858-14775152 GCF_001723915.1 Gavialis gangeticus
GGTGGGGGAGACAGGGGAGAAAGAAACCCAAATCCTGTTAATTAACAGGGACTGAAGCAGGCAGTGAGTGATCTCTGTCCTGTCAGGATATTCCCTCACTCCGTTTCATCCAAATTTTGTTTTACTGGATTTTTCCCTGGTAAAAACCAGGCTTCCTTGCAACAGTCACTGGACAGTCACCTGGCTGGGGTCACCTGACCCCAGTTGTCTTTTGCTGCCTGGTGCAGGGGGGCTAGACCCGATGAGCTACACCAGGCGTGGGGAAAATGCCGCCTGGGGGCCAGATGCGGCCCACCAAGCCATTGTATCCGGCCCGCGGGGCCCCTAAAGATGTAGAAAATTAATATTTATCTGCCCCTGGCTGCCTGTCATGAGACCCTCGATGGCTTGCCAAGACTCAGTAAACAGGCCTCCGCCCAAAATAATTGCCCGCCCCTGCTCTACAGGGTCCCTAACAACTGTGAATCTATGACCAGAATGAGAGCATGGGTTTCCTCAAATCAGATGAACTTGGAAGCTCTGTTTTTAACTCTCCTTTGTGAAGATTATAGTCATTTATCGGTGCCATACAGAATTCGTGATGTATCATCTTTGTTCACACACATCCATGCACAGAGTAAATGCTAAAAGAACATCACCATCTTTGCCAACTCAAACCAAGTTCTCAAAGTAAGGAAATGGCAGAGTTAGGAAATGGCAGAATTAGGTTACTTGTGTTCCCTCGGGCGTACAGTAGGTTTTAAAGGCACAGTCACCTCAGATGTTTAACCCAGGGTGCCCTGCCTTCTGCCAGCAGAAGGTGTTCATTTTGTTAAAATATTATGCAAGATTTAGCTCTCTCTCCACTGCAGATCCTCAGCCCTTGTTTAAAGCAGCCCAGTGAAGCACTCCTTGGAAGAGCGAATTTCCTTGTGGACTCTTCTATGCTACTCATCATTATAGGACCAGAGCTGTCCACAGTCATTCACAGATTTATGTTCCCAATACATGCATGAGATGGGAACAGAAGTACAATCCCCACTTGACAGATGGGAGAAGGAGGCACAGTGAGATTAAGGTTAAAAGTAGCTACTAGTGTGGGGGCCTGCTATGAGAAGCCTACATTTCTCCCATCTCCATCCCGGTCTTCCTCTGCCCCTAGTCCCAGTCTGAGTCTCTTTGACAGCCATTTCCAGTTCCACCCTGGCTCTTTAGCCCCAGTCGCTTTGCCCATTTGTCTCAGGTCCCTATCCCAGCTCTTCTCCTCACTAGTTTCTTTCCCCCATCTTCTGAATCCACTGGCTCTTATTCCAAGTCCCACTTTTCCATGAACCGAATCCTGTCTCAGTGTCCTGTCCCACCAGGATCTTTTCTCAGTCACTTTTCCCAGGCAATTCCTGCCCCCGCCAGCCTCCCCAAGACTGGCCTATCAGCTCCACCCACTCCACCTGACACTCAGTTGTTCGTAGCTCCCAGGCTCCTTGCACACCCATTCCCACTCTGCCTCCCTGATGCCTTGTTTGGAATCAGTCCTTCCCCGCATGCATGGGCTCCCAGTTCCACCCCATTTCCTCACTGGCTCCCATTCCAGTCCCTTTCTGCTCTCCCAATTTCACTTGTCCCACAAAGACTTCCAGCTCTAGTTTCGGGCTCCTGCATCTCACAGAACTGGTTGAGCTCCCTGTGCTGGCCACTCACCAAGCTGCCGTGAATGGATCCAAACTTGGATCCAGTTTCTGGAACTGGGCAGAGCAAGGCGCTGACCCCAGTTTGGGGCATGTAGGCGCGCAGACCAGATACTAATCATATGCCTTGTATCTCTCTTTTGTGTTATGCAGTATTTCACCCCAGGTGGAAACCTTTTGCCCTACAGTTGACTTCCACAAGGAGGCACAAAATCCACGCTCAGACTTTGCCCAGGAATTGTGAGCACAATTGCTGTCCACTTAAGAGAGAAACCATAAGGGACCATTTAGAAAACAAGCTCCCCAAATGCCCTGCCCTTTACTCCAGCTCACCCTCTCCGTGGCTGTTTTTGGGATGTCCATCTGTTCAGAGCAGGGAGGGCTCCCTCCCTTCATCCATCTCCTACAGCAGCTTTCTGCTGCTTGGGACCAATCAAAATAGTCACCGCAGTAAAGCAATGCCTGCCCTTTTATAACCTAGATTCCTCTATCATGAGACTGCCTGCTCCACCCCAGCAGGTGACTACAGACACCTGGTTCTGTTGATAAATGACCTCTGCCCTATTAAACAATTTTCCTGAGTAGGGGCCAGCCAATTGGTTAGTGCAATGGTCTTTCCATAGGAGAAGCACTTATGCCAAGGACGCTCCGGCTTTAGCCTTGAATTCCAGCCAAGCCTGAAAGAAGAAGAACAACAGAGAACATGAAATCCAAATGGTGTCTGCAGTCTGACAGAGATGCACAAGCAAAAGTCACAAGCTGTACCTAGGCAGGCTCCTGAGCTCTCACATCCCATGCCAGGTTGCAGTCCATTCCCCTCCCCCCTAACCCTCGTCTGAGTCTACTTCCCTTTCTTCACACAAGTCAAACTCTTGTCCCATCTACATTTGATTTAGGCACCTTCCTCCTCTGAGCTGCCTCTCTCCAGCAGGGAATGGATTCAGAGCACTGCCTGCTTCTCTGTCCCTCCTGCCCAGCCAGGACTTGCAACTGGAGGGCAAGTCCTGCAGAGCATGGCCAGTGTGACTGGACTACCCAGGGAATTCAGCTGTAATGTCCTAGCACGGGGGTGATCCAGCTCCAGCCCCTGGTCTGAATCCAGACCACAAAGCCATGTCTGGAAATTTGGCAGTAGGGGATCAGTGACAGCGTCCATTGCCACAGCTTCCAGATTTCTGGAGCTGTGCAGACTGGATGGCATAGCCCCACACATCGGATCACACCGGTGTGTGGAGTTGTTTCATGGCCCAGTCTAACACACAGAACCAGGCTAGTGCATGGGGTCAGGCCATGGCTGGATCTACTATTCGGGGTCAGGCCAGCATACCCAATCACACCCATGGACTCCGCACATCAGGCCCATATGGGATCTAGCCCATAGACTAGCCAGCCCCTCACCACTCATCCAGCCCACGGTGCAGGAAGGTTGAGCACCATTGTCCTATCAAGTCTCCACTGAGAACATGCAAACTAGGATATAACTTTGTCGACTTTTCCCTGCCTTGTTCATCACAGCAGATTTCGACCCTAGCCCCTCCCTTCCCCTGCCAAACATCAAGTCTGTTCCTCAACACATGTGGGTGCTGATGTCTCTGAAAGAAAAAAGGCTCACTAGAATCTAACACAGGCCAAGCAATGTATTGCACTCTTCCTCTTTCTGAACCATTTGGGCTGAAGTTCCTAGAAAAGGAAAAATACATCCATCGGAGGTGGGCAGGCAGCATGCCAGATTGTAGCCCGAATGGTTAAAGCCTGGCAAAGTTGAAAGCACTAGAAAACAGGGCCTTTAAATGAGAAGTATCAGCTTAATAATACGAAATGCTTCCAGCCCGCTAAGTGTTGGGACAGATGGCGCAGAATTCACGAGTGCAGTTCCATGTCAAACTCAGACCACGCTAAATCCTTTCAATGCTAAGCAGTGTTAAAATTAGGGCACACTGTGAGCAGTCGAACATCAAGGGTTAATACAGTTTCTTGCCTGCACAGCTTTGGCTTGGGGCTAGAGGGCTGGTAATCAGGGCTGTCACCCAGAACACCTAGGATCTACCCCTGCTCTGTGCAGTGCATCCTGGGACACTGGTGGATTGCAAATGGCCCATATGATCTCCATGGAACAGACTGAGGTTACCTTAACATGAGCTAGGTTGCACAGCCCGGAGTTAACACTCACCTGAAGTGGCATAAAACTTTGAGATGCTCAGGGGGAACTTAGCACGAGTTAAAGCGCTTTAATGTGCAGAGACCTGCATTTTAAGTGCCCTTAGTATGGATTAAATGTAATGTGTAACTTCACCCTAAGTAAGCTAAAGATAGAGCAACTAGGCATGAACCAAACCACAGTTTCTGTGACTTTATTCTATGAGCCCTTTTCCTATCTGTTGTCTAATTGATAAACAGATTGCCAAAGCCACCTGTATTGGATTCACAGTCTCACATCAAAGCTTCATTTATATAAAGACCCAGACCGCAGATGTATCTTCCAGTTAAATCTTTCCCAAACTGGGCTTTTATCCATGCCCAAGACTGAGTACTCAGGCAAATTTAATTTCCAAGTGCATTTCCTTCTACCCTGGGGGGCAGGGTAGCTAGGAATCCCATCTGAGATCATTTGCAATGGAGCATTATACTAATTAGGCAGTATGGAGAGAGCCATCAGAGAGGCTAAGGGAGGAAAAAACAGGTTGTTAAATCCACTTTAGGTTCAAACTCATCCAGTTGCTTTTCATTAGCCACAGGCTCACATGTCATGCTAAATCTCCATTACAAATCTGGACCAGTGCCATGGTAACCTTGGAGCCCCAAATGGCCAACTCTTTTTAAGCCGGAAAGATGAAAAATGCAAATGGTCTTTGCATTTTCAAGTCTTATTTCTGATCCTGCCTTTATTTCTTTGTGTGCCGGGGCTAGCAGCAGAGCAGCAGCTGAAGTGAAACAATCAAAAAGCTAAAGGCATCGTCACCAAAGTGCAGAGTGGTGTCTACTGCCCAGCAAAGAGCACATAAGCCTCACCTCTGCATCTCTCCACCCCGTCACACACAGTGTCTTCAGAGCCAGCCAATTCAATCATCATCTCCTGAGGGCAACAGGAAGGATGTTGGGATCTGTTGTAGCCAGTCTCTTGCTCGCTCTGCTACCTGGTAAGTGCAGTCTGACCTATTCCTCTCTCAGAAATTGTTGCACTCACCTACCTGGCAGGGGAGACACCATGATAATGGTGTTGGTCGAGGTGGTTTTACTGGACCTGGAAAGGGAGATCCTGTTCTTCCCAACCTTGAATAACTTGATATAGCTGAGGGTGGAGACCTGTTCATTGCATTGTGGACAGGCACCCCTATGAGAGTCTACTGTAGCCTCCCAATGGGAGGATCTCAGCTACATATTTTATGGCAATGGGGGGTTGCTCTTGGGCTTTTCTTCTAGCTTGCTCCTTCAGCCTTTTGGCTAGAGGCAAGCAAAACTATGGGGCATCTGAACCCCAAGGCTTCCGGGCTTGGGGTTTGCACATAGGGCGCCTGCCATCATGGATTTGGGAATATCTGAAACCCAAGGCTGCTAAGTCTGGGAAGCAGGATACTTGCCACTGGTAGTGCCACACAGACCTGAACAACTGAGTTCAGTCAGTAGAAGTGGGAACTGATTTAGCTAATTTGGCCCAAGACATGAAATTAAAAAAAAAAAAGAAAGAAAACTTTAAGGGCAGCTAGATTCTCCATCCCACTGCTCCCCAGTGAGAATGAACACAGGACCAAGGTGGACTTGTGCCTTGCTAAAAGAGCACATTTCTCATGAAGCCAAACTCTGGCTTCAGAAGGGAATAGTCAGCTGAGAGGAGAGGGGGCTCTGAGACTACCTTATCATGAAGATGTCAGGCAAATTATTATATAACCAGCCCTTTTCATTTTATTTTCCGCAGAGGCAGATCCAGGGCAGATCTGCAAGTACCACGATGTGGTTGAGTACCTGAACATCACCTCTAACAGTGATCTCTTCTTATACACCAAACCCAAGAGGAACTGGAAAGAGCCTGTGGAAGTGGAGCTGGATTTTACTTTTGCCTCCATCATCTCCATAGTAGGAAGCTAAATCTCTCCTCTTCCTTTCTTTGCTATCAGAAAAATGCCAGAGGGCTTAATCCCTGCTCTCCTCTGTTCTGTTTCTCTACAGAGAGAAAAGTTGCAGACAGTGACTTTCTATTTCTGGCTGACAATGGTAAGAGCCTTCTTATCAATAGCTGATAGACTACTCCATTCCCTGTGACAAAGCTGGCAAGACCAGACTCAATCCTTATTCTTTTTGCCCCCAGGAATGGAAAAATGATTTTGTGTCTTGGAATCCCCTGGACTTCTGCAATATTTCTTCCTTCTCTATGCCAGCAAGTCTCTTCTGGGCACCAGAGATCTTCATTGATGAGCAGTAACATTGCTTGATTTCATTTGTTTCTCCTCAATACTGTTTTTAGAGGAAACACCAAAGCCCTCAGGAAATTTCCTCAGCTCAGACATAGGGCAGCTCTGGTTTGCCCCTCTGCTCATGATCTGGGACTTTCAGGAAGGCATATAACAAGGGTGGGGTCCAGAGGGCTGTACCCAGTCCCTTTCAGACTGGGTCACACTGTGGGAGCCTCTGCTGACTTTTTTTAAGTCTCCAAAGCAAGTGGGAATCTGCCCTCCCTTCCCCTCCAAGCTCAGATGCATGTCCTTTCCCTTCCCTTCCCTTCGCCCCTCTCCTCCTCCTGCTTTCCCCTCTGTCCTGGGGGCTGGGGAAGTCTCAGAGCGGTTCCTGTCCTGTTGGAAGTGCAGGGCGGGGAGGGGGGGAGCTCACCTGGGACAGCAACAGCAGCAGTAATGGGGAGGAGAGATTCCCCTTCTCTGCACTTGCTCCAGTGGGCACCAGGCAGGGTGGCTCTATCTTGCCCACTGCTGCTGTCATGTCACATGCCCAGCTGACCCCGGTCCTTGCCAAGCCCGGCTGGACAAGGCAGAAGCAGCTCTGAAGCTTCACCCGCCCCCAGGACAGCAGGGAAAGCAGCAGCAGGTGGGGGAAGAGGTGGGGAGGGGATGTGACTCAACCGTGGGGGGGAAGGGGGGAGATTCTTACCTGCTTTGAGGACTTTAAAAAGTCCCAGGAGGCTCCCCCAGCCTGGTGCACCTCCACCAGTGGGCAGGAGGGAAGGGCACAGGGAGAAGCTGGGTGTGGTGGGTGCAGCCACCCTTGCAGCACAGGTTGCTGCTCCTCTACCCACTCCCCCCCTTGCCAAATCCTGGATCTGCCCCCTAGTCTATGAAAGTGTTGCCCACTGGCCAAGAATCCCTCTCCCATCTGCAGACAAAGCCCACAAAGGAGGCAATGGGAACCCTGCCTGCAAACCCTACCGAGGAGGCAGCACTGGGAGACTGGGGCTGGCCGCTGAGAGCTCCTTGCCTCTCTCTTTTCACTCCAGTATATGTGCCTAGGGTCAGACCTTCCTGTCCCCCTTTCCCTGTTGCTTCACTGCTGCTCTCAAAGGAGAGCCCCCATGCATGAATGCAGTGCACAGACAGACCCTACAGAAGCTCCCATTACAGTCTCCAGGCAGTAGAGCCTGAGAAAAGCCTGGTCTTGTGTAACCAGGCCTGACTATGTTTTCCTTTCAGAGCAGATGAAGACAAGTCTACAACGAGTCTCTTTGTCCATGTGCAAAGCAACGGGCAGATCAAGAAAGTCCAGGTGTATCGTCTCACTGCCTCCTGCGGTTTGCTAACTGACAAGTTTCCCTTTGAGAAACAGAGGTGCAACATATCTATTTTCTCCACTGTATACCCAGGTAGCCCAACTGTGTGGCCACATGCCTGAGTGTTTGGGAGAATGTGGCTTCCTCCTTTGCCAAGCACGGTCTTTCTCCTAGATCCTTCCCAATCCCTGGCCCCTGCTCCCACCTTAGGGCCTGCCTGAGCCCCTCAGGCTCAGTCCCAATTCTTCATCTCCTCCCTCATTTTGCAACATGAGCCTGCCCCCAGAATGCATTTTTTCTTGGGTGCATGCATACCCTCTTCTGTTCACTCCCGAGGCTTGGTGGTGCCCCTCTTTCCCCTGCATTTTTGCCACGCTTCAGTCGTGTTGTGCTCTGGTGGAAGTGTAACTCTCCACGTACACCCATCGAATGGGGGAGATATCTCTAAGGTGCCTGACCTTGGTCATTTTTTGGTTCTAGTTCAGGACTTGATCCTGAAGAATATTAAAACCTCGGAGGAGGCCACTCGGAGCAGCCTCAGTTACCACCTCACCCACGGAGAGTGGAAATTCATAAACCTCAGGGTCCTACATCACAACGGTTCTGCAGATGGGATGTACTTTAGTGTGGTCACCTATCAGGTAATGGATTTAATGAAGTGATTCCTACTGGGGTCCTTTAGGTAACAGGTCTTTTAGTCAAAGGCCTTCAACATGGTCTCTTATGACCCTCTTATAAAAAAAATTGGGGGACTGTGGGCTAGCAGAGTCCATGGTCAGATGAGTTGGGAACTGTTTAAGGGGTTGAACCCAGAGAGTGGTACTGGACGGGTCTGCATCATCTTGGCGGGAGGTGACCAGTGGCATCCCGCAGGGTTCAGTCCTTGCCCCTGTGCTGTTCAACATCTTTATCAATGATTTAAATGAGGATGTGGAAAGTATGCTGGCCAAGTTTGCAGACAATAGTAAGTTATAGGGAAAAGCAGTTATACTAGGGGATAGGATGCAGATCCAAGCGGACCTGGACAAGCTGGAAAGGCGGGCGGAGCAGAACCGGATGCAGTTCAGTAAGGATAAATGCAGAGTGCTTCATCTGGGGAGAAGTAACCAGAGACATGAATATAGGTTAGGAGATGTCCTGGCCAGCACAATGGTTAAAAGGGACCTCGGGGTTACAGTTGATCACAGGATGAACATAAGCTGCCATTGTGACACTTTAGTCAACAGAGCTATTAGCATGCTGGGATGCATTAGCCGATGCAGCAGGATCAGGGCTAAGGAAGTGAGACTCCCTCTCTACTCGGCGCTGGTGAGAGCGAGCTGGAGTACTGGGTCCAGTTCTGGGTGCAGCACGTCAAAAAAGATGTGGAGAATCTTAAAAGGTCCAGAGAAGGGCCACAAGAATGATTAAAGACCGGGAGGACAAACCTGGTGAGGAAAGACTGAGGGATCTGGGACTGTTCAGCCCGGGGAAGAGAAGACTGAGGGGGATTTGGTGGCCGTCTATAAGTATGTAAGGGGTGTACATCGGGAGCAGGGGAGAAAAACTGTTCGCTAGGGCGCCTCAGGGGAGGACAAGGAGAAATGGCCATAAACTGTTAAAGAATGGTTTCAGGTGGATGTAAGGGAGATCTTCTTTATGGTAAGGGTGACCAGAATCTGGCACAGACTTCCCGAGGAGGTGATGCAGTGTCCAGCCTTGGAAGTCTTCAAGAGGAGACTGGACCGACACCTTGCTGGGATCATTTGATCTCAGTAGTATTCCTGCGCAGAGCAGGGGGGGGGTGAAATTTGAACTTGATGATCTTTCAAGGTCCCTTCCAGACCTTAATTTCTATGATTATAGGCTCAGATTGGGAATGAAAAGTTCAAGAAAATTGACTACTTGGCACAAAAGCAAATTCTTTCCTTATCCCACTCAAAGCTCAATGAACCTCCTCTGACAGCCAGTGTGGGTGCTGGGGGTCTGCATGAGTACTGTGATCCCTGGTGTGATGGCAGGAGTGCCATGTTAGCGTAATTTTTCCTGGGGAATCAAAGGTATAATGTGGCTGCTTTCCAGGATACATCTCCATTAAGGCTGTGTTAAAAGAAGCAATATGTGACTGCCAGCAAGGGGAACCATTACATCAGCTTGCACTGTAAAATGGGTATATGAAGCATATGGCCCTGCCAGCTACATCCCATGGGCACTTGCCCCTAGTCTAGTTCCCAATATTTGTGGCTTGAAACTAAGAAATCATTTGGAAAATACACTGCAGTGAGTCCCTGATGGAGCTTGTGAGGGGATGTAGTTAGGTGGTAGCAACATGGCATGTAACCCTGCCCCGTTAGAAACTAGGATCCAGAAATCCATGTGTATTTCTAGCCCATTTACCAAATCAAGAAGACATCACTGAGAAGTCTAACGGGGCTGGTTTGCCCTTCTCTGAAGCGTATTGCATAGTCACTGGTGCAGACAGGAGGCTCTGGATAAGACAGACCACCGGTTTGCTCTAAAGTGAAAATTCAGATTTCTCTACATCTATGGCCAGGAATGGTCCTGATCTCAGATACTAAGCAGGATTTGGCCTAGCTAGTATCTCAGTAGGAGATGACCTGGCTGTCATAGCTAGATCCTGCCTTAGCAGGCAGTTGGACGAGGTGACATCTTGAGACCTTTTCCAGCTTTATTTTTCTATTTCCCACCATTCAGAAACCCACCATGCAAATCCACCTGGGTCTGGGCATCTCCAGAGTCTGAGAGCTTGGGATGCAGGGCTTTTGGTTTATGTCCCATTTGCTCCTTATGAATCAGTGTGGAGGGATTTAGAAGGACAGGTGGTAGGCACAGGAGTTGGAGTGGGGTAACGGGTGGAGTTTTGGGGTGTCTTTTGAGGGAGCCCAGTGTTGTTTCTTACTTGTGGGTCATTAGCATTTAGTATAAGCCACCCTGATCCTTTCTGGATAGGGCAAAATATACTTTGTTATTGGTATTGAGAAAACAGGATGTCAGCAATGGGGTGAGAGAGGACAGACAGCACAGGTGGAAGAGAATTAAACCATGGGTGGGGAGATATAAAATGGAGTGGATGGAAGAAGGGAAAAGGAGAGAGGAAAAGGAGAGCAGGGTGTTCATAGAGGATGATATCATATCAGAAGTATGATGGTAGCAGATGATATCAGAGGATGATGGTATCATATATCATATCATATCATATCATATATCCTGCAGATACAGGTCTGTCCTGACAATGGTAGATTATTTATCACATAGGAGGGCTAGGTTCGCAGTAGGTGCAAACTGGTGTGGCACTAATGAATTTCTTCTGTTTAGACTAACTAAAGATCTGGGGTGATTAGCATGTGAGAGGGCTATTCCTTCCTAAGTCAAATCAGACCTGAGTGTGGAAAAGCCTGTCTATGCCTGGGATGCTTTCAAAATTGCTGAAGTACGCAAATAATCCACCGTAACTCAGAACTGCTTGCCTCAGTTTCATTGTGTTGTATTGTTGCCCTTCCTGGCAGATCGTCATGCAGAGGAGACCTATTTTACATGTTTTAAATATGATCCTCCCGACCTGCGCCCTCTTCTTGCTGGATATAGCCATTTCCTTCACACCAGCCTCTTTTGACTTCAAAATTAACTTCAAGATCACCCTTATCCTGGAGGTCTGTGTTTTATCTTGGATCCTGAATGATATTCTGCCTGCTGCCTCTGACAGTCCACCAGTAATAGGTACCCGTCTTCATTAGAACCGTAATTACAGTAGCACCCAGCGAAGGGGTTGTAGACACTATAAAATAATTACCGTACTGAGAGAAACACAACAGACACAACTGGACACATGCTTTTCCACTACCGAGTGATTGACAAGCTCCATGATGGGGGGGGCGGGGGGCGGGGAGTTTGTGTGGACATTTGGCCTTCTTTTTCAGAAGTGGCTTCTGATTTTGGTCACCTCTGGTTTTGGATGCCCAACTTCAGGAACCTTGGGTCTGGTTTTCAGTTTTGCTGAGCGCACACAGCTTCCCATTGTCTTTGATCAAAGCAGACCCACAGGTGTCCAAAAACACCTCCCAAGTGGACACTTCAAAATGTTGAGCCAGGGAATCTTGTGCTCAAGCATGGGAGTTGACATCAGGCTCACCTCTTTGCTTTGGCTTTTGCAGCTATGTTTTTCTCGGGTGTATTCTTGTCCATGGTCATTTGTCTGTTGGAGAACTGCTTGTTGATGACCCTGAAGGAAAGAAAGCCCCTAAGATCTTTACTGAATGCAAGGAAGCTGCTGCTGAGATTCTTTAAGAAGGAGAAGAAAACGTCTGGGAACCTTGCAACTCATCACGGTGGGTAACTAATCACCGACAATTAAATACTTTATAGTAAAGAAAGTGATCTATATACATAACATGACGGGTCAAATGTGTCCCTGAGTCCACAAGCACATTGCCTAGTGTGGTTAAGGTGTCTCCAGCCAATGGCACACAAGGCAATGATGCAGCGTCACACCCAGATGTCTTTGGCATCCTTGCCTGAATGACCGAGTACCCATTTACGGCTGGACTGACTGGACGCACACCTCTGGAGCTGCAGCAAGACCCCTTAACTGCTCGGCCTCAGCGATAGGGCAGGGAGCAGAAAGAAGAGCGTCAGATCAGACAAGGGCGTACAGGGCAGGAAGCTGAAAGCCGAGCAGCGGAATGGCTACAGGAAAGAGCTCAGAGTGGCATTTGGGAAGCATGCAGGGCTAATTCGTGGCACAGCTGCCAAAAAGGTTGGCTCCCATTGGTGTAAAGAGCTAGGCCATGAACAAAACTAATAAGAATGCTAGCCACAGGCATCGCTCCCAAAAAGAATTAACATGGGTCGATTTAGTGATGAAAAGTCCCCTTTGTCCAACAGAGAGAAATGTATATTTGGTGGTTACTTCTTCTTGCCTCCTTCAGATGAGGTACCTCCAGGACAAGGGGAGACCTGGGACCCTAACCTGACTGGAAAGGAAGGGAAAGAGACCGTCTTGTTTCTGAAAGAGCTCCACTCAGAACTACAAATCATCCAACAATTAGCTTCCTTGCAAGACGAGGACCAAGCTGAGCTGGAATGGGAGCAGACCCTGATCTTCCTGGAGAAAGTATTTTCCTACACTCATCTGATCGCCTCCGTTCTGTTTTTTGCTTTTATTACCATCAAATGGAGCTATTAGCTACGAAGCTGCCTGTGACCATCTGTGTCATCGGAGAAGACGCAGTCACCACGGGGAGCTAAAGGAAGGAGAGAGGAATTATATTGATTGCCTTGCAAGGCATTCTGTCAGTCTGGCTTTTTAAACTCAGCGCTGCTAACTTCACTAATCAGTAATGAGTGTGTAAAGGGGCAATAGTTATTCTCAAGTGAGTTATTGACTCTGGCAACTCATAGAAAATGGATGGGAGGGACCTTGAAAGGTCAGCTAGTCTATCCCTTACCCCAGTACAGGATCAGCTGTAGCTGAGTAATAATGGGCTAGATCTGTGGCTAGATAGTTGCCTAACCTACTCTCTAACTCCATTAATGAAGAGTCTAAAACCTTCCTAGATAGATAATTGTCGTCTTGTAATTGCTGTATGTTGCTAGATGAGCCTTCTGATTGCATGAGACATAATAAAATATGGGACCGTTGTCCTCGTCCTTTTCTCTTGATTACTTCACTTACACAAAGAAGCTCAGGGTTTCAATGGGGTTTTGGTTTTTTGCTTTTTGATCAACATTTACTTAGAGGCGCAATCTTCCAGAGGTCACTAAGATACTCAAGGTCAGATGCGGTAGGTCTGGGTTTCTTGCATCTTTAGTTATACAACGCAAAGGGCCTCCAACTATGGTCAACAGAACACACTCTTCTTGCTGCAGGCAAAATGGTTGAAAGAGAGGTTGCAAGTTGAAGGTTGGAAGGAGCTGTTAAAAAGAAATGAGAGTTCTTTCACATATTAAATGATTTGAAAAAACCAAACCTGGAGACCTTTCCTATAGCACAGAGACTTATTGTTCCTCCCAAACAGCCAGCTTTCCTGCTTGTCTCTGCAAGGGACAGCAAATCAGGGAGTAAGCTGGCATACGGTTTGTTTAGAAGAAAAGAGTCCTATATCCTTAGGAGAGTTCGCAGACACGATAGAGACGGGTCATGGTCTAGATATCTATCCAGAAATCTAGCTACATAAATGGCTATTATAAATCTCTACTATTCCTTCCCAAATCAGTTGCATGGTTCATGGCCACCATTTTCCAATTTAGAATAAGATACCAATGCTTCCTGACTTGGAGAGGATTCCTCGTGGAAAGGAGTGAAGCACGACTCAGTTTGCATTTAAAGACAAAGGGATCTCACTTTAAAGCCAATCACCCACAAATCTTCCCCCATCACCTTTGACAGTGTGCCCAACACCCCGGGGAGGGAGTCTCACCCACTATAACAACCGTAGCAAGCACCTAAATCAGGTACATTTAACAGCTGATAAAATAAGACACTGACATTTTAAATCAAAGCTCCTGAGATTAACAATCTGATATGGAAGGTGCTATGTTCTCTCCCTCATATATCTGCAGGGATATTTGAGGTAGGGGAAGGGTGGGGGGACTTCTGTTATCTTGAGATTTATTTTTTGATAAGAGCAAGAGATTCACCGGACCTTGAAGACGCCACATGCTCTGTATATGGAAATAACACAAGGGGACTTTCAGAAACGAAGAGGGTTCCAGCAGAAACAGCTTTCTGCGTTTTCTTCACCTGTTTTCACAGTAAAGAAATCACAAGGGGCTCCTTGAAATCCCTGTTTGACATAGGGAGGGTAGTGCCACAGCTGACCACATGGCCTAATGGATAAGGCATCTGACTTCGGATCAGGAGATTGGGGGTTCAAGTCCCTCTGTGGTTGCTGCTTTTCCAAATAAAATCAAATTTCTGCCTACATTTGTGGGACACTTTAGGAATCAAAGCACTGCAGAAGATGCAGGGAGGTCCAAGCTGTTCTTATGACTGATGCTTGATTGGAATAAGAATCATTACAGAAAACTGAGATTTAGGGGCACTCTGCCATGTCCCAGGATAGGTACAGCTGTGTGCAACAAAGTAATACCCAAGGAAGCAAAACCCTTTAGGAGGAAGCTGTCCAATGTCCATCTGATAGAGATGGTCCCCAGGGCTCTCCGCCGGTGCTGGGACCTAGGAGCAAGTATCTCATTTCGGGATACTTGGAGTCCCAAACCCAGCACTTCCTCCTGTCCAGGAAGGCTAAGACTGCCCATGGACTCACTAGAGATCCTCACCTAGGATTATTTCCTCCTTTTCCCACATTATGGATCTGTTTGCACCCGCTTCCAAGTACTTGTGGAGAGAACATAAGGAGACTTGTAATGCAATGCGTTTGCTGAAGATGAGTAGCTCTGAAAATGAACTACCTCCAAGTTGGCCTGGCTGCAAGCAGCAGCCCCTTGCCCTTCCAATGGTTGCATCTAATAATTATGGGGGAAAAGACCAGGGCACCAAGTCATTTAACCTGCTCAGAAGTTTTTGCCTAATGCCCAATATAATATATTAATTTAAAGATAATCAGAAAGCCCCTCTTCTGGATTAAGCATAGCCAACCACGAAGGGACTCAAACCCTCAATCTTCTGATCCAAAGTCAGGTACCTTACCCATTAGGCCACATATGCAAGTATATTTGATGCTACACTTCAGAGAATATATCTTTGTGGTTGGACTGACTCCTTAGACTATTATAATGCAAAGAAAAGGGGCTACCTAGGAGGCCCCAAAAGTACAGCCCTCCTCCAGGCTCCAAAAGGGATAGTTCCCCCCGCCCAAAAAAAGCTCTTACTGGTCACATGTACGGGAGACACTAAATGCGCAGTAGACTAATTCTACTGCGCATTAGCGTGGCAAGCAACAACCATGCTAATGTGCTAATGCGTAGTAGAATTAATCTACTGCCCATTAGCATCACACACAAAAAAGTCCTCCGATTATGGCACATTAAGTTAGTACCTCTTATTACAAGTGCTAAACTTAATACACCATAATTATGGTGCATTAATGAATGTGTACATGCATCCACTGTTATTCAAACCCTTCTGAGTTTATGCCGTGAGCCGAGTGCCTGGATTTTTCAGCAAGTTTAAAGAGCATTTTAAACAAGAAACCAATATAAAATATCTGGGCTTCCATGCTCAGAGTCAAACCATAAGTCACAGAACAACAGGACTGGAAGAGACCTCAAGTTGTCCAACCTGCTGGTCACAGATTGATTCTTCCTGTCTAACATCATGCACATGCTTGTCAAATGTGCACTTGAAAACTTTATATGGTGGAGATGTTAAGAAGTAAAGAACACATTGTCACCCCAGATGGGATTTGAAGACCAAACTCCTAGCATTAGAGGCTAGTGCTTTATCCATTAGGTCACTGAAGATGCTTGTGAAGAAGTCTGGAAGGCAAATGCAGGGAAAGACACTACTATAACACAAAAGCAGTTAGACAGGAAGTTTTCTTGAGATGGTTTTAGAAACAATTATACTATTTTGCTTATGTTTCTAATCCTAGGCTGAACAAATGACTTTAAACCCTCAGCAGCTGTAGCACTGGATCTTAAAGTAGGAAAAGAAGAAACGAGGGAGAATTTTTCTTTCCAACTATTATAAGGAATATTAAACCATCTCTTCTTTGGTAAGAAGACAAAGTAACCTGTATTACTTTCCAACCTGGATTTTACAGAAAACAGCATCTATTGCCTTTAGTCTCAATGGATTCCTAAATATTTACAGCCTTGCTGTCTGCTATGTCAACCTCAGACGGTAAAGTGCTAATGTGCTACAAATGACTTCACTACTGCTTCCAAAGTAGGTTGGTCTATTTTGCACCTCCGGCACTGTTTCATTCACCCACTGCTTGCACCTTTCCTGAAAACAGAAGTTTATTACCACCCAAGTGGCAAGCCACAACCACAAAGACACTTCAACGACACAGTCCATCTTGTCCATTATCCACTAGACTGCAGCCTTGAATGCTTTCTGCGTCCATTAGCTGTGGCTCAAATGACCCCCTCAAGCCATCAAAAAAGTAAAGAAGTGAAACCACAGGAATAATTTTGTTTGCAAACCCATCTAAGCCTTGGCCGGCACTTAAAAGTGTTGCTAGCTTACCTGAGTTGTTCAAGAACATGGAGGAAAGACTCACCTCTGCCACAGCTAAGCTCACAAAAACCCTAATGTAGATACAGTTACATCAGGAAAAGTGTCTTTTTGTATTCAGAGAGTTGATTTAAGCTGTATCAACAGGAAAGTAGGTTTCCTGCTGTAATGGGGGATTGGTCTATATTATAGGGATGGCTCTACTTATTGCAGTACCCATTTATTTGATTCCAGTTTTTTTGTTTCACTGAGTACTCTCTGCATTCTTCAAAGCTCGGGGTGGGTGCTTGCTTGAAAGTAAGATGTGGGGGAAGAGTTCACGCTGTTTTCTGAGCCCACCTGCCAGCTCTACTCTCATTAAAGGTGAGCACCCTTCTGGTGCTCTAAATCCTGCATGCTCACTTGGATCTCCTGGAAGTGTGTTGAGCTTCATCACAATGGGTAACAGTATTAGTGCTCCAAATCCAGGGCTGTCTGAGCAAGATACTGCCCACGGGAGAGAGAGGGGGGAAGTCAGAGCTGCCCCAGCACAGATTCGGCTGGTGGGCTCTGTGCATATGTCACACCATTCCCCATCTGCTCAACCTCATCTCCATTTTTGCCTGGGCCTCACTGCCCCTTTGTGGAAACCCCATCAGAAACCTCACTGAAAGAAGAATTCAGCTTTCCAAACTGGAAGGGACCCTGGCACAGAGGGATTGGTGGGAACAGCAGGAGTTTGTTGGCGGGGATTGCTTGCATAGGAGATGTCTCCCTTCGGGGTCTCTTATCTCCTTCTCCTTGCCTTAAGATGGCAGTTCTCAACCTGTCTAGACATGATGGTGGTTCTCCACTTTTCCAGACATCCCTCATTAGCCTCATGCATCCCTTGACTATTGGAAAATAATTCTTTCTGGTTGAGACCCACTGCTCAAGTGATTCACAGAGGCGTTATTTCTGGCACTTGATGGAGGTATTACCTCTGCAGCATCATCAGAGCTTCTAGCACATGTGGCCTAATGGATAAGGCGTCTGACTTTGGATCAGAAGATTGAGGGTTCAAGTCCCTTCATGGTTGCTTTTGTGCTGATCCTGAAGGTTTCTAAGTTCAAATGGAAAATAAAACCTTCAACATAAGAATTAAAAACTGCTGGAAAGTATTATAGCATGGGTATGGTCTTTATAATGTATTGGTTTACTGGCATTTCAAAGGTGGCTAGAGCAAGTTATAACCAAACCAGGGGGATTATGAGTTTGAAGGTGGAAAGGACTAACCCATATTGTACTGGAAAAGGAATAACCCATATTTGCCTCTGCCTGCTAGGGCTCAGGAAGAAACACCTCTGTTCACTTTTTCCCCGCTCCGGTAGTGGTATGAGTTGTTAACTGCTGCTTTCAGGACTATCCAGCCCCATTTCTGAGCTTGGACTGGCAGAAGCTGCCTGCATGAAGCAGCCTCCCTGCATGATGCCGTGCTTGGTTCCTGCAGAAGCCATGCTCTCCAGCAAAGACCCAGGAAAATGTCCATCAAATAGAAATGCCTCATTACAGCCTCCTTCGCATGCGTACTGTCGGTGGTGACTGGACATATGGAAGAGGGAGCTACTCCAATAAAAGGGAAGCAGAAACCTCACCCAAGATATTAGCTGTTACCCCAGATGGGACTTGAACCCACAATCCCTGGCTTAGGAGGCCAGTGCCTTATCCATTAGGCCACTGGGGCTCCCTATGTACCTACTTTTCAGGCCTCCTGATGGCACCTTATAGATCTGGGGCATTGTTCATACCCATTTAATTATTTTAATTAGATTCCTTTTTTCACATAGACCTTGTGAACCCCACTTCCCCTCGCCAGCCCCAGTAACCCTCCGCAACTCTGCAGCCGTGGGCACAAGGATGAGATTTCTCAATCTGCTGCAATGCAAGGGGGGAGCTGATCATGCCCGCTCCTCTCTTCTGCAGAGCCTGGCTGGGGTGTGCTAGCGTCCCAGAGCAGGTGGGGGTCTGGCTACCAGCACCTTGGGAAGGGCCAGGCTGTAGGAAAGCGGCTTCCAGCCCCGCAGCGGATGACAGGGGCGCAGAGCCCGGCTCCACGACAATCGATGGAGGCAAAAGAGCTGCCGACCACGAAGGGACTCGAACCCTCAATCTTCTGATCCGAAGTCAGACGCCTTATCCATTAGGCCACGCGGTCAGGGATACAGGGACAGTAGCGGAGGCTGCAGAAACCGCATCCCTGCCCCGGCCCGGATCCCTGCCACTGCCCAGGGCCGATGCCTGCCAGCCCCGCTCCCAAACCAGCCCCGCTCCCTCCGGGGAAGCAGATCCGAGCAAAGCTGAGCGGCAGCCCCGAGGGAGCCCCCCGCAGCCGGAGGGAGGGGAAGCCTGTTGCTGCCCAGGGGATCCTGGCACACCCACTGCATGCAGCCCTGGCGCACCAGCAACTGGAGGCTTTTAAATCCAACCCACCCCAGGGAGGCTTGGGGGGGGGGGCATGCCCTTCTCCTGGGCTGAGCTTAACTCCTGCCACGCTGGCTGCATGGCTCCCTTGCCTGGAGCACACTCGCCAACGGCCATCTGACCTTGGGCAGACCTCTGCCCGCGACATGCGTGCCGACGGACCGGTTGGGGTAGTGCCGTGGGGCAGAGCAGTGATGCCTGGGGGTTTCAAGGCAGAACTAGAGTCCAGATAGCTTTCCTGTAGAGCAGGTGCTTTGCGGGACCAGCTAGGGACACCTCTGCACCCCAGGTGGGGACGAGCCCAAGCACAGATGCTTCCCTTGCCCTGGCTCCCTGCCCGACTGCAGCTGCGCCACTTGGGAGAGCCAGGCAGACCAGCGGCATGGACCTTGCAGGGTGGATCCAGGTCCCCACTCGCCCCCACCCTGCCTGGGAGCTCTTCCAAGATGGGCGTAACAGCAGGCTACAACTGCGGAGACCTCACTGAGAGCTCCCACCTCTCCCTGTGCAAAACAAGGGAGAAGGGAGCAAGGACCCCAGACTCTGGCACCACTAGATATCCCCATTACAGTCCTAGTGGGGCATGCGTGGGAGCCAGCTGCGTTTGCCAGGCGACACACTTGAAAGGGCAGTGAAGGCTCTCCTACATCAACCAGTGGGTTGGAGGCAGTCGACCTGCCCGTCAGAAAAGGCTCCTAACACCCCAGAGCTCTTGTTCCACCCTTTTTTGGTTTAGGAAGGTTTGCGTTTCATGGCCTAATCACGGAGATGTTGGCTTTGTGGTGTCCTAAATGAATGCTGTTTGGGCACCTGAGGCAGAGGACTGGGCTGGCAGGGCCCTTGCACCCAAAGCCGAGGAGCTGCACAGTGAAAGCAGGGAGATGCCGGGGCTCTGTCCTATGCATTACAGAAAGAGGTGATGAATGGCAGATACAAGAGGGGGATCAGCTCTCAGCACTGAAGGCCAGGTAATTTTCTTACCAGGAAAGAAGCTTCAGCTACCCCAGCCAAGTTGCCCTAGCAAAGACACTCCTGCAGCTTGAAGAGCAGCCACTCTAAGGCCGTGGGACAGACTGCAGACCTCGCAGCAGGAGCTCAGATGGCGCTTCCGCGGGACGCAGATCAGAGCCGAGGGAGGGGGAAGCACTGCCGGAGGCGCTCTGCTCTGTGAGACGGGCTACCAGAATCGACGGGCGACTTGATGCGCAAGAGCCATGACTGCCAGGTGACTGATGACACCAGGCCTGTGCAGGCTGTCTGACAGACAGGATGCACTGGCTAAAACACCCACAATATAACTGCATTGACCTAGATAGGCTCAGGGCGGAAACCAAATCACCTCTCATAAGAGGACTCACAAGTGTCCTCCTGAAGCCAGCGCTCACAACAAAAGTGAGTCCTGCCTCCATTTCCCCAGCCCAGGACTGACGGGGTTGCCCATCTTCTCCAGAAGTCGAGCTGATCACTACCTTCCCCTTCCCACCGCACACAGGAGAACAGAATGGCTGTTCTGCGAGGCCAGCTCAAGCCCTCCTTCCAGGCGTAAGTAATACCAGCCCAAACATCAGCAGGTCCCTCGAAGACATCACACAGCCATGCACTCATCACCTCTTGCAGCAGGACAGGTTCGGACCCAACAGCTCTCGGAGCCATCCATGCACCTTGGAATTACCATGCTCCCTTCAATCCCGGGGTCAACAACCACCAGCAGTGCACAAAAAAACCACCCCCCTTCACCCATTCACAGGAGTGCTTCTGCAAGAGGGATCCATCCTCCCCATGCAAGGTCGCCAGTGCAGTGTTTCATCTCTCCTGCAAGCCCTAGCCCTGCTGAGCTCCTTCTCATTCAATCAGCCCCTCTTGCTCAAGGCCTCCACCTGCCCTGTCTGAGCTCGTTCTTGTCCTCTACCTTTAGGCATCCACACAAGCCTTCTACCCACGTGCTCGGACCAGCAGATTTCTCCAAGCGACTCTCAGGAGGTCTCTGCTGCTCCCTCCTTCTCCAGGTGCTGCCTATCAGATCCCATCAGGCCTATTTGATGTATAAAATTAAAGCAGGTCCCATCGGGATGCAATGAACCATCCACCTTTGATCGGGATCCATCCCTTCCTGCCTGTCACCTTCCAGCTCCTATCCATTTTAAGGAGCCCAACCACAGGAGAGAGTGTAGGGAGTAGAAGTGCTTCTTTTGGTTATTAGTATTTTTATAATTGAAGAAATGTCCTAAGAGGAAATGAAGAAAACACACAAGGATTTTTGCCTACTATAGTAAGAGTAGGAAAGACGGTTGTGTGGGATGTTATTGCCTCCCTGCAGTATGGCCTGACTGGAGCGAGAAGAGGGAGAGCATGGAGTCATCTACATCATAGTTTCTCAACCTGTGGTATGCGCACCCCTAGGGGTATGCGAGACACAGGCAGGGGGGACATGGGTACCCCAATACTCCCTCTCTCTTGCCCCCTTCTCCTCTCCCTCTAGCCCCTTCCTCCACTCAAACCTATGGCAAAAAATTTGGTGCACAGCACGCTGTGCAGCGCTTTAAACTCCCCAGTAATAATTTGGCGTGCCACACTTTGCACGGGACTGGGTTCAGCCCTCCTAGCTTTGGCCAACATCACCTCTAGCCCAGGTACATACTTGAGTTGGGCACCCCCGGCGTAAAAGGTGGCAACCCTACCCACACCAGATCAGACATCTGTCATATCACGGCCTTATATACACAGCCGTTCTTCCAACATATGGCACACACTAGTTTATAAAGATAAAATCCCCTGGAAAGTTGAGCGTTGGGGTACTTATTCAACTTTTCAGAAGTTAGGGGGTACTTGCTACTTAAAAGGTTGAGAAACACTGATCTGCATAATGTTAGATCCACCAGGCAGAAAGATGGGGATGGAGTGAACATACAAAAGGCTGAACGCTTTAGAAAACTGAGACATTCTCCAACTGGGGCACTCATTCCCCCTTCCCCAAGCATCCTAGTTATGGGGATGAGGTCAGGGAAAAATCTTGTCCTTCATATACTGCATCTCGGTCTAAACTCTGCATAAGCATGCCCATGATTAGACCCGAAATTTGGGCTCTCAGTAGCTAAAGCTTTTAGCATTTCCTTTTAGTGGAGCTGACCCTTCCCTCATTATCTCCACAACTTGTTTTTAAAATAAATTCCATCATCAAATCAAATTATGCTTACTGTAACATTAATCAAGTTTGATCCCAAGAGCCAGCTGATTGCAAATCCATTATCAATTAATTCTTCATAAAAAAAATTAAGCCTTCAATTACACAAACTTCCTCCTTTCACAGATAAATATCAAATCAGCAGCCACGCATCCTCCTGTATCCACTCAAAATGAGCTGTAACATCAACGGTGCCATTGGGCTGATGTGTTAGGGAAAGGGGGAAGATGTGGGAAACCTTTATAGCTATTCTTACTTTGTCCATGGCAAGTGGTAAGTTAAAGCTGAGTTATTCTGTAGTAGAAGGATTAAGGTCGACACTGTCACTAATGATGTGCAAGGGAACCTAGGTCCACTGGTGGTTTTTCTACCATTTACAGATCCCAGCCCGTCACCCTTTGCTGTAAGTCTACCTGCCGAGTCTTTCCTGACTTGAGGGGTTTGGGTTTGGATGTAACCATCTCTTTGTTTGATTCTCACAGGGACGGCTGCGGAGCAAAACTGCACGTACTACGATGTTGTTAAATACCTGAATTTCCCTTCTTACAATAAACACCTCCTCTATACAATACCCAAGAAGAACTGGGAAGATCCCCTGGAACTGAAGATGGATTTTTCCCTGGTTTCCATTCTCGCGGTGGTAAGCAAAGAAACCTCTTCCTATTGTGACCCTTTATGGTGGGGAAACCCTAGGGGCTGGAACCACCGAGGCAGCGGATGATCTGAAAGAGCCTGCTTCTTTTTGTCATTTATACAACTGCAAATCAGGAGTATCTCTGTGGAAGGTACAGGCATGAAATGGATGTGTGCTGGAGCAAAATTGTGCCCTGAGCTTTTCTTCTCTGGCTTTGCAGCTGTGTGGAAGAGCCGTGTTTGCTGGAGGAGCCCAGGTCTAAAACCAGGTGTCCGGTCCACGCAGAAAAGGAGGCTTGCTTAAAATCTTCAGGCACATTAAATAGCCTCTACCACATCCAAGCCTAGAGCCTCATTCATTTGTACAGGCTTGGCAACGCAAAACAGTCTTCAGCCCGGTTTTTAATGACACGGTTTAGTCAGGTTTGCTTTGCTCGGGCAAAGCAAGGCAACTGTAAAGCAGCCAGGGCATAGGGTTGGGATTTCAGCTGCGTTTACCTCCGCATTTTTCCTGTAAAGGGAAGTCTTTTATGGGAGAGACTGTAGCCTCTGCTTAGCCTGGGTGAAGGGGCCCACAGCCTTAGCTAGCGGTGCAGCCGACATGGGCTTGCGGGGCTGGTTTGTCTTGTGGCTCCCAATCAGACCCCGCACACTGTTTCCTTGAGTTGTGTTGCTCTTGCCCCACCCCTGGTTTACTGCTCTGGATCACCTCCCAGCACAAATCAAGTCTGTTGGGCACCTACTTCGTTCAGCCAGTGACTCTTACCCTCCTGGTTTAAGGGCCAAGGTGCATGTTATTGTCCTGATCTGATTCTCTGTTATTTGTAACGCCGGTGGTGCAAGACGGTCACTGGACAACCTCCAAGCTCCAGGCAAACATTTGCTACTGAAACGCTGCTAAACTTCCTCCTCATTTTGTTTCTCTAGGCTGAAAAACTGCAGACTGTCACTTTTTATTTCTTACTGACCTTGGTAAGATTCCACTAGAGATTTTATCTGCAAAATAAGCCATCGCCCAGGTACGGTAAGTCCAGAAATCAGTTCTTTTCTCTGGCTTTCCTCTCCCCTAGAGGTGGAAGAATGCCTTGGTGACCTGGAAACCCCAGGATTTCTGCGGCATCTCCAAAATCATTCTGCCAGAGGATACGTTCTGGTCCCCACATATCTTCATTTTTGAACAGTAAGATCCTCCTCGGTTTACTCAGATGTGCTTCCTTAAGAGGAACCCAAAAAGACACATTGATGGCACGACTGCAGACTATGGGTCCAGCTAAGCCCAGTGATAATAAAAGGTTTCGCAGGCTGCAGGGACAGGGGGAAGAACTAAAAATCAAACCCGATTTGGTGACCTAGTGAGAAAATGCCTGCCTAGCTAAACATAGAAGCCAGCGGGATACCCGCCAGTCTCTGAGGGAGCAAATGCAAGCTATAGAGTAAGCATTAGGAGGCTAGTCAAAGGAGAGAGCCTCTAGCAGCACGTGTTGTCGCGGTTCATTATAGTAGTCAAGGAGAAGCCTAATATGTCAGGAGGATACTTGGCATGGTCCCATAATGGTTAACAAATCTTTAATCAGAAACGAAAATCAAAGACGCAGGGCCTGATTCTGCCCTGCCGGTGGTGGAAATCGGGAGCAGTTCAACTGACACAAACTGAATTGCACCAGAAAGCCACTGTCACACGGGGATCAGGCCAACAGACCTGGTCCCAATGGGGCATGCGGTTCACAGGTCTCCAAGTCTCTTCGCTGTCTCATAAACCAAAGTAGCGGAAAGGAGAAAACAATTTGCGTAGCAATGAGCTGCGTTGATTTGGCTGCTTTTCAAGTTGGTGTTCAGAGATGCTTCCCAGTCCCAGACAGTCTACACCTGCTGCTTTTTCCCTCTTCCACCGCCTCCCTTGTCTTCTCCACCCCGTCTCCCAATTGCTGTTTGTTGGGGGGGGGGGGGGGTGTTTTTAATTTTCCTTTATTTTTTTCCCCCCCCTTTCCCCCCCCCCCCCCAAAAAACGAAATTGGGGAGGGGGGGGGGGGGGGTGTTTTTAATTTTCCTTTATTTTTTTCCCCCCCCTTTCCCCCCCCCCCCCCAAAAAACGAAATTGGGGAGGGGGGGGGGGGGGGTGTTTTTAATTTTCCTTTATTTTTTTCCCCCCCCTTTCCCCCCCCCCCCCCAAAAAACGAAATTGGGGAGGGGGGGGGGGGGTTATGTTTTAAATCTCTCATTGTTCCTGCCCATCGCTTCCCCCTCCCTGCTCAAACCTTTTAGTAAAATACACTGACCCTCCCAAGGGAACCAAACAGTGAATTTGCAAATGAACCATCTTGGCTTTGCCAGAGGCATCATGTGGTTTTCATCTTGGTTGTTGCTGAATCATTGATTTCTTCAGAGTGGATAAAGAGAAATCAAGCATCATACCCTATCTATCCATCACTCACAACGGGATTGTTAGGACCAGGCAGCCCCACCAGGTCACGATAACGTGCAGCTTGAAAATCCACAAATTCCCATTTGATGCTCAGACCTGCAACATCAGCATAACCACATTCATGTACACAGGTAATCTTACAAACCATCCTTGCTTTCTGGTTTTTATGAGCTGGCCTGTACTTGCTGGCCATCACCGGAGCCAGGTTATGGACAATTGCAATGTGTCTCTTTATCAACATTGTCCCTTTAAAAGAGAAGATGATGTGAAATAAGGGGGAAATGGGCCTTAACAGGGGTGGCCAATCTGTGGCAAGGGTGCCGTAAGTGGCACGGGCAGCCTCTTTGTGTGGCACGGGGCGGATCGGGGAGGGGACAGACGGCGCAGCAGCAGCTGGGGCTGGAAGCAGAAGGTGGATCAGGCAGGGGGCACAGATTAGGGAGCAGAAAATAGAGCAGCAGATCAGGAAGAAGTGTGGGATTGGAGTGGCACTTGGGGAGGCTGTGGGGCCAACTTGTGGTGTGCCTGCCAAAAAGGTTGGCCCCACCAGCTGGGCGATAACATGATGGTTCCCATAGGAATATCCCACGGACCCATCTCTGGAAGGAATGAAGATTTGCTCCCATACAATCTTATTCCTAGGAGTAGTCCTACTTAGTCAACTGGCTAACAACACCGGGTTTGGTCTTTACAATGTAACGCAGAATCACAGGGACCAGATGAAGCCTGGAACAGCAGAGGTGTGACTCTGTGCCCAGCAGGACAGTTTACAGCAGCGGGGGTTGCCGAAGGGGACCAAGATTCAGGGGAAACTTCCAGATCCGGTTTGGGACTGCTGCTTGTCTTTTTTTTTTAATCCCAAAGTTGTCATAGAAAAAAGGGCGGTAATGATTTTTAGAGCCACCGATCCTTGCTTGCCTACCACAGGTTTTTGTTTAACAAGACGTATTCTCTGAATTCAGGTTCAGTTGAAAAAATCATTTGGTTTCATGAACAGTGAAAAACGTTTCATGATATTCATAGAGTTGAAGACCAGCCGAGAGCATCGGTCTCGGCTTTTGTGCATCACAGGCCAATGTTTCACCCAGTAAGATCTGGGCTGAACACAAGACCTTGTGCTTGGCTAAAGCACATCTTCCAGGAAGGCCACTCCTAATTTACCCTTAGGTGAGACCCAAGCCCAGTATTCACCTAAGTACCCAGTACCACTCGGCTCATTTGCTCTGTGGGAGTCTCTCTCTTTTCTTGTTCTGAAGATGGGGGACTGATCCAACCTCTCTAGCACCAAGAAGGGAAACCGCTTTGAAACACCTTGTCTTCACTTTCTTTCCACAAACAGTAAGAGACATTATAATCAACCCCGGTCAGACGGAGGAGGACCTAAATAGTAAGAGCCAGCTTTATTTCCAGACCGACGGAGAATGGAAGCCTCTGAACATAAAGATAAGAGAACACAAAGTCATCGAGCGGGAAGAGACGTTTGGTGTGATCGTTTATGAGGTGCCACTTTATTTCACATGCCGTTGTTATATCCGCTTTGTAGAACTGATCCTTTAGCGCACGAACCCTGCCATGTCCCAAAGCCAAAAACGTGAGCTGAGCACAATGTAGTCAACAGCAAAGTGCTCGTCTTTCTGTGAAACTAAATAACACATTCCCCTACCAAGCAGCGAGTTTGATCAAGCAGCTTTGGATATTTTAATGATATGTTTTTGTATGTGTGGGAGAGAAGTTGTAGTCTCTTGAGCCCAAGAGTTAGTACCCCTGTCTCCGCAATTGTGCAAGAGTTGAAAAACTAAAAATAGAAGAATCTGCTAGCAATTCAAAGTTGCCTACACCTAACCGGGGCATCGCAAACCTTGTCACTTCGGTAGACTTCCACCATAGGTGCCTCTTATGCTCCAGCCCGACTCTAGAGCTTTGCAGATCATGCAAGCCACTTTTTTTTTCTTGGGCATCATCAATTCTGCAAAGATCTTAGGGAGGAAATAAGCAACTCCCATGTAAATGGGAGATGGCAGCTGTGAGAGCAGGCTCACAAAGCAACTCAAGGAGCCAGGGGCCCTGCCACAACCCCAGTTCTTCACACTGCTGGAGTTAATGGGGTGGAAGGCAGATCTTCAGAAAGAGATGGGCCTTATGGTTATACTGTCAGTGGCTATGTTGCAAGGAGACTGTGCTTGCAAGTCTTTGGATTACCCTAGCAACTAATCGGCAATGGCATAGTGTTTCATTGGCATATGTGGGGATGGAGGAAACCATAAGCAAACAGTAAAAATAGGTAGAACATAGGAGCAACCCCAAAGGAAGGGAATGAGAAGGGAGGGTGGGGAGGAATTAGCCGGTGGAGCAGGGGAACAGGAGTTGGGGTTAAAGTGTAGACAAAGTAGATCATGAAGATCAACAAGGAAGAAACTGAGGGCATATGGTGACAGGAATTCATTTGGGAGCACTCAAAAGGCACAAGAAAGCAGACAGAGGGCAGAAAGACGTAGCCTTGCCTATTCCCTCCTTCAGGTACCCCAGCCCCTGACCACAGCTGGAAAGCCCCGTCTCGCACGAAACCCCCCATTCCCTTCTCACCTGGATTGTATTCCTCCTCTCCAACAGATATTCATGCAGCGACAACCCCTTTACTACGTTGTGAACCTGATCCTCCCTACGTGCATGCTGTACCTGTTGGATATGGCTCTCCTTTTCGGGCCCAGTTCTCACGGAGAAAAGATCGGCTTCCAGATCTCACTCATCCTGGGGATTTCCATGTTAGCTGTGATTCTTAATGACATTCTTCCAACTTCTTCCGAGAGCCTGCCCATAATAGGTACCTGTTTTTAAACAAAGTAGAGCTCGGGTTACGTATAAACCCTGCACAAACTGTGGGGAAGAAAGGGGAATCGTAGGAACCAGACCCCAACCGTGTCTACTTCACAGTAGGCAGTAACTCCAGAAGTGCCTAGTCGGGCCGCTGGAGCCTTGATGCAAGAGTCCCCTGCTCAAAAGCTGTTTCTGGCTTGGTTCCCCATTTTGTTGTGCTGTTTTTCTGTAAGGCAGCTGAACATAGATAGAAGTATGGGTGCAGAGAAAAAAAGGCAAAGCATTTATCCAATACATCCAGCCTTGCATTCTTCTGTGTTTCAGTGATGTTTTTCGGAGGCGCCTTTGTGCTGATGATAATAGGCACCTTAGAGACCTGCCTGTTGATGCAGCTGAAGGAGAGAAACCCTCCGCTCGCTTTAGTCAAGGTCATGAGGCTTCTCACATGCTCCAGGACAGGTAAAATATCCAGAAACTTCCACACAGGCAGAGCTGGGTTACTCCACTTGGATGCTGCATATCCAGGAGTCCCTTCATTTAGGAGCCCCCGGGCTGCTGGAGGAAGGTAAAACAAAAATCATACCAGCAGGCTCAAAACTTCACTCCATTTTTTACAACCCAGTTGATCACAGAAAACTCACACCCACAGCCTTCAAGTACCTGGCTCCTCGAGGTGGCAGTAAAATGTATACACCCTAATCCAATATAGTTACAGGCAATATATGTGTGCACAGGAGGCTGAACACTTAATTGCTTCTCTAGGCAGAGTTGTCATTCCACGCAAGCTAGGTCTGCATTTGCATTTGGGGTGGATGTTGCACAGGTCTTGGTCTACAAGTCTGCAACCCTCTAAGAAACTGTTGCCTACAAGTCACAAACTGTAGCAGAGGGCAGAGCATTGCAACTGCCTGCTGCACCAAACGGGTGCCCTGATTTTTAAGGTTTTTAAGACCCAGCTAGACAAAACCTTGACTGGGATGATCTAGTTGGGGGTGGTCCTGCTTTGAGCAGGGGGTTGGACTAGATGTGATCTCCTGAGGTCCCTTCCAACCCTAACTTTCTATGATTTTAGCCCAGCTTTCCCACAGACCAGTAGTGTGTTGCCCAGAAAAACCTAGATCCCAAAGCTTTGAGGACTTTTCCATCCAATGCAGTTTTCAAATGCTATCATGTTACAGCCAGAAAAGCAACTGCAAGGACTCCTGGCATTGGAGCCGAAACCTCTACACAGGAATTGATGCCAGTAGTTTGGGAATTCATTTTAAACTGACCACATTCACCATATTTGCTTAACTTAAAAAGTTTGCCGAGGACAGAGAATTAAAACTCTGCCCGTGTAGGTGACTGACAAGATGAGCAAATTTGGATCCCAGCTGCAATAACAAATGATCTTCCCTCTTGGAGGAATGAAATTTAAAAAAAAAAGCTCCGAAGATTTACAACCCTCTCCTTAGGTGAACCCACAGAGAGAAAATGTAGGCTTCCAACACGACATCCTGGTTGAGAGATGCTACATAATACACTGGTGTCCGCTTGTCTATGCTTTCTCCTGCCCCCAAAGTATCGGCTGGTATTTTGTTTATTGCAGATTTCCCGACTGCAGAGACTCCGGAGGAAGCGGATAGCAAGGCCACTGAGCCACTTGGGAAGGAAGATACAGAAGTACCCATGCTTGCAGGGAGAACTCGGCCTGAGCAGCGAACAGGGAACGAAGCAACACCTCGGGAGTGTGAGTGGGCTCTGCTACTTTTGGAGAAGCTGTTTCTCTATGGGCACTTGCTCTTATCGCTGCTGCATTTAACTTACATTGTGGTAAAATGGAACAGTTAGCTATGGGCCAGCTGCCTCTTCCAGTCTTCTTACAGAGCTAGTCCTTAATCGTCTTTGCTACAACCTGCCTGAGAGCTCTTCCTCCTTTTTTGTGCTTGAATTGCTAAGCTGTGAACTATATTGTCCGAAGTAGACCAGAAAGTCTTCAGGACAATTACCTTGTTCTTGCAAGCTTGCCAAAGCAGCATATAAGAGCAGGGCATCCCCTAGACAAACGAGTTACAGAAGTTAGACCTCATCATGAAGCTGGCTAGATGATATCACAGCTCACAGGGGAGCTGCTGGAAATCTCTCTTCCGTATAGCGCCAGATATCAACTTCCAAATCTATGAGCCACTCTCTGGTATTATTGCTCAATGTCCAGACTCTATCTGCCCTGCCTGAGCATTTGTAAAGATTACGGCTTTTGATTAAGTGCTGTGCTGTTTGCTGGACACCACACCCACACAGGGAGCCGTCCAAGATATTCCTCTTGTAAAGTGTTGGTTTTGAAGCATCTGTATCTAGATCCATTTGTTCAGCTTGATCCATGCTTCTCTGTTAAGGTCATGCCCAAGCAGGGACTCATTTACGTCAAAAGGGGACTGAACTGCACTCTTGCTTGGGGGGACGGGGGGAGATCATCAAAGGGAAAGGTACAGAAATCCCAGATAGTAGCTCCATCACCTGGAGCCTTTTTTATAAGCAAACATACATTATGAACCTGACTCCTTTTGTAGACCACTGAAGCACTTGTCTATTAATACTAAAAGGCACTAATGGGATTTCTAGATGGTCCAGGTCTATAACAAAAGGTGGTAATGGCTCCAGCTATTACCAAGGAAACCCCAGCACTTTTTTATAAGCCCCTCTCTGCTGGGGCATCTCCTGCTTGGTTTTCCACCACCTTCACATAATTTTTAGAACAAAAACATGCCCGGGTCATTACAGGCATCCTCCAGAGCACCAGTCCAGCACATTTGCTTGGCTAAATGATCAGAAGGACCTTCCACCCCTGCCAGAGCGCAGTGCCTCCCATGATTTTGTGTTATCCATCCTTTGCTAAGGGAGCATGGGATAACACAACACCCTCCACTTACAAACATACTGCGTAATGGAGGCTGTAGAAAGCTCTAACCTGCTTCCTAGCAATATATTATAGCAGCTGCTTGCGCTTGCTTTGTTAGAGTTGAGGTGAGAGAAGAAGTGGCAAAGGAAATGAGCAGGTGAGGGGCAAAAATTCAGAAGGCAAGAGTAAGATTAAGAGAAGTCCTCTCAGAGTCACTTAGTCATTTATTGATTTTTATACCAATTAGATCTGACAGATACAGACACACCTTCTATAGGCAATTAAAAGAAATAGGCATTTCCAATTGAGTTGCATGTTGTCAACCACATTAATACTGGAATAACCGGTACGTCTCTATTTATTTATGTTTTTAACCTTATTTAACAGTCTTTTGAAACTGTACCCTGTAATCAAGTATGAACATCCAGGTTCACTCCAGAATCTTTGCTCTTCAGCCTTGAACTATGGTTCTTGCTGAATGGTCCATGGTCAGATGAACCAAGATAAAAAGGCCAGTTTATTATTATTATTTAGTTTTTAAAACACAAGTAAGAAGCCTCCTCCTTCCTCCTGGAACCAGCTGGCCACCTGTTAGAGGCTTTTAAGACTTAAGACTTGATAAATTTAAGATTAAGCCCTTTATTTTCAAATCTTTTAAAAAAAAATGTTATTAATGACCATTTGATTATTCACTTTGAAATGTATTACCTATGTTGTCTTAACAGTCATACTATTTGCATTTTAATATTAAAAATTACCATTAAACATTTATTTCAACTTATTCCCAGCAGTGCTTGATTTTAGTGAGAGTGGCGCTCCAAACCTTCCATTGTCCCCAGGACATCCTGCAGAGTTCAACAATAAATGTGTCATTTGTTTCCTGCATAAAGTTTGGGACTGGCATGTTATATAATCAACGTTGGTTACATTGTTTCTGTTAAGTGCATAGGTCTGGCCACACCCTCTGCTTTGTAATGCAGTTGTACTCCATTTAATTGCTTACTGACTAGAAGTCATCAATTTAAAGGCTCCTAAAAGACCCCTGAATTGGCATAGTCTTGTTAATTTTCACATTGCTATGAAAAACAAAAGCTAGTGTGCTTTAATGAGTGCCAAAAGCCTCCGGGTTGTCAGGGCTTAAGAGATAAAGTGGACCAGTCCTGTGTGTCACTGCAGGATTTAAAACAGCTCTACACTGTAAACTTACCTTGTTCCGGTGTCCCGCCAAAACAGACTGCACTTCTTAAGAGTCAGCAGTGAAACAGATTCACCCTAAACCTGCATATTTATAAGCCACTTTCACAGCTGCTAAAAGGCTGAATGTTGATTGTGTTGCTTATCCCAGAGAAGCAATATTCCAACCAACCTTCCTAAAGCAGAATTGTATCTGCAAGGTGCCTAGGAATAGGCAAATTGGTACTTTCACTCAATAGGGCTGATTAGCCCATCCAAAGCACCCCAAGGACACAGCTGTATTGCTTCAAGATTAGGAAGCAGCCAACTCAGAGCAGCAGAATATCCTTGAGAATGCATGGCAGGCTCATCACACAGCCCTGGCTTTAGTAAGCTCATTACCCATCACCTACGCTACCTTGGGTTTAACCAAAGCACAATGGGAAGAGGGTACTGGGTTCACGACTAGGACTCTCCCAGTCCCAAGAGCATCTACCTGTGATCATGATACTCCAGCAGCCGTCCTCCTTCAGCAAGTATCCCTGCCCCATGAAGACCACAGAATGTCCCTGAATGACTCCTGCTCATTTCTCAGTAATTCATCTCCCTTCCAGGAATCAAAACCAACTCTGAGCTCCTACCCAAACCCTCACATGCCCTGGAAAACAGGACAAAAGACAGACTGCTGAAGTCCTTTGTAGTTACTTTATTTAACAGGCTCTAGAGTTGAATATTAATGGTGAATAACCCACTTGGCAGTGCAGTTTACATATCTGTAATGGGCTTGTGCGGCCAGTACTGATGCTTCTCCTTGTCCAGTTTGGTTTCACGGAAAGCTTCATTCAGTTCCTCCCAAGTCATCAGCTCAAATGGAATCATGTTTCGATATCTCTCCAGCTGCAAGGAAAGACAAGACAGTCAGTATTCAAGTCAGCTGGAAGAAGCAGTAGCAAGCTAGACCTACATTAGACCTACTCAGAAATCAAAGCAAGGTTGTGCACTAGGCTGTCTTGATGAACATGATATTTGCAAAGTAAAACCCAAACCCACCTCTTTCTCGTACTCCACAACACGAGCTTTGGAGGCATCCACATACGCAATGGCATCTTTTTCCTGAAAGACAGCAGAAGGTTTCATGAGTGGGCTAGTGCCACTGACTGATTCCTACAAGGGAGCTGTGATTCTCAGCCTTTCACCTGTGCCAGGGGAGGCCTAACAGAACTCATCTTTATACTTGATTAAAGACACTCAACTCAAAGATCAGTAACAATTAACATCCCTTCCCCCATAGACCATAGCAAAACACCCCATGAACACATAACATGCCCTTCCTCCACCATTGTTGTAATCACTTTTTTCCTCCCCTACATGCCTCTCTCTACTCTTGCTACATGAAAGACGCACAGCAGGGAAAGATAAACTACAAGAGAAAATTAAATGCCCCACAAACAAAGTTTTGAAATGCACACGCAGAGAGAAGTTAGTTGTTTTTCCCTCATTAACTTCTTCCTATTTTAGTGATCACAGGCATTCATTGCTACAATGCACTCAGACAAATTATTTTACTGTTTTAAACCCTGTAAAGAGGATGGATTGCGAATTACTGTTCTTCACTGCATTGATTTGTTAGGCAGTGGATTCTACCCCTTTTTTAAAGAGATGGGGAGATTGTTTGAAGCCAGGTAAGTTCCCAAACAAGTGTCAGCTGCAAACTTCAGGCTACAAAACTCTCCAGTGCCACGTTCTACAGAAATCAGATGTACACCAGCTTGACAGCTTTGTTTGAACATGGGAGTTTAAATCTCTCTAGTAATCCAGCAGTCCTGAGCAGGCAGACTGCCTAAGAAAACACACTAAAAGTAACTCTTCAAACTGACATATGGATGACATTCTTTGGAGTTGTGCAGCAGCCACCCTTGCCATATTATGGAGACCAGATCTGTAGAACAGGGATTCAAGCATGCAGCAATCCATACCATCCCTGGACTGAGAACTCCAACACCATATTATAAAAAGAGGGCCCCACAATCAGGCCTACTGAATGCCAATAAGTGCAGCCTATACCAGTAAGATCCTACAGAATGAGTAGGCCTTTGTTTGCCTCTGAATTCGCCTTTGTCATGCCTGAGAAACAGAACCATTATTT
Source organism: Gavialis gangeticus (assembly GCF_001723915.1). NCBI lineage: Eukaryota > Metazoa > Chordata > Crocodylia > Gavialidae > Gavialis > Gavialis gangeticus. Next base: position 14,772,058 of record NW_017728991.1, read on the forward strand.
AGATGCCAGGAGCCTAAATCCACAGCATGGCCACATATAAACAAAAGTCCCATCCTTCAGCAGAAACTGCCTGTATGGGCACAAAGGATGGTCACAACCTAACTGCCCTAACACAATTTGCAGTCCACAGAGACTCCAAATGCAAAGCTGTTCTGCAGCTCCATGTGCACCACTGAAAGCTGTCAACATGTAGCTTCTCACCACTCACCGTTGCCTTTTCCTGGGCATCAATCTTGGCCGTCTCAGTGTCCACTGGCATAGGAATCTTTAGTGCACTGAACTGAAAATTTACACAAACAAAAAAAGAAAAAGGTTTACATGTTTTTGCCTTGAGATTGTGTTGGAGCTGGGAATTCTGCCAGCCCAGTGCTCTTACCCTTGCCCCAAGAACACGCCTCAGACCCTTTTAAGTGAAACGTTCTGCATGTGTCACCAATTCATTCATGGACACTAGTTTCAAAACAGCACTGCATGCCTCTACACCACACACCGTGACCGTGGCATCATCTCAGGGGAGTTATCCAGACTCAGAACAGCACTGTACAGATGCAGTGACAATAATCCCTCTAGACACCAAAGACTTCCCACTTGGCCCCATGAGCCATATTATACAGTAAAAAAAAAAAAAAAAAAGTTCCTGAATTAATCTAGAGCAGGAGCTAGCAACCTACATCCCAAAGTCTGATTTGGTGGAGGGGGGCAGGGGCAACAATTTAAAAGAAGCCAAGTTGAAGTGGCCACCTAAAGCCTCTTGCTCTGTGCCCTCACTATCAAATTTGCCACTTCCCATTAGCACTGGCTCCAGCTTTCAGTGACACCTGGTAAGCAGAGGGGGGCAAAAAGCAAAGAGGGGACTGAAACAGCAGGGGATCTGCAACCCACAGCAGTGTCCAAGTTGTAAGTGCCTGGGCCGTTACTCTAAAAGGGTCCCAACCTCTAATTTAGAGGTAACTGGGTCATTGTGAACCAAGTGCAAGGTCAGAAGGAAGAGCAACCAACTCCGATACCAATTCAGGTATAACCCAGAGCAAGTCAGCCGGGACATTCCATCCAGTGCCTATTAATAAGAAGGCCAAAGCCTTTGTTGGTGTAGTAAAGTGGAAGGGGGAATCCATATGCCGCTTTGAAGCACCAAGCAGTGCTTTTTTAAAGGTTTCCTGCCCTTAAACAGAGTAGCTCAAGGAATGTATTGTGTCAACTTATTACCCAAACCCTCACTCAACACTTGTCCAGCAACCTATAACAGTAAAGTTCTGTGACAAGCCAACACGCCAGAACCCAGACTCTGGCCAAGGAGAAAGAAGCCCAATTCAAACAATGGGACCATGTTTCCTCTTGGTACCAGCCTAGCACACAATGTCTGTCAGAGCAGTGCTCTAGACTACACAGACAACTGAAGGTCTCAGGGAGCCTGATAGGACACCAGGAGGCAGCTGGGTTCAAGAAAACCCTCCCCACAGGCTCTGCTTCCAGACCACTTATGGCTGTAGAAGGAAAAACCCATAGTGGGTACAGAAGAAGCTATGTCAGTCTCATGCTTCAAGAGGGTTATCCTGCCTGAGGTTAACTCCATCTGCTTCGGAGCAGGTTTGCAACACCTATGTGATGCAAAGCAGCTGCATCCCAAATCAGGATACCCCCCAAAAACCGCAGCTACGAGTTAGCTGGAGGAAAGTCTCACACGCCCTTCCAGTTTTACTCCATGCATCAAGCCTTATCCTCTGCTCATCCAAGAATCTCACCTTTTTCTCAAATTCATCCACTAAGCCAGCTAGGGCAATTGTCTTCTTGTAATATGCCCAATCAATGGCTGGGGGCTTCTCTGGCAGGGAGGTCAACCTGACAGACAAGAGCAGAGCAATCAGTAAACCAGCCAATAGATTTCCAGACAGCTCCCAGTTCCATACACTGTTCTTCTGCACCCCCATGGCAGTCTCCAGATGAGCAATATCATCTGGTACATTTAATTATCAGTATTCTAAGATTCATCAAATCAAGAAATAGAATTTAGCAGGGTTGTATTTTATCTACCTATCCAAAACACCCTGGCATGGGCATGTGATTACAATACTACTTCTTTTCCCTGTCATCAATGAAAGTGTTCATGGGGTGCTGGTTTTCCTGAATTTTGAGATGCTGGGATAAACGGTTTGAAGAGAGATAATAAGCAGTAGTGCTAGCAAACGGGAAACCCTCTCTCCCCAAACTAGAGTAAAGGGGATTGATTGGACAAGATTCTGGAACAAAGAGAAAGAGCACACCCATTTCTTCTCAAGCAAATCACTTTATTGGAAACCAAAAAAAACCCAGCTAAATTAGTATTTGAATCAGGCAACAGGAAGCAAAGCCACACTCATGCCTGGGAAGAGAAATGTAAGCCAGGCCCCAGAATCTCTGAGCTCTGGTGGTTGTTCAGTTCCTTAGATCCTTCATTCCCAAAACCTTCTCAACTGTACAACCACAGATACCCAGTTATTAATGATATTCACCTAGCCACACTTTGGTTGGATACAGTTAAATGTTCCACTGAAAATGATTCAGTCCAGTTTACAAAGTTCTCTTGTGGCCTTGAAAGGTTTCCATTAACTGGGATTTGTGTGTTGCAAAAGTTCCACTTCTGGAAGGGAGGATTCTTTATCTCCTTCCTTCACCATTATGGAATGTTGTTTGTTACCATTCCACTTTTCCTTCCACCTTGGTTTATGATCATTAACGAGGCTGCTCTGTTTTCACAATTTATCTGAAGAAACCCAACACAGATCTCTCATATAAATTAAACTGTATCTAATATACTTGGTCAAATAATATTACTACTAACATGCTTAAGATATATTAGAGTCTATTTGGATGGTCTAATTGGAGGATTTCTTTATGGTGTTTAGAGGTCCACTGATACATTGGTCTGATATCGGATCGGTACCGATATAAAGAAAACTGGCTGTATTGGATATTGGCCCAATAATTTGGCTGATAAATGCCTGTGTTGTGTGTAGCCGCAGCGCAGTACTCGGGCAACAAGGAGAGCTGCCTCCAGCTGGTAAGTCTGGTGTGGTGGAAGGGGAAGGGGGACGGGGAAGAGGGAGGGGGAGGGGGAG
>NW_017728991.1:14775506-14775843 GCF_001723915.1 Gavialis gangeticus
CAATACAAGAATTGTAAGATGGGTAAGTCTGGTGTGGTGGAAGGGGAAGGGGGACGGGGAAGAGGGAGGGGGAGGGGGAGGGTGGCAGCTCCCACCACTGCTTGCACCCTGACACGGCACGGGGGGAGGGGAGGCATGCCCCCCAAACCTGCGTAGGGCAGGGCGGGCTGCAGCCAGGGCTCTTCTTGGCAGGGGCTAGGTTTGAAGCAGATGCAAGCACCCCAAATTTCGCTGCCACTCCATTCTCAGTGCTGCCGCTGCCAGCTGCCCAGTGCAGCCCTGGCTCAATGCCCTGCTTCCACCCACACACCAGGAAGAGCCAGGGCTGGGCCGCGCA
>NW_017728991.1:14775854-14778578 GCF_001723915.1 Gavialis gangeticus
TCCCCCACTGCGGGGGCACTGATCTGCCCCCCACCCATGCCCCTTCCACCACACCAGACTGACCAGCTGGAGGCAGCTGTATCAGAAATTGAATCGGTATCAGCCAAAATGCCTCCTTAAATATCAGCTGTCAGTATCAGCCCCAAAAATCTCTATCGGTGCACCCCTAATGATGTTTCCTTCCAGCCTTTGCATTTCCTTTTTGTGTGTGAACTCATTATTAGTTCAGCTGGACACATCACTGGCTTCCTTTACTTTGCTGACCAGGCTGGTTGTCATAGCTACAGATATTCACTTTATGGTTACTAAGAAACAAGCTTTGTGGCCTTCTGTTTTAGCCATGCTTCTGCAGCTAAACCTGGGATTTTCATTATTTTGGTTAAACACACACTTCCAATCTTTATACAGTGGAGGATATATATACACAAGATAGAGGTGCTTATACAGAGGCTTTTAAGGCATTCCCTGGCTGCTGAAGCCAAGTACTGTGTGCACCTAGCAATCACAACAGAGATGGGCAATAGCTAATCTGACTTCCCCCAGGGTTCGCTACACATCTTATAAAAAGCTTGGATAGCAAATTCAACTGTTAAGCCTTTCTGACCACATCAGACATAGCTGTTTTCTCAGGCCTTCTGCTAATGTTATTCTTCCTGTGTCACTGTGGGGAAGGCTGAGCCAGGGTAGACTCTGTACCAGCGAACAACAGGCTTCCCTTTGGAAAGAGGATTCATGTTAAGAACTGCTGTTAAGTACAGAGCTAAGAAAATTCTGTCAAGTCACCACAGGGTGCATTGGGGTGGGGGGTGCACTTGCACCCTCCTTTGCTTCCTGCTCCATCCAAAGTTTAAAAGCACCTGCCTGGCCGTGGCAGTGCTGAGGGAGTCACTGGACTTCATGGCTCCTTGTCATCTACCTAGTTCCTTCTAAACTCTTCATTCCAGGGTGTTAACAACCCTCTCTGTTTTAACGCTCTTTATGTTCCACCCGTCAAGCTAGCCTTTGTTCTGCATTTCTGCTGTCTGTAGCTGCTCCTTCACAGATTGTTTTTAATTCATTCCAATAAAGCTTTCTTTGTTGCTTTCATTTTAAACTGAGTAATGCCCAAGGCCCCAAGCATAATAAAAGAAATCAGAAGCTTTGCTAACTGAAGAAGATGCATTGCTTTCTATGTGATAATGATGCACCCCCCACCCGCACCCCCCTAGATCTGCCCGTGCATCACCACCCTGCTGCTTTACAAGCCTCCAGTGCCAGGTTGCTGCAAGCCCAAGCTCCCCGGAAACCCACTCACCTGGACGAAATGGTGTCACTGATGGTCTTCAGGGCATTAAACTTGATGCGATTGTCAGGCGACACATGCTCTGCGAATGCCACCCAGTCGATGGCTTTCTGTGCCACTCGGCGACCAGCCATCGTCTCGACCTAGAGCAGAACAGACATCAAACCCGCACAGACCCAGGGCTGCCCTCAGGGGCCACAGGAAAAGAGACCATGTCTTGTTAGAAGACCATGGCCCTCCCCCTCCCCCACTCGCCTTCTATTGGACGTGGCAGCAGCTCCAAGCCAAAAGCTGATCCTGGGGCTGCCTCAGTTTACCTCAGGGCTTCCCAGGGGGCAGCTGCTGCCCTCATAGGAGTGCCCCACCCCCAACCACTGCCCAAGCTAGGGTTACCATACATCCAGGTTTTCCCAGACACATCCTCTTGTTTGGACCCACGTGGTGCCTGGGCAGGATTTTAAAATAATGGCAAGCATCTGGGTTTTTTGCAGTTCCTCTCCTCTCCCAGGCTGGCTGCTCAGGGGGCACGTGCTCCCCACTCAGGCGGGGAAGGGAGAAGAGAAGCAAAGCCTGCACAATGTGGGGGCTACTAGGGCAGCGGGGCTGAGGTCGGGAGTGAGGGCAGGGTGCTGCTGTTTGGGAGTGAAGGGCACCAGCAGGACTGGGGGATAGGGGAGCTGTGGCTTGTCAGTGAGGGGCAAGACCAGGGGCAGGGACAGGGCACCGACGTGTCACTGCCCTCCCCCCATCATATTTCCCCTACCCCACAACAGGAGTCCTCTTTATGGGCCTGGAAATACGGTGGCTGCGCCCCAGAAACAAGGCCCCGGGCGCGGAGGCGGAGCAGAACCCCCGCACAGGAGACAGAAGGTAACTCTGACACCTCTACCACCTCACTCACCTTCAGCGACCGCCGAGACCCAGTCGGAAATGACGTCCCGCACCAGCCAATAGCAGCCCAGCATCCCTGGAAGCGTTGAGTTCAAATTCCCGCCCACTCCCCTCAGGCGACCCGGAAGGGATTTTCCCCAAATGTTCTAAAAGCGACGAGCAGAAACCCATGAAAAGAGCCGCTTCCTCCCGCTCAAACTATTGACGCTTTGCTTCCGGTTGTCCCGGAAGTGATCGTGGCTCTAGCCTGTCTACGGGGGCCGCCTATGACGCGAGGTTTCCTTTCATGTTTTCTTTCTTCCCCTGTCTGCCCCCGGCTCGGGGTCCTCCCGCGTGCGGGGGCGGAGCCGCAGCGGGTTCGCGCGCAGCGATTTGCGGGGCCCTGGATGCTGTGGCTGACCCGGAAGTAGCTGCCATCCCGGAAGTCCGGCTGTCCCCGGGAGGAGACGGGGGTTGTTGTGATGGCGGCCGGGGCCCGCGGCCGGCTCCGCTGTTGAGCGCCGGGCCCCGCAGGCCGTGCGGGATGGCGGAGCTGGTGGCGGCGGGGGACG
>NW_017728991.1:14778663-14782904 GCF_001723915.1 Gavialis gangeticus
TGCGCCGGGGGGGGACTGTCCCCGCGCAGTGCCGAGCCGCCCGCCGCCGACCGGCCCAGCACCGGCTCCAAGTGGGTCCGGCTCAACGTGGGTGGCACCTACTTCGTGAGCACCCGGCAGACGCTGTGCCGCGAGCCCAAGTCCTTCCTTTGCCGCCTCTGCTGCCAGGACGGGCCCGAGCTGGGGTCGGACAAGGTGAGGGGCTGCGGAGCCCGTCCCCTCCTTGTCGAGATGCTTCGTGCCCCTGGCCCGGTCCAGCCCCTCCGGCCCTCTGGTTGCAGGGGGATGCCGTCACAGGGTGCAGGGTCAGGCCCTGCCTCCCTTTTGAACACCGCCGATGATCTCGCGAGGTCCCTTCCAGCCCTAATGTCCACAAAACCCAGACACAACGAGGGGCCAGGGTCTTCCAGCACTGTCCGATTTTGTATTGCGGGTACTGTTCGCATGTAGCTCGCTGGCACCTGTACCGTGCTTTAGGCTTTGCTCTAGCTCCTGTGCCGGGAAGGGGGCCTGGCCCTTGACACGCAAACTTTAAGAGAGCTATTTGTCCGCTGGTATGAACCCTGTCCCCATCACATCCACCCGCTGGGCTACAAACCTAGACCTTTTCTTCGCCACCTCTGCTGTGCAGGGTAGGAAGACACGCATGTGAACCTGCTGTTTCCATAGATTTCATAGACGTTAGAGCTGGAAGGGACTGTGAACATCATCAAGTCTAGCCTCCTACCCCAGGAAGTCTTACCTGTGTTGTTTCAGGGGGGTGGGGTTGCCCCAGCTGTGCCTCCTCACAGCAAATTTGTCTAGTCCCCCCTCCCCTCCCATGCACAGTACAGGCAGATGTTTGTTACACAAAAAGGCAAGTCTTCACATCATAACTTCCTGTGGTGACTGACAGGCAGCCGAGGGTGTGCTGGGAATCGCAGGATCATAGAGAAGTCAGGCTGAAAGGGACCTCCAGAGCTCATCTAGTCCAGCCTCCTGCCTGAGGTAGGATCATCTCTATCCAAGCCATGCTATGTAAAGGAAAGGTATTAGCAATTTTGAAAAGACCCTGTGCCTCCCACTTTTTACTGAATATTAATCCCTCAGCCTAGAAATGCATTTAAAATACCTCCTTTTCTTTGATGACTTCTGCATTGCCTTTACCATTTATTAAATGTGTGGTGTTTATTTTTCTCTGAACTTGCTTCTTATCCACTCCAGGCACATTACAGAGAAATCTCTACTTTGAAACCACAGCCTTTTCTCTAGAGGATACAAGCATCAGATGCTTTATAGACAGCTTAGATACAGTCTCCTACATCTCAGCAGTCTGTAACCTGTTTATAATGGCCTCTGTTGTAGTTCACTGGGCATAGAGCAAGAGAGGCTCCAGAAAATATTGTAGACAGCTCTGCAGTAAAACAGACTCTTTATCTCCTGCACCTAGATTGCTCTGATAATAAGCCAAAGGAGAGGCACTATTCTATGATGTTTGAAAACAATATTGTGACACACGTAATGATTGCTAATCCTTGTTCCTCCAAAGTATGTTTCAAAATGGGCTGTGCTGCTATTTTACTTGTGTCAACAGTTTAAACTCAGCTCAAGGGATATGCTTCCAATGGTTAATTATTGGTCATTTTGTAAGTATTATACAAGGCCTTTTAACTGGGAAAAGCCCTAGGTTATAACAACAGTTTATGCCTAGATGGATTTTAAGACATGGGAAAATAAGGAGATTTTTTAGAGTCAGATGTTGCTTTCTGGGCAAGGAAGTCAACTTGTTTTCCAGAGAAGTTGCAAACCGTTAATTAGCTACAGTGAGGCCTGCATTGTTTAGAATACTACTTCTTGTTTAATTTCCTCAAAGGCAGTCTTTGTCATTAACTGGTCTGAAAACAAGGAGCAGACTGACCAAACAAGGCCATGGGGTTTCACATGGTGATAAGAACATTTGCCCTTATCAGGCAGAATAAGCACTGGTTTGTCTTGTCTTTGGTCATTTGTTTTTGCTGTACACGAGGAAAAAAAGCACATGTCTTTAAAGTGATTTGTTGGGAGTGCAGATCTGCCAGCTTGGGTCTAGCTGGGAATTTGGGCTTTGGAGTGGAATTTTTAAAGACGTTTGCACACTGAGTATTGGCACCTCAGGACAAGCATATCTTACCACCCTCACCCTCACTAACTGGCATCAACAATTGTTTATTGCTGTCCATTACCTTGTTAAGTTTACATTCAGGGCATTCTTAAGGAAGCACTCATAGGAGTAATCACATTGATTTAAGTAAGATTTCTCCCTGGGAGTAAGTGTATACAATTTACGTCCTGAAGTTATGATATATTGTGGGGGAGAGAACTCTCTCGATAAAACACCACAGGTGTTTACGTTAATGTAGAAACATTCCAACCCATGTCAATAGTTTGTTGCTGTAGGAGCAGTTCTGACCTATTCACCAGGGTGGATTTGATTTAAATCATGGTTGAAATCACTGGTCAGGAAGCCCTGACTTACTCATTGTTTTCTACAAAAAGTGCGTTCTTGTTGTTTGATATCCTTTATTCATTTAACTTCTTGAAACTTTGCACTTTTTATAGCAAGTTAAGGGCTTGACTCTGTGTCCACAAACTTGCAGAGAGACAAGAGGGCTGAGGATAGGTAATCGGGTCTCTTATCTCCATATACTGCTGTTAACAAAGATGTTATCTCTGGAGAGACAAACCCACGGTTTGCGAACTGAAACTAAGCATCACAGAGATGCTTAATGGGATCTTCTATACTGAGCATGGAGTCCCATTGGGTAGAGTGGTTTTCTTTAATCTTTACTGATCTATAGAGTCGTCTCTGGGAACTCCATAAGATTTGGCCCCTAATATAGTCCATGGCCTGTTGTGACCTATTCATAAAACTTTTCTAAAAAGGTTACATGAATATATTATCACATAGTATATAGTTAGAAGTTATAATCCCCATGATGATATCTTTGAGCTTTTAATATATCTTAAAACTGTATGTAGTGTTTTTTAAAGCATCGTAATAAAAAAAATCAAAACATGCGATTAAGTCAAAACAATCTGATTTAAATTAAAAACACTTTTTTAAGTGGCTGAGAGGCTGCAAGCAGACCGGGCTCTGTGGGCCGGCTGCAGCCGGGAGGCTGCAAACAGCTGCTCTGGGCTCCGGCATGTCGGCACTCCAGCACCTTCCAAGGTAGACATATATGGGTTTTTTGACACTCCGGCCAAAAAAACGTTGCCTATCCCTGAGTTACAGTAAGGTTCTGTGACCTACGAGCTTTAGAAACAACTGTGATGATGCATTCTTTTTTTTTTTTTTTTTAGTCAAAGGAAACCCTCATTTTCATGCCCACACTCCCTCCTCCAAGCTTTTCTGGTTCAGTTTAATCATTCGTTACTTATAGCTTGACTCCTTTTTGTGTTTGACAGGATGAGACAGGGGCATATCTCATCGACAGGGATCCCACCTATTTTGGTCCAATCCTGAACTACCTCCGACATGGGAAACTCATCTTAAACAAGGAGCTGGCTGAAGAAGGTGAGATCTACCCCCACCATCCATGAAAAAGGAAAAGACTGCAAACTACCCCACTCGACACAGCTTCATCCTTTCCCTTGCCCATCATTACCTGGAAGTCATCTGGGTGTGGAGTCTTCCTCACTCATTAAGCAGGCCATCTTGTTTGTTAGGTCCATTTTGCAGTAATACAATGTTTCTTTAGACTCCTACAATGATGCTTATGAATAATATAAAGCTAATATATACTGTAAACGTAGCAAGGCACAGGTTTTATACCAAGGAATGCAGATAGTTGCTGCTGTGCTTACCTCAGTGGATTCCAGAAGCTGAATTCATTTTCCAGAGGGGAGGGGTGATTAGCTCCTGTGAACATTCTCTCCTGGTTTCTGTATCTCCTCAGACCACAGTCCTGAGCAGTGTGAGATTGGGCATCTGTCTCTTTTTTTTCTAGTAGGTGTGAGACAGCTAAACCCATTTTGCCAAAAGCCTCCAGTAAAAGAAGCACTGCCCCATGTTTCTATCATCCTCATGAGTGGGGAGCATGGCTGTGCTAGGTGTCACGCTCATTCATGTAGATGAGGCTTCAACCAGTTGGGTATAGAGCACTGTCTCAGCTGGAGGCAGTGGGATCGCAGCACCCGCTACCCTGCATCCAGCAATAGTGCCAGATCCAGACCGGATCTTGGTATAAACATTACTAAAAAAAAAAAAAAAAAAAAAAGGC
>NW_017728991.1:14782965-14785071 GCF_001723915.1 Gavialis gangeticus
AAAAAAAAAAAAAAAAAAAAGGCGACATGCACAGCCTCCCTGTAGTGAAATCATCCTTATTCCATTTGCCTTAACCTAACCAAATCCACACCTTGTTTTAAAGGGGTACTGGAAGAGGCTGAGTTTTATAACATTGCATCTCTGGTGCGGCTGGTGAAGGAGCGGATACGGGACAACGAGAACAGAACCTCCCAAGTAATGCATGTTAGCTCTTACCATGAGGGTGGGAATAAGGGGAGCAGGCAGTACAGTTCAAGCACCTAGGGCTGGCAGCAGTCCGGGACTCTAGTCCTCTCAGGTGGGTGGGAGGCAGTGCTGTCTGCTGTATCCCAGGTGTGTTGAGAGAGAGCATTTTTTTGTGGCTGTGGGCATAGGCCAGTGGTGTTTATCATTTTTGCCCAATACGTCTGTGGGACAGCTACACAGGGGAAGGGGGCATGGCCTGGTCCAGCCAGCTGCACAGGGCTTGGATATTTAGAAGTGGGAGAAGGTGGCGGTATTAAATTGCCACTGCTCCCCTGTAGTCAATTTCTGAACACATGGGGAACCCTACAGGCCAGATGTCATTACTGCATGGACTGCATTTGGCTCATGGACTGGAAGTTGAGTGCCCCTGGCATCAGCTAGCCAATCCACTTTCTACCTCTCCAGGTAGAGACCATGCACAGTCAGATAAAAAGGGGCCAGGAATAGGGTTGGGTAAAATAAGATTCAAAAGCTACAAGGTGATTTGGGTGTCTCAAGAGCATATTAGTCTTCTGACCTAGTCAGGATCTTATATGAGCATCTCTCATAGACAGTGGGTTTTGTTTTGCACTGATTTTATTTCGGTAATTTAATTAACAAAAGGGCAGCACTACTGCTTTGGCAGAACATAGTTACACTGCAGTGTGTGTCCACTGGATCATACTTCCTTTCTTGCAGTATAGCAACATCCTATCAGTCATTCAGTTCCCCTCTTTTTTCTTCATAAGAGACAATATCTAAGTGTGAGCTCTTCTCCCCTGACTGCTTTAATATACTTATCAGCAGTAAACCTTTTTAAAACAATGGCTGTTCAGCATCTCTTCCTTGCAATTCTTCTTGCTGCTGATAAACCACTATTTTTTTGCATTAGTAGATTCATGTCTAAAAGAATAAAATTTTGTGACATGCTAAAGTGACTTGACATTCAAGGGGACTTGGACTCCCAAGTCACTGAGAGGTGTTTACCACTGTACCTCAGATCCTTTCTCACACATTACACAATTGTCCCTATAGTCAGGAGGAGCCAAAAAAAATCCAGTATATTTTTCTAAAGGTGGCTGGGGGAAGTCTGTTCTCGGTTCTCCTTTTTCACTCTAATGTCAAGGTAGGAACCAGAGCAGGAGACCTAGAGAGGCAAAGCCTGAACTTTATTTCTTTATCTGAATGTTGACACTGCTACACCAGCTCTCTGCTCCCTTGGTATTAAGTTTCTGTTTGCTTTCATCCCTGCTGCTCTAGGGACCTGTCAAGCATGTGTACAGGGTCCTACAGTGCCAAGAGGAAGAACTTACACAGATGGTGTCCACAATGTCTGATGGATGGAAATTTGAACAGGTAACAGTGCCAGTGATTAGGGCTGTGTGAAGCTTCGGTCATTGTTTTGATTTGGCAAAGATTTGGCAGCCAACTCTCTGAATCCATATAAAATCAGGATACCCTTTAATCTCTCCAAATCGAATAGGAACCCTCCAAATCAGTTTTGGAGAGATTTGGAAAGATTTGATGATTCAGACAGACAGCTTTAAATGTTTTTTCTACATACCTCAAGGTACCAGGCTGCTTGTGAATGCTGAGATGCTGGGGCAGATGGAGCATCCCGCAGGAGCCGGGGGTGGTCCCTCAGCGTGCTTGGCAGTGAACCCAGAAGTGGACCAAAAGCTCTTCCAGTCTACTTCAGCGACTGGTGCCTCCTGGGTCTGGGGTGCACCTGGTAACCCCCCTGTGGCTAGTTGCTGAGCTGGAGGGGCATGGGGGGGTGGTCCCCTGCACGCTTGGCGGTGGACCCGAAAGTGGACTGGAAGTACTTGTCCATTTCTGGGTCCGTTGCTAAGCACACAACTGCCACGCCCCCCCCCCCCC
>NW_017728991.1:14785093-14788883 GCF_001723915.1 Gavialis gangeticus
GCTCCTGTGGGACACTCCATCTGCCCCACCATCGCAGCATTCACAAGCCATGCTGGTACCTCAAGGTATGTAGAAAAAACATTTAAAGCTGTGTCCGTGGCTGAATCGCTGATTCTCTAAATCGGCATCGAATTTTCAGATTTTGATTCAGCTGAATTAAATTGGGATAGTGATCCGAATCATTGTCCCTGATTCAGGCCAAATCCGAATCGAATACGGCCCATTTTGCACACCCCCTACTAGTGATCCCTGTAGCCCTGTGGCATGAGACCAGAGTAGGAAGATAGATTAAACAGAGAGTGAAACTCATTTCATTGTTTCTCCTTCCACGAACAAACCTGTCTGTATAAGATATCAGCCTGCCCCATATGAAACAGCTGGCTGGGGAACAGGAGCCATTTCCTAAATCTGCAAGAGTTCATTCATTTTTCTTGAACCCTTTTGTATCCTTGTTAGGTTTCTGAAAAGCTCTTCCCTCCTCCCACTTTTTTTTTTTATGCATCTTTGGCCTTTATTCAAGAGAAATTAGAGAGCCAAGGAGAAAGGAAATGAGATTTTCTGCAGGGTTCAGCAGCAATGTCCAGTCATCCACCCATGAGGTGTTGTGATGTGAGAAATACTCTTCCCTGCCAGTGTTAGCAGTGCTGCCTTTGCAGCACTGCTAGTTTGCTGGCCAGGTGTCAGTGGAGTTATATAGGGCATAAATCAGCTCCAAATAGGTATCAAAATCCAAACCTAGTTCCCTTGTATTTCTGAACTCCAGCAGCCAGGTTGGCCTATATTAATGGCCTATTAAGGGATGGTCTAAATGATTTGTAGCTGAACTTCCTTCCAAGAGTGACCTGCTTCCTGCAGTGTCCTTTTGAAATGAAACATGCTGACACCAAATGACTCATAGGGCTAGGAATAGCTCTACCAAGGATGGCACCTTCACTTCTAGGGCAGGCTTCCAAATACACCACCTCCCCGCTCCATGTCCAGCCAGCAACTCCTGTGCCTCAGATAACTGGTATTTTTAAATTACCAGCACCCCCTGTTCCCCCCTTATGCCAGAAAACGGGGCTTTTACTGTACCATGTAGTAGCAATGTGTAGTAACCCTTGTGAAAGAAGCTTGATGGTTCTCAGTCCATTTTTAATTGGACAAATGTCCACACAACACTTGACATAATTAGCACAGGCACTGAGCACTGACCAGAGCAGGGAGATAATTGCATGCACAAAAGCAGACTGGTAAATGACTGGTTAGGCTGCAGTACTGCAGTGAAGGACCTGGGGGTTACAGTGGACCATAAGTTAAACATGAGCCAACAGTGTGCTCTTGTTCCAGAATAAATAAAGCCAACAGCATCCTGGATTACGTCAACAGGAGTGTCTTGCAAATCAGCGGAAGCAATTCTTGCACTTGATTCAGCACTGGTGAAGCTTCACCTGGAGTATTATGTCCAGGTTGGGCCCCACATTTCAAGAACGATGTAGACAGTTTGACTCCAGAAAGAGTCCAGTGCAAAGCAGTAAAAATGATTAAGGGCCTAGGAAGCATGACTTATTAAGAAAGGCTGAAAGAACTAAGACTATTTAAATAAAACCAAGGGGATCTGATAAGTCTTCACATACCTGAAGGGTGACTGTAAAGAAGATGGAGACAAACTCTTCTTTCTTCAGGCTTAGCATGACACAGACTACATTGATTATTCTAGAGAAATTTATAATCTACATCTGTCCCTTGTTAAAAGGCAAGGCTTCCTATTTTCCAAAATCCTGCATAGAACCTTGTGATGTATAACAGTCTTACATAGTCTTATGCTCGGGCATAAGATTCCTACCATTTTTTGCCACACTTGTGGATTTTGCATCCTGAAAGAGTGGGGCTGAGAAATGCTAGTGACAGCTAGGCCTTTCACTCCAGTACTTTGCTTCAGTGCAATTATAAGCAGTGCTGTAGCAACAAAATTTGGTGCCTGGGGCAAAGCCCACAGCAGCAGCCTGCCCTTACCCTGCACACAGATTGGTGGGGGGTGCACACAATGGCAGGAGCCCCCCCAGACAAGCTACCTAGGCTCAGATTGCCCAGCCAGGGCCCCCATTCACTCCAGCCCCTGCTTCTGCCTGACTCCCTCACCACTGGGGCCTTTATCTGCCCCCCCTTCACAGAATCAACTGATACCTGACTGCCGTCCTGGGTGACCAGTGATCACATGCCAGGCCGTGATCCTGGCTGTATGCATGCCTCTGCTGCAGCTGCCTGCAGTCCTACTGGCTGCCCCACGTTTGGTGGGGGGCTGAGCTCCATTAGCCCTGGCCTTCCGCCACCTAGCTGCCCTTCTTCTATCCCCGTGCCCCCCAAATGAGCTTGCTGCTCTGCCCCACACCCCATCCCAGCTGTATAGCACCTGTTGGTGCCCCTTTGCTTTGGCACTTGCCTTCCCCCCCCACCCCTCCCTTTTGCTACAGCACTGATTACAAGTATAGAGCAGAGAGAATTCCCTGGTCACAGAGTCCACTCCATTGCTGTCACAAGTACCTACATTAGATAACCCCACTCACACTGATCAAGCTTGATCTTAAAAAGTAATTTGGTAAAGAATAGGGGTAGTTTGCCAGGTGTTACTGGGTTGCCTCCTAAATCACCCCTTCTAACCCCAACACAAATACGAGGCACAAAAACAGAAAAACACAAACACCCTATAATGCTATATGAAAGCTGAGGAAAGCACCCTGTAGTCTTTCAGTCCCCAGTGCCTGGGACAGCCCACTGCCTTAAACATTTGGATTTAGGGTGATGTATTAAACAAACAAACAAACAAACCTCTGATTGATATTTTCTCCAAATTGGAAAATGCATGTGATCAGTATTTTGCCCTGCTGTTCAGCTTCCAGCAGAGGGCAGTGTAACACTTCCTGTTCCTGACCTAGACTGCACAAACCATTTCATGGGAAAGCTGGTAACAAAGACAACTTTTGTCCTGTTGAAACTTTGGTTCATACTGGGCCCAACCAGCCTGTTATTCCTTGCTATACAGCATTGGGGCCAAAGCAGGGCTTATGTATTACTGCATTTCTTCCTTACCTTCTTTTGGTTGTTTCCGGTTCCTTAGCTCATCAGCATTGGATCATCTTATAACTATGGAAATGAAGACCAGGCAGAATTCCTCTGCGTCGTCTCCAGGGAGCTCAATAACTCTACCAATGGCATTGTCATAGAACCTAGTGAGAAGGCAAAGGTGAGGCACTGGAGAAAGTGCATGATCCACAGTTCCCCTGTGCCCAGGAAAAAACAACTTTCTCTCTAGCCCACATGATGACAAGAGGCCTGACATGAATTCTGTGCACACATTTGTTCATATCCTTCACCCCCGTCCTGAGATATCTGCAGTTTTGCCACATGATATTACAGCAAATCTAGTTTCATAGGTGGTAGGGTTGGAAGGGACCTGAGCAGATCATCAAGTCCAACCCCCTGCCATGGCAGGACAGAGCACTGGGGTCAAACGACCCCAGCAAGGTGTTCATCTAGCCTCCTCTTAAAGACTCCCAGGGTAGGAGCCAGCACCACTTCCCTTGGAAGTTGGTCCCAGATCCTAGCCGCCCTGACCATGAAGTAGCGCCTCCTGATGTCTAATCTGAATTTACCCTCTGTCAGCTTGTGACCGTTATTCCTAGTCACTCCTGGCAGTGCTCGGGGAAACAGGGACTCCCCCAATGCCTGCTGGTCCCCTCTGACTAGTTTGTAACAGCCCACTAGATCCCCCCTCAGCCTTCTCTTGTGGAGGCTGAACAGGTTCAGGTCC
>NW_017728991.1:14789348-14798934 GCF_001723915.1 Gavialis gangeticus
TCTGGACCCTCTCCATGTTGTCCACATCCCTCTTGAAGTGCGGCACCCAGAACTGGACGCAGTACTTCAGCTGTGGCCTGACCAGTGCTGCATAGAGGGGGAGGATCACCTCCCTGGACCTGCTTGAGATGCATCTGTGGATGCATGACAAGGTACGGTTGGCTTTCCTGACCACGTCCCCACACTGCCAGCCCATGTTCATTTTGGCATCAATAATCCAAGATCCTTTTCTGCCTCTGCACTGACAAGAAGGGAGTTCCCCAGCCTGTAGGTATGGTGCTGGTTCTTCCTCCCCAGGTGCAGCACCTTGCACTTGTCAGTGTTGAAACCCATCCTGTTCTCATCCGCCCACCCCTGTAACCTGTCTAGGTCCAATTGTAGCCTATTCGTTCCTTCTAACGTGCCCGCATCCCCCCACATCTTAGTGTCATCAGCAAATTTGAACAGGGTGCTTTTTACCCCCTCGTCCAAGTCACCGATGAAGATGTTGAACAGTGCAGGCCCGGGGACCGAGCCCTGGGGGACCCCACTGCCCATATCCCTCCAGGCTGAATAAGACCCATCCACCACCACTCTGGGTGCAGCCGTCCGGCCAGTTAGTGACCCAATTGCCTGTGTAGGTGTTGACACCACAGTCCCCTAGTTTTTTAACGAGAACGGGGTGAGAGATAGTGTCAAAGGCCTTCCTGAAGTCCAGAAAGACTACGTCCATTGCTACCCCTGCATCTAAGGATTTTGTGACCTGGTCATAGAAGGTTGCCAGGTTGGTCTGACAGGACCTACCTCTAATGAACCTGTGTTGGTTGCCCCTAAGCATAATCTCCCCTGCTGGCCCGTCATGGACATGAGCCAGGATAATTCTCCTAAAAAGCTTACCCAGGATCAAGGTCCTCCTTCCTCCTTTTTTTGAAAATGGGAACCATATTGGCCCTTTTCCAGTGCTCTAGCACCACAGCCACAAGGCACAAGGCGCCACAGCCGAAAGGCTATTCACACATTTTTCACATTATGCCACAGAAATAATGGAAAGAGGTGATCTTTAGGGAGTTAGCATAACTGGGAATTGTTTCCTGGTCAGAGATGCCACAGTGTGGGGAGTGGAGGCTTTTCTTCTGACCTCCCTCTCTAGCTAACCGCTGTCACCTGTTATTCCAGCAGTGGGATGGATGTCTCGGTCTCAAGAAACAGCAGCTCCAATCCCAGCTCTGCCCCGACTCTGTAAAATGGCCTGCCCGGAGCCACAATCTACCTTGGTTTTCTGCCCTACTATAAAATAAGGGTAACACTTACCTCACAGAGGTGGTGAGCAGTGGTGCCCTGACATTTGAGCAAACCTCTTTAGTTTATTTTCAAAAGCCTCCTCTATGTCTTGTTGCTATATCTGAAAAGCAAGTGAGATATTCAAGCGGGAAGTTGTTACAGAACAGTAGGCACATGGATGTACACACGATACACATACCGCGCCCCCCCCGCAAAAGAGTAGAGATTCTCTTGGGGTGTGGCAGAACCTTCCATCCTGCTGCAGCCAGCCACTTTTAGTACAAGTCCATCTGTTCAAAGAAAAATAATTTGAAAGGGGCGTGTAAAGGCACTTAACACTCATACCCATTCTTCCCACATTCCTCATAAAACCACTCAAACTTTTACAGGTCCCACGTTTTACTACAGCAGCCTCTGTCTTTCCAGATTCTTCAAGAGCGTGGATCCCGGATGTAACCTGAGTGGCTGGTTCAGTTAAACTCCTAGATGTCAAAAGGGCAGTCGAGCCGGGCAGAGCATTTCTCCGCAGTTCAACCTTGCTCTTGTACAGTAACCAAGCTAACGCAAAACAAAGCTGAGCCTGTCCTGCCAACGGAGAAGAATTCTGGTCATAACCAAAGGTTTTCCCCTTAACTCCAGGAAAGAAGGAGACACTCGTCCAGTTGTGGATAATCCTTTCTCCAAATATTCATTTTTGTTTCCTTGGCCAGCGCTGTATTCAATCTTTCCAACTGACAGCTGGGCTGGATTCCCAGCCCGAGCCTTTGTGAGTGTTGCTCAGTTCTGCAGGCCCCTGTCATCTGCTCTCCCATCCCACCACCGATGGGCTGGAGTAGGTGAACAAGGAGCTATGTTTGATCTGGGCCATCTCCCTCGCCCGGGTTTGCCGAGTAGAAAACTTGCAGCTACTTGGCCATGCTGCTTCATCTCAGCTAGCCCTATCCAAATCAGATGAAAAAGGGTCTAGAGGCAAATGATAGAAACCCAAGAACTTTGTCTACCTTCTCCATTCTTGCTTTGTATCTGTTACCGGTTTGATTCCTAAGAGCCAAGTAAGATGCTACATAAGTCTAGAGGGGAGGGAAGTTGTATGCATGTCTAATGCTGGCCCTGAAGGCTTCTGTTGCTCACTGTTGCTACATATGGGCTCCTGGCATTTCCCAAAGCCTATTGCTTTTCATGCATATTTAAACAAAACCTGTTCTCACCCATAATGCAACAGAGTCAACAGTTCTGCCCTTTCCTCTCCTGTCTTGGAGAAGAGTAGTGACAGGGATGCTGTCCTACCTCCCCTCTCATACCATGTCACGGCTACACCTTAGCCTGGCAGAATTACTTGATTTATCAAGGGAAGGGGACTTGTTATTGCCAAGTTCAGCTTTGCCTTGTCCGTCTCCAGCAGCATGGACTCCCTTGTGCTCTGTCTGTCTTATCCCTTCTCATGGCAGCAGGAAGAGTTAGGGCAGACGTCCTTTTGTACTGTAGCAAGCCAGTAAGTTTGTTTCTGTCCAAACTGGTCAGCTCATTTGTGGAGGAGATCCCCCTCTTTTATGCATGGTGGTTCCACATCTGCAGCCCCCTCATGCAACCACCTCCAAACAGGTCAGCCTGATGTACCATGGGGCATTGCAGAGATGGGAGGGGGAGGGGGGCTGGGTGAAAGTTGCCAAACTGTTGTAATGTTTCTTGTCCAAAGTGACGTGTCTACTCGTGACCTTTTTTTGGAATGCCTTGAATGGACGTGCAAATGTGCGTTTGTGCCTCTCTCTTTGATTTCTAATCTTAGCCAAACTACAGTTCGCTGGTCCCTTCAGTGAGTCTGTGCCATCCCTAACCAGTGGTGTGTCCCTCCTAGTCTGATAAATGGAATTTCTTAGGAATTCACTGCATGTTTCTTCCTTAACTTCCCATCCTGGCTTTGTTCCTCGTAGCCTAGTATTTTGGCACCTGTGTCTTTTTGCTTCAGTGCTAGTTTGGGACTCGACTCAACCTTGGAATTCACAGGCGTTGGCAAGGCCAAGGTGGAAATTCCTGGTGTAGGTCAGTTTGCCCTGCAGGAATTGGATTCACTGACAACTGGTCAGTGTTGAGATGCCTCTGGTAGGGAGGTTTCCCCATCTCTTCCTCATGACTGCAGGGCACAGGATGGGGACCAGAGCTGCTGAGGGTCTGGATGACCTCTGTAGCGTGCAAGACATGTAGTAGATCAGAGATGTCCCCACCTGCTGTCCACTCCTCTTCAGTCTCTGTGCCCTCTCCCCAACACTTGCTAATGTACACCCCCTCCTGCATGCTCCTTACTTCTTTCTCCAGGAGGAGGGGTTGATCACCTGCTCTTGTTCAGTGTTGATAACAGATGGTGCCAAATGTCTTGGAACTTGCATTGCGTCAGTCATGGCTGTCAAAAGTAGTCTGGGTTGGCATCATGCTGAATAACCTGGCTTCCCTGCTCTCTCCACCCCCTTCCTGGTCTCAAACATGACAAGATGGTGTTAGCATGGTTAGACTGTATGCCTTGGCAGGGCCTAAACAACACTGTGATGTGTATATATCTCTCTTCTCTATCAGTATCCTGTAGCCCCAGCCATCACTAGTTTGTGCTTGCAGCTGAGAAATAAAGAGATAGCGCATGTATGTGGCTTAGCAGCAAGAAGAAGAAAAACACATCTAACACATTATCAGTACACCCCATCGGCCACCTTCCCCCCCCCAAAGGAGAAGGGACCTTGGGGAAATTAGTCAAGGAGTATCACAGGCTCAAGCCAACAAGAATGGCATTGCTGCCATTTCCCTTGCAGTCAATGCAAGGCCAACCTGCTTTGCACAGCATTAGGTTTGAACAGTAGGGAGACCTCTTATCCAGTATGGTTGAAGCTGGTCAAACAATACCTCGTTGCTTTTTTTTTTTTTTTGCATCACCAAAAACACCACACACAGCAAAGCCCTTGAGGAGTGCCTGACATCAGAACACCACTGAGAAACACCACCTCTCCACCTTCTGCATGCCAGAAGGAGCATCTGATCAAGCCAGAGGAATGAGGTAGTGGCAAAGAGCCAATGCCATTTCAGTGGAAGGGATAGTTCCACCCAACACATGAAGAAACAGATCATGAAAGTTCAATCTTAGTCTTCCCCTAACATCCCTGTTGAAGATCTTGGGAATATCTTTCTCCAAGGCAACTTATTTCAGGTATCAGTTCCACATCGGACTCGAGTTCCTTAGGGACAGTTGGGTAACGTTCTAATTTTTTCAAAGACTCTTGACTCCTCTAGGTATAAGGGCTGGTAATCCATTCAGAGTAGGACAGCCTTCCTACATAGCCTAGCTCTAAATTTCTTTTTACTGATTGCAACAGGTCACCTTTGGCCTTGGTCAGATCTGAAGGACTAGTTGGTCTCTACTGTTATCAGTTGCATCTCTCCATTGCTTGAGATAAAGGCAATGGACAGAAAGACAGGACCCATCTCCTCAAATGAAATCAAAACAAAAATCTGTCCTTGTAGCTGAGCAGGAAGGGTGAACAGGTGATAGGAGACATGCTGGATCTCCAGGGGAGTTGGCATCTCTTGAGAAGGTTCATTCTAAACCATGCGCCCTGGGAATGGATAGTGCGTTCCCACCCCTCAACAATTTCCCAGTGGCCTGAATTGTTCCACTACAGCGAGACTGGAATTAACCTCTCAAAGTGTCTTCGTTTCTGCACATTTTTAAATCGATCTTCTCAGGGGTGACCGAGTGGGCCAAGGGGAAGGGGGAGGGTTAGTGCAGGGGTAGCAAGGAGCTCCCTGGCCTCTGCAACTGTACCAGCAGCTCCTGACCCTCCGGTTTTGCCTGCAGACCCAGAGGTTTTGTACAGTTTGTCACGTGTCAGTGCCCTTTGCTACTGTTTCTCTTTGTTTATTAAATGTGTTTGAATAATGATTGAGATGCTGTGATTTACATTTTTTTTTTTCAATAAAGATGCTGAAATGGGATTGAAGTTTGAACTAATGGCCCAGGTCCTGCTGCTTTTTCTTTGCATCTAGAGATGCAGAAGGGTTTGTTGTCCTAATGCGCCGTTTGGTCTTTATATGAAGGAAAAGTGAGTCAGGAATGTGTCCTTGGTTAGTCAGCATTTCAAAAAAAAGATTTGTAAAGAGCAAGGGGAGTTACACTTGTCTCTTTACAGCGTATGTACCATGAAGACCTGAAACATGTGTTTGTGTTTCCTGCTGGTATCTGACTGTAGAAACTCAGATCTTTACCTAGGAAGATTGTAATGACAAAATGAGGAAAAGGTTGAGAGGGCAATGGATTTTTAAGTCATTTTTGGCCAACATCTCTATGCCTGTCTGTCTGACACACACTTGGAAGAAAGACTGTTTTGGTTAAAGGATTCAGCTGCCCCACCCATTCACTTCAGGTGTGAAAACTCGCTGAACATATGCAAAGGTTCACAAGCAGTTCTTTCGCACAACAAAAAAATATTAAAAAATCAGAAAAGACAGATTTAGAAAAATCAGTCTCTTGTATCAGGAAAAATAATCCAAATCCAATATACAAAGAGGGCTCTGATAAGTGACCTAACTAAGCACAAAAGACAAAATGGTACCTGGCTCCCCACCACCACCACCACAAAAATAATTGCTGATCTGGAAGTATCTATTTGGCTAGAAATTGCACTGCAGTTTAGAAGGACATGAAATCACTGTTACATTATCCCCCAGTCATAACTCCACCAGCCTTTTTCCTTATTTGTCTCTTTAGCCCGGTTGATAGATTAGCAGAGATTCAATTTATTTCTTGTTTATTGAAGATGAATATCCAGAAAGGCTTGAAACACAGAGGTACCAACAGATGGAAAAGCAGTGGGGAGGAAAGCAGCAAATTATACATGCATCCTTCCTGCTGGAAGGACTGAGAGCTGGAGACCCTTTGAATTGCAAACCAAAAAATACTGATTAGAAAAATAAAGCTTCCATTGGAATATGAGTCCATGCTGCCTTCTGCAACAACTGCAATTTGTCTTGGGCTCTCAGAGCACCAAAGTCATGCTCCTGGCTGGTACCATGTGGTGTAGGCAAGGGTTACATCAAGCCCTAGAACAGTTAAGTGATGTGCCAAAGGGCAGAGGGGGAGAAAAAAAATCAGTGGTGAAGCTGGGAAGACAATCCAGGAAAAAAATTAAAAGAAACCTTCTGATTTCTGTCTGTAACCACAAGACCATGCTCCCTGTTAGAGCACATGTAACCTGCCACCAGCTATTCCTGTAGCTGGCAAAAGCTTGGTCTCCACCAAGGGTATCACCTTACCAAGGTTTCAATTATCTAATAGTCTTACCAGGCTGGCACCTTAAACATCAAGCAGCAAGTCACAGCCCATTACACCAGGTTTGCCTTTATTAAGATCTTAAGTACAGAGAAGTACTAGCCATGTTAGTCTGAAGTCAGACAGAAAGCAGGGCAGGGTGGCACCTTAGACTAGCTGGGTCAGACAAGCACGGTGCTTTCATAGGCTAACTGCCACCACAGCCAGCTACGCTCTACTTGGGGATGGCACAGCCTCAAGACCTTCAGGCAGACCATGCTTCAGGAGCTACTAGGACACAACTCCAAAGCTCATCTCTGAACAACCGTCTGGATGGTGACCAAGCCCAGCTAGCCACAGCTTCACGTTCAAACCCAGCCAGGCCTTGTGTCCACATTCATCCACGTTCACAAGGAAGGTTTCCATCAGCAATAACTCAAACACACAACATACACTTATGCAATGCACCATGAGCCCCACATAGTCTGTGCCATAGGGTCATACTGCCAAAACAGCATCCAGGCTTAAAAACTGAGAACTCTGTTTAAGCAGTGCAGTTTCTCCACCAGCCAGGTTGACCGTCATGAGTTGTCACTAGGGGAGTTGCTGTGGATATCTTGGCTCGTCAGAAAAACCTTTTCATTGTTGTTGCCAATGACTTGCATTCCTTCACAGCGTAACAGTTCTCAGACCCCCAAGCAGTAGCATCCAACTCTATTTTTAAGTTGTTTCTGTACTTCCTGCTGCTGCTGACACATTACAGGATCTGTTGTAAGCTGCTGCTTACTACGGTGGGATTAAAAAAAAAAAAAAAGAATGCATGTGGAGAAAACAGACAACCCAGCTCTTACTGATTATAGACACAGATGGGGCCAGGCATCACATTGCAACAACAACAAAAAAAGCACAAAAAAAAAAGGGAAGCTTCATAAAGTTCAGGAGTGGATCTAGCGTGCTAGGGAAGGGGGATTGGGAGTGGGCTGCTGATCTGTCACCCAACCAGCCTCTTGTTATAGGTTCTTGGGCAAAAGAGATCCAGGCTGTAGGAAGTAAAAACTCATCAGAAAAGGGTAGCGCCCCATTTTTGGGCTGGACGCGAGTTGAGACAAGTGACGCAGTAGAGACGTGATGATTCACTGTGGTTACTTCCATCTGAGAACACGCCAGGGCAGGGCTCAGCCTCTCCAGCAAGTGCGAGCTACCGATGGCATCACAATGAGCACTCAGAGCAGCCAGAGTCTGGATTATGCCATCGCTTGGAAGACTCACAGCCCATGTAGGGCTGCTGGCAGGGAGGGTATCCTTGGGGGAGCTGCCAGCAGCCAGAGAGAACAAAACCAAAGTCTTTGGCTTAGTGTTGGAGCTGGCCACAGGCCGGGTGGGAAAGAGCAGAGTAACCCCTCTGTGCTGCCATTTAACAGCCTCTATTGGAAGATTGTGGCTGCCCTAAGGAGGCAAGAGTGACCTCATGTCTGAGCAGATCAGGTGAGCTTGGAGCATAGGGCCATGACATATCTTTCACGCAGGACTGTTCCCTGAACCAGAAGTTGTAGGCACACAAAATCCATCCAAATTATGCAGGTTTAATGTGCATAGGGTGGGAGGAGGTGACACATTTCAGCCTAATGCACTCTGAGACCGTCACCAATAATACCATAAGTCATCAAGTCGATCGGCGCTTGCCGTTAAAGACAGGGGCCTAAAATCAGCCCTAATGTAGGGCACGGAGATCAGTGGTTGCAATGGAAGAGGAGACAGTCTCTCCTTTAACTCAGTCTACCCTGTCCCAGTATATAGTTCTTCCCTTGAGTGTTTCATCCAGGGGAGTGCAGGTATCTTGGGGTGCTGGCAGACAGAGCTCCAGACCATCTGTAGGCTCTTTGGGCTTCTTAGGTCTTCCCAAGGGCAGACTGAAGAGAGGTGAGCTCTGTAGCTACTTAGCTGTTCTCAAGATAGTCACTCACCACCCCCACCTTGCATTTCTCTGACACCCACCCTTCCAGACGGGCTACTAAAATCTCCAAAACCGAGACAGAGAAGCTGGCTCCAAGTCAATGGTGCTGCCTGGGAGGCCTTGGGCTGCAACTCCTCATGCCTCTCCCTGCACATCTGGGTCTACTGTACCATCTCATGGCTGGTTACGGTGGCTTTCACCCCGTTCCAACACTCCAGATCAGGTTGTGCTCTTTACAACCCTCACAGCCCTGCTAAGCTAATGAGAAAGCAGAGGCTCGCATGGGAAGGCTGACCCACTGAAAGGCACTTCTCCAGCAGAAACATATTCACCTAAATAGTACACAGCAGAATGTCCCTGGATGGAGCTTGGCCTGGGGAGCTAGGAGTCCCCAGTTCTACTTCCAGCTCTTTCCACACCTGTTGGAAAGTCACCTTGGCTGCTCTGTGACTCCATTTCTCCATGTGAGAACTTGGGACAATACCACATATTCCTTACAGCAGTTGAGAAGCTTAATTCATAGAATCATAGAAGTCAGGTCGGAAGGGACCTTATAGATCTTCAAGTCCGACCCCCTGACAGGGTAGGAGAAAAACTGGGCTCAAATGACTCCAGCCAGGTAGGCATCAAGCCTCTTCTTAGAGACCCCCAGGGTAGGAGCCAGCACCACTTCCCTTGGAAGTTGGTTCCAGATCCTGGCTGCCCTGACCGTGAAGTAGTTCTTACTGATGTCTAACCTAAACCTCCTCTCCAACAACTTGTGGCTGTTATTCCTTGTTATGCCAGGAGGCGCTAGGGGAAACAAGGTCTCTCCCAAACCCTTCTGGTCCCCCCTAGTGAGTTTATAGATGGCCACCAGGTCCCCCCTCAGCCTTTGCTTGTGAAGGCAGAACAGGTTCAGGTCCCGCAGTTTCTCATTGTAGGATCTGCCCTGTTGTCCCCTGATCATGCGAGTGGCCTCCTCTGGACCCTCTCAATGTTGTCCACATCCCTTCTGAAGTGCGGCGCCCAGAACTGGACGCAGTACTCCAGCTGTGGCCTGACCAGTGTCACGAAGAGGGGGAGGATCACCTCCTTGGCCCTGC
>NW_017728991.1:14799514-14818637 GCF_001723915.1 Gavialis gangeticus
GTGGCCAGGACCAGGTCCAACAGGGCATTTCCTCTGGTGGGACTGTGCACCTCCTGAATTAAGTGGAGGTCCCGTATCTTGGCCAGGAACCTCCTGGAATGGTCCGACCTGGCTGACTGTTCCTCCCAGCAGATGTCCAGGTAATTTAAATCACCCATGACAACTACATCCCTTGCCTTAAGTGCCTCTGCAAGCTGGCCCAAAAATTCCCGGTCCAGCTCCTCCCCTTGGTTGGGGGGGGTCTGTAGTAGACCCCCACCGTTAGATCCCTCTCCCCACAGCACCCTTGTATCTTGACCCAGAGCACTTCCGCTTCCCCCTCCTCTGACCCCATTCTGCTGGCAGAGGATGTGTATTGCTCCTTGACATAGAGCGCCCACCCCCACCTTTCCCTCCTTCTCTATCCCACCTGTAAAGCCTATAGCCCCTAATGCTAACTGCCCAGTCGTGGGATGAATCCCACCATTGATGGCAGAGGACAGAGAGCTCTAAAGGAAGGGTGCTTGGGGGACCAAACACTTTTGATGGTGGATTGTCCATCACTCGAGACCTTTACAAAGCGATCCAAGTTCAATTTAAAATAAATATACATCCTGGTTGCACCAGACCTGCCAGCATTATGCAAGCGGTCAGATGATCATAACTGCCCCTCCCAATCTTAGATCCACAAGTTTCTCAGAACAGGCTGGCTGCCGCTAGAAAAGTATGCCAAGTTTATTAGTCACTTCCCCCTGGCCCACCAAGTTCATCACGAAGCCCGATTATATGGATTAAATATAGGTCTTCTTACTGCTTCTCAGAGCTCCGGACCTCTGGATCTGGCGGTAGAGTCCCGTGGAGGCTTCTGGGATCATGAACAACACAAGCTTATATTTTCTCAAGGACAAAGTCATGTGTCCCTTATGCCTGGAGTTGTTCACGGACCCTGTCACCACAGCCTGCGGGCACAACTTCTGCATGGACTGCCTGCAGAACTACTGGGACCACCAAGCCATGATCGGAGAGAGCCCCTACTGCCCGCAGTGCCAGGAGCCCTTCAGTTCAAGGCCTAGACTCTGCCAAAACATCAACCTGGGAGAAATAGCAAAGCTCGTCCAGGAGGTTCCAGCCATGACCAAGCTTCCCCCAGCGGGTCCCAACAACATCCCCTGCGATTTCTGCTCCTCTGGGAAACTCAGGCCCATCAACACCTGCCTCCAGCGCACACCCTCCTTGTGCGAGACCCACACCCAGCTATACTACAAAGACAAAGTATACAGGAGCCACCAGCTGCTGGAGCCCATCAGTGACCTGAAAGCCAGGCTGTGCCTCAAGCACCACAAGCTGCAGAAACAGACCTGCCGGGCAGAGGGCGGCTTCCTCGGTCGCACCCGCCTCCAGGAGGGGCGCAGGGACCACGAGGCAGTCCCCTTGCAGGGGGAGAGAGCAACGAAGGCGGTGAGCAAGACAGCGACCCTTGTGGCACAGGCTGCAGCCTGGGCTTCCTTATTGTGATTTGCCAGCATAGCTGCAAGGCCATACACACAACTGCCCCATGGCGGCAGGACCCAGCAGCCGACAGAAGCAGGTAGCCAGGCCCATGCTTTCTACCAGCCACCATGGCCCATTTAAAAGCTATACCTACGCAGGGCACAGGGCATGCCTTGCTGGCATGTTGCAGTGGTGGAAATAGTGGGAGCTACAGGTGTACGCCCCTCTGGCAGCAGCTCCTGTTACAGGGAGATCTCCTGGTAGGAGAAGCTAAGGCAGCAATTTTCAGCAAGGGTGGTGTGACACCCAGGGGTGCTGCCACATGCTTTGAAGAGTGCCACAAGGTTGAGGAGATAAGCAGATAAGGACAGGCTCAAGCATGTCCCTGCTTGGCCAGTCCCCCAGCCCTCCCGGCCGCTCCGAAACAAAGTAAGCACATACATACACTTCTGAAATTGGGTGCCACTCAGTTCACAACAGTTATGGAGGGGTTTCAAGTCCAGTGAGGTTGAGAACCACAGAGCTGAAGCATAGGAAGTCTTCCACTAGGCACAGGAGGCTCTCCACAGGGCCCAAATTAAACCCCTGGCACTCGCAGACCAGCCAGCTGTAGGCTTGAGGTTAGGCTGACCCAGCACAGATGGGAAGCTGTGTTGGTTCAGGCAGTTCCTTGCTCCACCGGACAATATAGTAAGTCCTGCTGAAAGGTTACGTAGAAAACCCCTCTTCCCAGAAGCAGCGCAGAGCACAACGGGGTAAGTGTTTCAGGAATCCCCCAGACTCATTGGCACTACAAATGACCCC
This sequence comes from Gavialis gangeticus, assembly GCF_001723915.1. Classification (NCBI taxonomy): domain Eukaryota; kingdom Metazoa; phylum Chordata; order Crocodylia; family Gavialidae; genus Gavialis; species Gavialis gangeticus. Next base: position 14,801,789 of record NW_017728991.1, read on the forward strand.
AAGTACAGATGTGCCAAAGCCAGTAGTCACCATGCGTCTGTGTAAGTTAGTCCAAAGCCAGTTGCCGTTTATTTCGCCATTACCTTCACTAGTGCACAACGCTGGCTTTTGCACAGACTGAGGGACCTCCCACTGAAATCCTTGGAAAGACTGTGGGCCAGATCATCTGCCATCAATTCTCCCCAGTGGAGCTGCGCTGATTTATGCCAGCTGAGGACCTGGAGCATTGATTTCAGCCAGTTCGACTGAGACTTTAGCAAAGGCACAACCTGTACGGATTCAGATCAGAGGCTCTTTCCAGCATGGGTACTTCCGAGGATAAGTCAAGCTAACAACTCAAGAGAGCGGGAAAGAGTTTGTACCTGCCTCAAGAGCAGTTCGTCTAGAAACCCTGCAACAAGCTGAACATCTGGTAATGCAACTGCCAGAGGCAGGACCCACACACAATACTCTACAGCAGTGGATTTCAACCTGTTTTCAGGCTGAATGGAGATGTGGACCCCTTTGAATTGTAAGCATGGGCATTCACACACTTTGGATTGATCAAGGACCACTTAGTAAGCCGACTCCCATGGGTCCACAGACCATGGGTTGAAAACCACTGCTCTAGAGGGAGCAATCTCTCTCCCCTCCACCTCTTAGGCAGGCCTAGCCAGTATGCTGTAAAATACTGGAAGCCATGGGATGCTTCCAGGTCTCAGCAGGGTCTCATATTACCTTCTGAAGCATGAGATTTGGGTCCTCTGACCCATCACAGGACAAACAGGCAACTACTTGAAGCAGCTTCCTGCCCATTATTGCCTTCTCTGTAGATATTCTTGGAGGCCAATGGCCAGGTAGCTCCATTCTGCTCCCAAGGCTGGAAGAAAGCAATGGGGAAGAAAGCTAGCTTTCACACATCCATCCTACCTGGAAGAAACAGGTTGTAACTCTAGGGGTCTTGGCTCTGCCCTCTCAGACCTAATCCAGCCTAGTTCCCTTGACAAAGCCACACCAGCTGAGGATCTGGTCTTTCCATGTACATCAGTCAGTAATCCGGTACCCCCACGATCCACATACTCCTCTGTTGATGCTATTTAGACCTGCATATCTCTATCATTCAGAGCAGACAATGACAGAACAAACCTACTGGGCCCTGGCCATCGGTTGGCCAGCTCTTTTGTGGGAGATCATGCTGTGAAGCCAAGAAGCTTTGGTTGTAACAAGTGACTAGTGGGGTCGGAACACAAAAGAAAGCAGATATCTTGCAAATGCCTTAAGCACCAAGCCATCACTACATACCACTTGTTCCTTTAGGATACAATTAAGCTTGCAATGAGCTCACTCAGCCTCTATCTACCTTAATGCTGGAATATTGAATTTCAGAAGCCCACATCTCATAAGGGAGCAGAGCTGAAAGGTCAGCAGGTGCTTTGCAGCCATCCTGCCCTGGGCTGCCATCTCCCTAGAGCAAAGGAGGTAAAGGGAAAACACAGCCAGGGCAATAGGTTCTTGAGGGCAGGGAACATCTCACTGGAAGGCCTCAAGCCCATAAGGGGCTCCTGAACAGGACTGGGGGTATAAAGGCTGGTGTGACCTTATGGTGCTGCAAATTATTGCTATTACTTCACTGCTGTTGCTCACACCTGGATCAGGACCCCTGAGGAAAGCCAGGTTACTACAGGAAACAGCAGTGGCTTTCTGGGTTAGCATTGACCCCAGTGCCTCAGGGGGGACCATGCTGCTGGAAGCACTGTTTTTCAGAGGGAACATAATATAGCCAAAGTCCTGACCCTGGGTGATCATGAAATGAGGTCTTTCATAAGATCAGATGCATTAAGCCCCATGCCCTAGCTGGATTTCAGCTTTGGCCAATGACATTCACCCCACCCACCTATCTACAGTTTCCCATGGCTACAGCCAGCTTCTCTTTTCCAACCAACCTGTTTCGTAAAGTTGTTGCATGCTTCTAAGTAGCTGCTCTGGCTGGAGGAACTCCTATATCTGGTCAGAAAATGGGTTTTCCTCCATGAAAAGTTCAGCTGGTTTTTTGGGCAACAAACAAACCCTGAAATTTGAAATATTTCAGTTTGCAAGTGCTCCTCTGTGATCAATGTCCCTGTTCCTCATTTTGGGCTGGGCTTCCTGGCTGGACTGTGGAGATGTCCAGCCAGGTAGCCCAGGGAGATGTCTACCAGGGGAGCACAGTTCAGAAAGAATTAAAACACAACCCAAACTACAATTCCTACTGGGCACTGCAGCCACCTCTTTTGGACAGAGGTATTGCAGCACTCAGACATTTACCTTCTTCCACTGAAAGCAAGCAAAACCTTCTGCAAGGAGCAATTTCTTTTTCTGCAGCAAAAAGTAAGTTCAGGGTCCTGCATTAAGGTATGTTTAGTTCCTGTTCGGATGTCCACGGCCCTCAAACTGTCAGCTCTCACTAACACACGTTTGGGAGCATAGTGCAGCAGCGAGCTCAGAGTCTGTGCAGTCACCAACACCAAGGGACACTGAGTGTACATTTGCCATCCCTAAACCATAGATTCACTCTTCCCTTTCCAGGTGGAAACTGAGCAAATACAAGTCAACATGGAAAACCAGATCATCATGATGGCCTCCGACAATCACAGACACAAGGGGAGGATCATCTACCTCATGGTAAAGCCACTGCTTCCACTCTCAGCTTGACCAAAACTAGTTCCCAAAAGGGTCTCTCTACTAGGGTGGGCCCTGAAGACCCAACAGCCATTCTGTTCCATGGGACCCAGAGAAAGGGGGTCTTGGTCATCAGGGGGACTCAACTTGGGCATTTCTCCTAGTAATTAGGCCCACACTAAACTCGGTGCTTTTTCTTTTTTATCTATTTGCCAACGAGTCATATTCTGATCCCCCACTCTAATGTTTTTGCAGGAGAGTTACCTCTCCTTGCAAGCTATGTGGTATTTGGATTTGCCCCAGTATGATTTAGTGTTGGGGGTCAGAGTCCTGTTCAGCTGGTTATTGTAGGTTAGTTCTGGATTACTGGCTCAACAAGTCAGAGAGAGGAGGAAAGCACCTCTCTGGAGAGTGCCAGTACTCCCCATCTCAAGTCCATGCACCTCACTAAACTCAGTGACCACAGCCCCTGCATGTCTCCTTCCCTTGTAGAGAGTGGTCAAGAGTGCACGAGATGAGGTGAACCAGACCTTTGCAGAGATTATCAAGGAACTCAAGATCATGCAGGTGAAGGTGCTGGAGTTTTTGGACAAGGAGGAGAGAGCAGCTCTCGTCCAGATGGGGAACTCCATTCAGCAGAATCAAGTGAAGCTGGCCGACCTCTGGAAGCAGAGCCTCTGGATGACCGGCCTCCTGGAGAATACAAGTGACCAGCAGTTCGTGCAGGTAGGGTTCCTGCCACATGTTCAAGTTAAAGCTGGATAGAAACCAGATACAGAGTTATAACGCATTTTCAAGCACTAACTTGATAGCTGGTTGGCTCTTTTTATAGCTGAAAAGTCATTTTCAAATCAAGCGGTAACTAGTTTGCACACGTGGCCTATCTACATTTATTATGCATTTAACCAAATCAATTGTGCAATAATCACTTTGCGCTTGTAGCCAGTCTTACTTTGCATGTGTGGCTGGTCTAAATTCATTGCACAGTTAGCCAGTTAATTGTGTAATATGCAACATGTAGCAAGGGCCCATGCCTCCACAGCCATCTGCACTTTTTGGAATGGTCTATTCAACTTCCATGAGGGGTCTGCCCTGAACCTGGCATCTAGAGCAGGAGTGACCAAGATATTGCCTGTGGGCCAGACAAACTGGACACCACTGGTCTGTACTACCAACCACTGTCATAGGTTAAACTCCTCCTCATGCAGATGCAGATTGCTGTTCTGGGTCCACGTCTGTTAGGCTCAGCATGCTCTGAACCCCTGGAGTCCAAACCCAAGCACTTCCCTGGGTTGGAATATCTAGGCTCACTCTCAGGGTGCTGACCCAAGGTCTAACTGCCTGGCTCATGGAGCGCGTACTCCCCTTCCAGGGTCCCCAAAGAATTGAAAGCTGTGCTCTCTGAGCTCCATTCTGGACCAGTTTGATGCTTCCAGGGCACATGGTAGGTGTGAGCCTACACACATACCAACCTTTACATCACCTTTTGAAAACACCATTGCTCTTTACTTAGCAGCACAAGAGTTGTGTGGATTAGATAAAAGCACTAACCCCATCATGTCTTTCCCCACAACTCAAGAGCACTCTTTGGGCTGAGCACAGGGTCCTCTGGACTTGTCCAGAATTACCTTATGTCTGACCTCTGTTTTTCCTGAAGCTAAACTATCCTGCCCTACCTCTATTGTGAAAGCACACTCATTTCTGCCCCTCTTACGTAAGCTTCCTGTGACACCCTTCAAATCTTTTCTTGGGAGTCTCTTCCCCTCTTCCCCATCTCTCCCTTGTTACCTGTGGGCCACCTTTATAATTGAATTCATTCCAGTGAACCAGCCCCATAGCTAGCAACCAACAGCCCCTCAATGCAGTGAAAAGAACTAGGCCAGCTTCCAAACTGGAAGAAAGCTTTCCCCCCCATTTGTATTTGAAGAACCTTGCGGTTTTCAATAAATCTGTCTGGAAAGAAATGAGACTCACTCCCCAAATCAAGTCTAAACAACCTTCCTTTGTGAGACATCCATTCTGCCCTAATTGCAACAGACTGCAGTTCCTGGATTGCATGCTTGTTTCTGGATCCAAGCAGGAACCCTAAGCTGAAAAAAATAAGTAAACACTGCAGCAAAATGCAGAGAGTCAGTTTAGAGAATTGGCTTTTTGGTAGATGCCAGTGTAATGGAGAAGAATCCTGTCCTGGCTCTTAGGAGATAATAACATTTGGCATCATCTCAAACATACAAGTACCATAAAGTCCGCCCTCTGCAGAGGACCATTAAAAAGTCAGTGTAATTTAAGCAACGGTTAGGCTTCCCTGGCGTGCTCTTTGCACACAGGAGAAGTCAGCCACCTGCCGACACCCCGGCTCACACTGTTCAAATACTGTGCCACATTCTTTTGCATATAACATTGCAGGAGTTTCCAATCCCCTTTCATAGCTTTTCTAGGAACTAGAGTGCCTTGAGTATGTAGCAATAACGGCCTCTCAAATATCTAGATATATTTAAACCTCAGATGTCATTTCACAACCATAACTTTGAACTTCTCTCCCCATACAAGCACACAGCTGCTCTTTCCTCCATGCTGAATCCCGAGAGCTGGAGAAATTTATTATGGGCCAGATTCTGACACAGGAACGCAGACTTTGTAGTTCCTACCTCCGCAATAAGCACCCCCTCACCGTAGAGTAAGCTGTCATTTAGTTGGAGGACATCAGAATCTGGCCCAGTGGCATCAACAGTGAATAGCAATAGTTCCCCAAATGGTCTCTGCCTCACAGGAATTCCCAAAACTGAAGCAGCTGGGAGCCTGCCCAGAGCCAGTGGTCAGCCTGAAGTGTGAGGAGTCCTCGAGTTTCACAGGCGTCAAGCAGATGCTGAGTGATTTGAAGGCCCAGCTAGCAGTGGTTGCTCTCCACTTCGTCAATAAAATCCTTAAGACAGGTGAGTGAGCTGCTTTTGCTGAGAGTGTTTTTACCCCCAAAGGACCTTCCTGAGCTGCAGCCCCAGGTCCCAGCTCCTCTGGAAGTACTGGGAAGACAGGACAGTGCTGGCATTGGCAGGTACTTTTTTTAGCAACCGAAATGGGGAATGCCATCAAGGATGCTATCACCAGGTTTTCAGTGGGTAGTTGTCTTCTGCCATTGACTGCAGAGGACTTCTCCATTCTGGAGGAGCCCCCATGTCTTCCCCCGAGCCCCTCCTTCCTTCCAGAACAGCTCAGACCGGCTGGTCTCAATTACATAAATGTCTCCCTCAGTGCTGCTCTGCAAGGGAGTGCAAACACATAATGGTGCATTTGGCACCAGCCACTTTCTACCGAGAGTCCAAGCCGAGACCTTTCATGGATCAAGAGACGGGTTCAGGTGCCTTATCAACCTTCTCTAGAACAGCACAGCTTCTGAGCCGCCAGTCAGTGTTGAACAAGTTCATGCCCCACCATATCATGGATCCCATCTCATAGAGGCTAACCTCCCACTCCCCTCACTGGCCTTGGTCAAGGAAGTAACCTAACTTGTGACTTCTCATCTCAGGAATACTGTTCCTACACCACATCCTATTATCTCAGGGCAGTGGCACCCTCACCCACTCCCAGCCTCCCATACCCATATTCCCATTCACAATATTAAATCACCTACACCTTCCCACGAAGCGTCTAGATTACAGCACTAAAAGGGAATGAGAGAAGGGATCCCTTGGACAGTCTGGATTGTGCTTCCACTTCAACCACCAGGCCTCAACTGGCATAAATCCACATAGCTCCATTTACCGCAGTGCATCCATGACAATTTACACCCCATCCCACTACCTTTATGCACCATCCTCCAGTGGCCATCAACTGACTTGCATGTTGCTACAATCATACAAGTGAGAGCTGGACAAAGAACTTCATGATGTTCCACCTTAAATCCAAATATTACCTCCAAATTGTTCCCCTTCCTTTTCTGCCACTAAGCGATGCATCACATCTGACTGGGCTTGGAGATGCTGTTTGAAAAGCTGTTCTTGAGGTATTTCTGTATTTGGGAATTCAGTCCTGGCCAGGAACGTGCATGCAGAAACAGGGCATGAATGGAAAGCAAGGCAGTTAAGCTCACATTTTTGAACCCTGTGTAGAACATTTTGCTTTGATAATTAGACAAAATTCAAGATGGAAGGAGAGATCCTGGGGCCTCCTCTCCAATTCCAGTCCACACATTTGCTCGACAGCTCACCCACCCTCATTTTCCAGAAGCTGAATGAACAGCTTCTGTGTCTTTCATTTTACAGGCATCACCATGCAGCCCTATGAGGTGATACCACCCAATATGGACAAGAAGACCCTCCTGAAGTGTAGGTCCTGGCTACATTTCTTGGCTTTCTTTTCTCCAGTCTCTGTGCCCTGATTTCAGGGAAAGGTCTAGTCCAGGGGTAGGCACAGGTGCCAGAGTGTGGCACTCAAAGGCATTTTGCTTGGCACGCATCTTGGGGCACATAGCAGGGAAGGGGCCGGGGCTGCGCTGCCACAAGGATCAGGCCCCTCGTGGTTCCCCTGCCATGCAGCCTTGGCACAGAAACATCATACAAGCTGAGGTTGCAGGTGTTTTTAGCACTATGCCTATAAACATTGCCAACCCCTGGTCTAGTCTAACTGCTGGAGATGGCAAGGTCCTTGATGGAAGGAACTCAGCAAGCTGGAATCGTTAAAGCCCCAAGAAGGACAGAAGAACATTAGGAATGTGTTTTACTGCTAAGGCAATGGGAGGCGGGAAGAGCAGCACGTACCAATCCGCCCAAGGTGAACCCTAGAGGAGCCTAGTAGGCAGACTCCATGAGTAGCACTAAAGGTTTCCCTCTGCACAAACACAATGCTGGATGCTGTGCAAATCATCGCTGGCCCAGGGAGCTCACAGCGTAAACACACAGTCCCAACAATGCAGTCAATGAGGGGAGGGTTGCAATTACCTTACATTTGGGCTGAACTGGACGTCAAGTGACGCACAGTCAAGGGGCAGCGGTTCAGGCCCTACGAAGAGAGGCTAAAGGGCCTGAACTTATTCAGCCTCCACAAGAGAAGGCTGAGAGGGGATCTCGTGGCCATTTACAAACTCACCAGAGGGGACCAGCGGAAACTGGAGGAGGCTCTGTTCCCTCGGGCACTACCCAGGGTTACTAGAAATAACAGCCACAAATTGGGAGAGAGAAGGCTCAGGCTGGGCATCAGGAGACATTACTTTGCAGTTAGGGCTGCCAGGCTCTGGAACGGGCTCCCAAGTGAGGTGGTGCTCTCTCCTACCTTGGGAGTCTTCAAGAGGAGGCTGGATAGATATTTGGCTGGGGTGACATGATCCTGGTGCCCGTTCCTGCCCGGGGCAGGCGGTCAGACCTGATGATCTGTTTACGTCCCTTCTGAACCTAAGCACTATGAAACTATGACTCAGAGTTTCCAACCTCAGATACATCACTGAGCCTCAGGTTCATTCAATGTACAGTGGGGAACACAACTACAGAGAAAAGACATGAGGCCTCTTTAGTAAGTGTTTGTAAAGAGCCCAGGAAGTCAGATAAACACTATATACATTCTAGGTGTTATTAAAATGCTAGCTTGGGTATCTAGCAGGGGAGAGGCTACACATGTGAACATTTTCATGTGCATCAGGGGTTTGATAGTGGTAGAAATCATGCTGTGCTGTTCAATCTTAACAGGGCATCTCTAGCAGGCTAACTACACATAATACCTACCTGTCTGTATCTAGAGTCCTTATGGGAAAATCCACTGATCCCCTTGGAAGATAGGTCTCCTGTAGAGAAGGAAACTAACAATCACATAGCCCATCTACCAAACACTTTGCTACCAGGCACCTTGGCAGCTATTTCACACTTCAACAACAGCCCCCCCTACACACACACACACACACACCTTCTCCCCTCCCCTCCAACTTCCCCCTTGGCCCCCCAGTTGTACTAGGGACCAAACCAACCCCAAGACAGAATAAGGTACAAGCCGCATCTCTCAGTCTCATTAGCATTGTAGCAGTGACTCTCACTGCCTGTCTGAAGCAGCAGGTGGCTTGCGGAGGCCTGCTCAATCTATTTACCAGCAGTGCCAAGTGTAAATTAACTTCTGAATAAAGTAAAGGCTACCTTTTCAACAACAGTAAGCTACACGGTAGGTGCTTTAGGATACAAAGGATGCAGCCAGGTCTAGTTCAGCCCCAAAAGTTTTGGGAAGACAGTTTTCCAGAAACATAAAGACAAGTTTATGAGTTGCTTTTCAAATCCCAATGGAAGATTATCCATGTGTTTTGGAACCCAAATGCTGCCCCATTCCAAAACACCTTCAAACTGAAGTCAGTCTCAAGCTGCCTGTGAACACATGAAGCTGATGACTGGCTGTGCCGAAAGAAAGGCAAAATACTTACATACACTACGTATTAGTAAGGGCACATGCATTACATTTCCAAGTCTTTCCATCGTCAAGACCTACAAGCAGAGATAGTGTTGCGTTAGTAAGAAATCATTAGGCACTTGTACATGTTACGTTGTGTTAAAATCGGGCCTCATCTTAAAACAGGTCTGCAACCTTTAAGAGACTAATTATTTCAATTAAATTCTATTACTTGTGCCTGTAATAAAAAACAGCCCAACCACTTGATTTGTGGGCATCGTAATTTAACGGAATACTTTTTTCATTTTGAACCCGCACTGGTAAACTGCCTGAAGAACTCAATGCTGGTTTTAGGCTTATATAAAAAAAAAATGTCGCCTTCTGGATTCAGAACCAAGGAAATCAGTCTCTTTTTCAAACTGGCTAGAAGTCTGAAATTGCAAGACAAGACTGTTATTGACCTCTTTGTCAAGGATGTTATGGTCTTAACTGGCCTCAACAGGGCACACCATATCTTAAAAAGAGATGGTGACGAAAAAAGCAATGATTTGAGGAAGTCTGGCTGGCGAGCCAGAAAGAATTTAGTTAGTTTTAAAACCAAATTACTTTTCTCTATTTGAAACTCAGTCGAAAAGGAAATATTCTGGTTATCCTACTTATCAGAATTGGGTTTTTTTGGATAGGGAAGAGACATGCATGCGCACACATCCCCACACCCTCCTTTCCTTGTATTTTCTGTAACCTAAACCTTGCAGCACCTTACTGGAAAATAAAGTGAACTAGAGTTATTTGTGAGTGACCGGGTGCAATGGAAAAAGTTAGCAAGCAGCACCATAGTGATAAGCATGGCATGAGGGGGTTTGCATCTGGCTTCGTACTTAACTGATAATACTTAACCTTAAATGACTGCAGTGGAAGATGACTGCCATTTCCATCTGGCCCCTGATTTTTAATCACTCAAAACTTCCTGAAACTTCCACTTTTCAGGTTAGCGTTCTTCTCCAGTCCTCCTCCCCTCCTTCAAGATTTGGAGTACAAGTTGGAGGGGAAGGGAGAAAATACTTACTTTAAATTCTCTTACAGCCTTTTTTTTTTTTTTTTTGAGCAATGCTACAACCAGCCTAGCCAAGGATGGAAATTGAGATTTGAATGGCTGGTGTCCTCAGACAGAAGTTCCTTTGAGCGCTTCAGTGAAAATTGGCTTGATTTTGACCCCAAATTATCATGTCTAGCATGCACCTATGCCTTATAGATGGAGTAGCTAAGCTGCTGATGGATCAGCTCATACCTGCGCTCCATAATTTCAGTTGGAATGGGACCAGCCCCAGAGTGCAGCTCAGGAAAGTGAGCCTTATGCAGGTGCAGCTAACCTAGTAAAGCAGCAACCACCATGCTGAAGGTGCGCAAGCTTTAACCAGTGGCTGGCAGCTGCTTTGAGTTTGCAGGCGAGAACTCTGCTGGGATTCACTTTAAGGCTCCTGCAGTCTGGGAGAAGGGCCATCCTGGACACCAGCTGAGCTGTACAGCAGGCAGGCTTCCTCCTGCAGATGGCCCAAAATACCTGGGACATGCTTCCTAGTGGTGGTTACCCAAATAGCTTCAGGTTACATATATGGAACTTGCATCTGTAACAAAGCACTATCATGCCATTGGAAGGCATTTCTTCCACACACTCCCCCCTCCACCCTATTGTTTCCCTTTTCATTAAAAGCCAAGACGACTTGCAGAAGTAGATGCCTTCTTGCACATGCTAAATTCTAGCTACATAATCATGGGTCATTTCTCAAATGCAGTATGACACCATACACTTGGCATAGCCCTGGATACATGAGCGGCCTTCTCAACTATGAAGGGTTTGACCTACACAGCATAATACATTATGGGTACAACCCAAGAGCAGCAATAATTCTCAGGGGCGATGATAGATTTACAGTATTGTCTAGGACCCCACTGTACTTGAAACAAAGATGACTTCCTCCAACCCAGTAAGAGACCACAGATAGGTACAGACAGACTGAGGAGCACAAGGAAGGGGAGACAATACGGTACAATTCATTTAAGTGGCATTTCACAGAGTTCCTCGTCCTTCATTTGGGACTAAACCGGCTGTCTCCTGGGCTCCTCCCTTCGCCACTCAACCTCCTTGGGTTCATGTTTCCCTTTGCGTGCCCTGACCCACATCTCCTCCTTCCTCTTGCAGACTATTGCAACCTGAACTTTGACCCCAACACCGCCAGCGAAGAGCTGCTGTTGTTCAAGGAGACCCACTCAGTGCTGAACATTGGCATCATGCTGGAGTCCTCCTCCGTGCCCTGCCAAGGGTTCAACCACTGGCCACAAGTCTTGTGCACCCAGAGTTTGTGCGGAGGCTGCCACTACTGGGAGGTTGAGGTCTCAGATTCGTGGCTCTGCTTGGGAGCCACCTACAGCTATGCGCACAGGACCGGGAAGAACTACATCTACTTGATAGGCAGGAACAGCACCTCGTGGTGCTTGGAGTGGGACTCGCTCAAATTCTCCGTCTGGCACAACAACATCCAGACAGTGGTGAAGGGCAGCTATTACCAAACTGTCGGGATCTTCCTAGACTACGCTGCTGGCTCCCTGACTTTCTACGGGGTCACCAACACCGTGAACCTCATCTATCACTTCCTGACCACGTTCACAGAACCACTGTACCCCGCTGCCATGGTGAGCGGCGGAGGTTCACTTTTCCTGAGGCAGCACCCGAAGTAGGAGCAGATTTGCTGCCTGGAGCTCACGGGGGCTCTTTGTTGCCAATAAAATTTGTTTCTAGCTTATTGCTGGCCAAGCTGGGTTTTTAATTCATGGCTACAGCATTAATGGTGTTTACACTCGATTCTCCCCTGGGAGAACGGGATCCGTCACTCAGGGGTGGGGAGGAAGGGGTCTGCCACCTGTTCAATCCGGCTTCCTGCATCAGCTCTGCCTGGTGTCCTTTTCAGCTTCATAATACAAGACTAGGCGGCAGGCCTTCTAGCAGTCTCTTCCCACATTAAGCAAATCATTTAACCTTGCTACGCTTCTCTCCCCCTTCCTCCTCTCCACTGGCTTCACATGGGCATGAAGAGCCCTAATAACAGACCAAGATAGTACTAAGTGCTATCCACACAAGGCAGCCATGCTAAAATGGGCCACGCTGTTGAGAATCAAGGCTCTCCTGTGGTCCAGCCCAGATGTTTCCCTTCTCGTTGTTCCTGGCTGTGCTCCCTTTTTACAAACCTGAAGTCCCCCTATCCTTTGGGGACTCTGTCCCATTCCAGATGCTCTGCTCTTTGCTGAATGGGCCAAGCAACCTTCAAATCTAGCTTGGCTCTTCATGGAGAGTCCCTGGATCTGGGCTTGAACTGCTTGCCCACTCCTTCCTGACAGGCAGAAGCTTCCACTCAACCTGGTCGGATGCTTTCTTTAGCATCAGAAATAGATGAGCAAGGGCTTGCATGGGCTCAACAGACCAAGGAAAGTTGCAGATAAATTGATCACAGGAACATTTTCCCTGAAGAATCTAGTTGGTTTCCCCCCTACAGTCTCAGCAAGAAGCCCATTTTAGGCACTAAAATTAGGCAAATGTCTTTTTGTAGTTAGATTCAGCAAGACACAAACACGCACAGTCCCCCACACCCCCTTATTATTCATAACATCTGAAGTAGTCACCTGTTTCCTATGAAAGCTCATACCTCTCCAAACTAATTATTGTCTCAAGATGCCACCCTGCCCTGCCTACACCCTTATCAGTAAACACAATTCGACCTGGTTTACAACCCAGCAGTATGATAAAGGGCAATGGCTCAGCTTGCTCCTTATTATAAACCTCAAGAGAAATGGAGGCACCACCTGCATGTCATTTTTTTTCCCATCCACAAAGAGCTGGCAGCTTCCCATAGCTACAGTCCAGTGATCCCACTAACTTGAGCAAGTATTTCAACAACGTAAGCAAGTGTAATATGCCAGAGCCTCTTTGGACTCATGTGAAGGTCTCTGTTCTCGGACTAATATTCAACTGGCCCCTGCAGTGGTTGGATTACTTCTACAGGAGACCCGTGTCAACACCACCTCTTAACAGGCCCTTTCAAGTTAACCTAAGATCTCATGAACATTAATTGCTCTTTTGTTGCTGCCGTTGCAGGCAGTTTGCTTTGGATGACAGCCCTGGCTGCCTCCCAGTGACACTGCGGCTGCATCCCAGAACAGCCATTTTAAAAGAGTAGGTGGTTTTATCATGGGTATAAAGCATTTGGGGGATGGGGGGGCATGTTTTCTCATTTCTGTCTGTGCCTGTGCTACTCCCTGACCATTTTTTACCTTGCACTTAGAAGCCAAGCAAGGTGTGGGCTGCTCAGAGCCTGGCTGGGAATGCTAGGCACTGCAGGAAACCAGGATGGGATTCAGTAAAGGGTCTTCTCAGTTCCTACCCAAGAGCTGCCCTAAGGCAGGCTATATATTGCTGTGGCTTTGTAAATCAACACTGCTGACTCCTGGCCATTCACTGAGACTCACTATTCAGCAACATTCAGGTCTACGCTGCCTCCCCAGCTCTCAGGACTGCTGCGAAGAAGTCCCTTCACTTCAAAGCCAGAAGTGAAGCAGAGAAGATGTTTTGGAAATATCCCTGGCCAGTGCTCTAGAGGCAACAGGGGAACGTCCCCAGGAAGGGTGGAAGGGACTTAGTTTTCGGTGGCTGCCTCAAGAAGGCCATGGAGGTGGTCTGGACATGCTCTGTAGTCAGGCTGTTATCATGACGTTCGTGAAAAGACCATGCACACGCACACATTTCCAGTCTTCATGTTTGCAGAGAGAACCTGAAACACAGCCAACACATTGCTAAGTGTTCAAAATGCAACTAAAGGACCCAAGCCACGTAAACCAGACTCTTGCTTTCTTATTTCTTGGCATAGGTGCTGCTAGAGGAAAGCCTCCCTTTAACATGGCATCTGCAGATCTCTCATAGTGCTGTCACATGTCCTGCTCCTCAGCGACTGAGCCTGGGATATACGTGCATCCCTTGTGTCCAGCAAAGAACCATAAAAAGTAAGACTCCATAAAAAAGGAAACTCTGGAGGTCTAGTCTGGTCCCTTGCCTGAGGCAGGATCCAAACCATCCCAAGCAAATCCTTGTCTAACCTGTTACTACAACTACACAGGCACCCCGGCCATATGGTGCCCTAGCCTGCCACCGGTACAGTAGAGGGACAATGGTGGCCAATGCCCTGCTGCTGCAAGGGTTGTTAAAGGGTTATTAAAATATGCATATAGGGAACTTGAAATACGGAAAGCCTCCTTTTCCACCTGCCTGCCCCCACCCATCCCCATATTCTTGCCCTGGAGACTGCATTTCAGTGGTAGGTGGAGCAATACTTGCACCTACCCCAATGATGCTCAACCAAGGTTTTGTAGCACCCCCAGGCTGCCATAAGATCCTTCTAAGAGTGCCACGTCTACACATGAGTCACAAGATAAACTCAGAGATTTCAGATTGGAATTTGTAGTGTCAAAAAAGATATGCTACCCTGTTGTCATCGTTCCAACAGAATTGTTCTATTCTTTTTCCATAGTCAAAAAAAGGAGGGACAGCTGGAGCTGGCATTTTCCGAGGGGTGCCTTCAGCCTACAGAGATTGAGAATGGCCAGTCTACCCTATTTGTAAACTGATGTGGAATTTGAAGGCTAAGGCAATTCAATATCTTTGATTTGAAGTGTCATTGTCACCCCCTACCACCACCCTCTAAACGAAGTCCCAGCAGTGTTTCATCTCATGCAGCAAATGGAATCCCAAAGATTTTCCTTATCTGCGTGCCTGGAACCAGTTCAGCTCATCTTTAAAAAAAAAAAATATTATAATAGTAATAATACTAAAATCTGTGAGCAGTGATTTGATCCCACTCAATTCTGAAGAACAGGTTCCCTCCTGGACCAAAAGCCCATCCTAAATGAGGTTCCTTTAAACCCAATGACACTGGGCTTAAACAGCTACCCCAAGCAAGAGGCCATAAACAACTGCAGGCTCAGTGCATGCAATAATTACCCAGATCACAGCCATCTACTCATGCACAAATGATGGTTGACAAGTAATAACTCAGTATGCTGCAGACGCACAACTCCATTTTTAAAAGACTAGCTTCAGGCCAGCCTTTGCAGCATGGTCCAGTGGTTAGAAAATAAGAATCAGAACACCTGGGCTCTATTCTTAGCTCTGTCAGTGACTCCCTGGAGACTATAAACAAGTCAGACTGTTGCGTGCAATAGGTATCCAGCCCAGAGAAGCCCTACGAGACTCCATTAGGGTCTCCAGTGTTTGCAGATCTCAGGACAGGTAGGCACTAGAGGAGCAGATTGTTATAAAGATCATTTTCCAGAAGAGGAGGTTGGTTCCCCCCCTCATCCTAGAAGCTGACTATTCTACCCTACAATAAACCCCACAGTCCTTCTCAGCTTGCACCAACCACCTTGCATGTTTGTACAATATGTTTGGTGGATGGGCAAAAATAAGCTCTCGTTACACATGTGGTTTGGGGCAGAGCCAAGGTAGGCCTGGCCGGGCAAAGCTGACATGCTGCATGCTTTATAATGTAATATAGCAACTTTTGAAATAATTTTATAGTACCCTGCTCCCTCTTGCCTTTAGTCTCACAAGTGTCTTCCGCCTCCTTTATATTGCATCTCTTCCATCAGCTCTTTCTTTTTATGTATTGCTTTTCTTCTCCTTCCAGCTGTTCCCCCATTATAGTCACTCCCCCAGCTGCCCTCACAATGTCACTCCAAGTGATCACATCACGGTCAGCAGCACTGTCTCCCTTCTAGCACCACTACTCATGCCCGACTTTCCCTCCAAGACCTCCACTCATTCACCCAGTACACAGGCCCTGAATAACTCCCCCCCACACCATCTCTGGCTCCCCGATTTATATATCAACTCCCAGCCCTAGCAATGACACGCATAAGCTGGATGCTTCAGCTATACCTTTCCCCACCCTACCACAAATTTTGCAGAACAAGGTTGGGCCTAGAGCAGCAAGCAAGGCCATGGGTGGGACATCCACCGGCATTCACCTGGAAAGGACATCGAGATCTCCCAGCCCGACAGCAGCCAGGAGTCAGCTTAGGTTGCCCGTGTAATATTTGTTCTGGTGATTCAGCAGACAGATCACACGGTGTCAAAGTCCACGTCCCTCCTGAGCAGTGTCACTCCTGCATTAGGCTTCGGGACATGGATCTGAACGCGGATCCGCAGATGGAACGGCCCCTTTTTTTTGGGCAGAGCGCAAGATGATCACCACTTGCCGCAGGAAGAAAGTGGAGTGCACGGGGGTGTTATAACCGAGACGCAGCGGCGGGCCCAGCTGCCTGTTTCATGGCATCTCTGGGCCATTTGCTGTCTAGCGCAATCCTGCACCTCCAGAAGTTCGTATGAAAACCCCTCTGCAACCTCAGCAGACGGATAGATGGGCAGCTCAGTTAAGGGAAGAACCAAGGGGAAGGGCGCGTGGGTCCTCGGGGACTTGCTTAGACACGAGGCGGACTCCCGGGGTAGGAGCCCGCTTGGATCTGGGGGAGGGATCACACGATCACCCCAGCGCAGGATCTCCTTCCTCCTCCATCCTGACCACCTCCAGACTCACAGCTCCTGGCACTAGCGAGAGCTGAGCCTGCCAGGTGGCTCAAAGAAACGCAACACGCTGGATCCCATCCCCAGCAGATCCCCTCCGAGACCCCTCCCCGCCCTGGATCTCTGCATCCCCCTCGCGCCTCCTCTCCAGCCCGAGAGATCCACTCCACCCCTCCAATCAGACTCATCCCCGGGTGGATCCCCGCGGGTGATCCCCGTTTAGTATGCGGG
>NW_017728991.1:14818792-14840459 GCF_001723915.1 Gavialis gangeticus
CCCGGCGCGGATCTCGGCTCCCCCCCGCGCTGTCTCCTCCTCCCGCCGGGGCGGGGGCGGCCCCGCAGGAAGCGGAGCGGGGAGAAAGGAGCCGCGGGTGCTCCGGCGTCGCTCCGCATGGAGGCGCCCGTGTGAACAGGTAACGCGGCGCGGGAGCCGCGCAGCGCCGGGCGCGGCTCGGCTCGCCCCTGCTCGGCGCCGAGGCTGGCGGCAGCCCCATCTCCCGCGGGGTGCGGAAATGAGGCGAGGGCACGGGCTCCTTCGAGTGGTTTTTTCCGCATTTCCAACCAAACCGAGTCCGTGCAGAACCAGAAGTGGGCGGGAAACTCCTCCACCCCCAGCTGGGGCTTCAGGTGCGCCCAGCTCCTCTGGCGGGCGTCCTCCGTGCAGGCCCACGCCCAGGGGCTTGGGGTTCACATGCCCCCCCCGAGTTTTGCTCGCCCTTACCGCTAAGGCTCCAGGAGCAAGCTAGGGTCTACTTGGATTTGCACCAAGTCTCTTCCCCCTCTGGCCTCATCACACAGGGGCAGAGGGGCCCCCCTGTGCCTGGCCATTGGCAAGAAGCAGTGCCATTCCCCCTTCTGCCCTCGGAGGGGGGTGGGAGAGCAGCCACGGGGTTTCAGGCACGCCACAAAGGGTCTCTCACCCTTCCCCACTTGTTCCTTGATGAGACAACTGCTTTCCCTTCTAAGTGTCTCAGGTGCCAGGGAGGAAGGACAGTCCCAAGGGCATGACTCACGGTCCCCCACTAGCTCCAGCCAGTTCCACCTCTTCCAGGGAATCAAAGTTTCCAAAACAGGAAGAAACAAGGGACCTCACAATAGGGCTCTCCAGTCCGTCCTCCACCAGACCCTACTCTTCTATTCAGACCCAGGCTTCAAACAAGCAGTTGCACAGACCGTCTCCCAGGGGCAGCCATCCCACACCAAAAGGGGGGACCTAGGTAGCCAGCAAATTATCTGAGCGGCCTACCTGCAGCCGGGCTCTCCCTCCCACGGCAGCAATCCACTTTTCTTGGTCAGCAGGTCTAGCAGGGTGGGGTTGTTGCAGCTCACACAGGCCCCCATGAATCCCCACCTCCTGGCCAGGGGAGAATTGAGCTTCATGCCCAGTCAGGTGCCTGGGCACGTGATTAACAATTAACATCAACAGTTTACCAGGACAAAGGCAGCTATATGGAATTCACTCCATTTTACAGATGGGGAAACTGAGGCAGAGAGCGAAACCACACAGTTAGAAGGGTCTTGAATCCTGATGCGCCGTCTTGAGCAACAGTTATTAGGTCCTGCTTCCTCCAACCTATGAAAAAATCAAGTGGCAGTGGCTCATTCGCGATCCCGTTGATGTCTGTGGCAAAACTCACAGACGTTCATGGGAGCACTGTCAGGCCCTAGCACATAACAAGCAATATTTTAATCAGCTGGTTAATAATGAAATGCGTGAGCACATTAGTGCTGCATCCTGCTTAACGAGTCTCACCAGCTGGGGTAGCACAAGGACCTTGGTACAGGTTTGTATGTCTGTTTACTAAGAAATAGATCCCTTGTAGACGGTGCTTATTTGCTCGTCTTTCAGGTCTTTATGCAAAGTTCTTTCTGCAGCCGCAATATTCCTGAGAAGAGTCCACAAACTTTTAAAATGATTTATGCAAGTTGTTTGCTAGTCCTTGGAGGGGGCGGTAATTGGCAACAGGAAAATATAGCAACACTGCATCAGGGAATGGAACGTGCTGCATCAGGAGCCGTGTGTCTGTAGCTCCCTTCCAGTCTTTTGCCTGCTATAAAGAAAGCAAGTAGTTGCATGTTGAACCCCACTCCCCCGATTCTCTTGAGAAACAACGCTTCAGTTGTGAACAGTGCATCTTACAGCCTAGCTAAGAGGGCAGGAAGATTGGGGAATGGTTTAGACAGACGAGAACACTTGCAAAGGGTTCTGCCCGGGTGCTGATGGGTGAGACTGGAGCATGGCAGTGACTGACAGCTGGGCTGATCCCATGGCTGTTTATCAAGAAAACAGTTTGTTGGGACAAGTATCTGAGACACACAAAAAAAATCACCAATATTGGCAAGAGATTGGCCAAAGACAGAACAACCCTGCTAGTGATCCTATCTCTGAACCGCACTAGAAGGACAGTGTATAGCAGCAAGCCTCAAGCAGGATACCATAGCACCCTGGGGTGCCTTAAGCTCCTTTCAAGGATACTGCAGGGTGCCACACAATACAAGCACTGTAAGGTGTGCAAACATGATTCACAAGACAAATCCAGAGATTTCAAACAGGAATCCATTGTGTTAAAAACCTGCTGAGCTCTTTGCAACAGAAGAATTGCTCCAGAATTTTTCTGCAGTCCAAAAAACAAGTCAAAACCAAGAACTGACATCTTCCAAGGGAGGCCTCGAGTCTATCAAAGAGTGCCTCGAATCTGAAAGGGTTGAGGACCATTGGTGTATAGAAAAGGTCCCTGTTTTATAGGCACAGGCAGGATTTCAGCCCATTGTCTTTCATGAGCAGTAAGCTTTCACTCCAAGAACTTTTAACGACACACGCAATGCATGAATAAATTCGGATTCTGCTCTCACTCTAAGCTGCTGATGTGACAAGGGACTAGTACAGGGAATGAAGAGACATAAAATGAGCCCTATCTGTGTGCAGAAAAACATCCCTCTGCCTATTAAAGGGCCTGCTTGCACTTCGCTTTATCAGCTATTAGATGCTGGGCTAGCTGTGCCAGGATAACCATTCCTCTGATCCTAAAGTGTTTGTACTAGTAGCTGTGCCTGGCCCATTACCTGGAGGAGAATTCCAACAAGGTGTTGTACCACAATAGATCTTACCTGTTGCAGGTTGTATGAGGTACAGCCAGGTGAGCTGGCACTGACATTAACTTGTTCCCATTTACCTTTGTTCAGGCAGCAGGCCTGGCAATGAAAATGTGAGAGTCAGACACCCAAGGAGAAGAACCTGGCTTGCGATGAGATGCCGTGGGTGGCAAAGGTGGTTAATAACTAAAGCAGGGGTGCATCTTAATGGGAGAATAAATGCACATCAGTAGCAAGTGAATACATATGGGAAGCATCATGGGCTTGGCAGTTAGCTAGATGAAACAAGTAAAGCGCTGGGCTGCGCAATTAGGGGCAGAAACAAATTGACCTGTAATTTTCCATGCTTGTGCTTGTGAGGCTCTTCATGCTGAAGACAGTCCTGAGCCAGAAAGTTCAGAGCTGTTTGCTCACACTAAAGGGCCAGGCTATGAACTGAGCAGAAGCATTTGCAGAGAATGAAGCTGTACCAATCATCCTCTCCCCACAGCCTTCCTCTGTTTATATAGGCTTTCAGACCACAAGACATCAGGGTAAATACTTGCTGTTTTGCACAGGTGCTGCACAGCTCTGTGTGGCCTCAGCTTGGATCAGGCCTTTTTTATTTGCTACTTTAAATGCTTAGTCATAGGGGAATGACCTCGCCTACATCACACATGCATGCTTATTTATCATCCTATTAGTTTACAGAGTGGATATTTCAGTACCGGCTGGAAGCTTGAAATTGTCTCCTTGACACCACTGTGTTTTGGACTTTGAGATATGAAGTCTGATTGGATTGTTTCAGGAATTAATTAACAAAATATTGCCCATAAAACTCTCCCTGAGAGACAGACTCTTAAGACATTGGGCAGCCAACATCAGAGTTAGTAATAGCCACACTGTTGCTTTCCACAGCTAAAAATATGTCACCTAAAAAAACCTCAAACAAAAGCCAAGCCAGATCAGTGCATATTGCAAGAGGGCTGTGAGGTCCAGCCCCGGAGTCAGGAGACTTATACTTTATTCCTTTGCCCATGGCTCACTGCATGACCATCAAATTCTCCATCAAACTTGGTTTCCCCATCTGTAGCACAGGGATTATAACAGTCACCCTCCTTTGAGCAGTGTCTGGGGATTCACAGGTATAATGGGCTGTTGTGCAGACTGGTTGGGATTCCCCTGTAACCTGAATGTCACAGAGATCAAAGTCTGGCCAGCTGCCAGGGGAAAGTATTGGAGTGACCTGGGTGTGGGGAATCTCCCTATTAGGGTTGCCAGCCCTCCCAGATTGCCGATTCGGGGAGACTCCCAGCCATCGATCTCCTGGTGAGCACTGAAAGCAATCTGGGAGATTTCCCCCCCCCCCAACATGATGATTAATTTCATTTTCTTAAAATATCCTATTAAACTCTCCCAGAATAGCATCAGTCAGAGTTGGCAATTGTACTCCCTACTGTTTCATTCTGCTGGCCCCCAAGAGAGGGACCCTGGGAGCTAACCCAGGTTTGCCTTTAAGGCTTAAACAGGAAAGTGAGAAGAACAGGGAGTTGCCTAAAATAGCTGGCAAAGAGGATTTGCATAAAGCTTCCTAGTATAGCTAGCCTGCCCTACTCAGTAGAGCTGTGTATGTTTTCTATTACTCTTGGCGTTTGCATAATTTTGGTTCGCTCCTCCACAGGAGGATTCTGTGACCTTAGCTCCCACCCGGTAAGGGGACTCTGACTGCCGAGGGTAGAAGGGAAAACAAGCGATGGGAGGGAGCCGGCAAGGGCAATTCATACCTCACGGAGGTGGAGCCACTTCTATACCTGGCCATGTGCAAAGCCTTGTGAAATAAAAGGGGAAGGCAGCACTTTCCCAAGGAGGCTGGTGCTGGGAGTCTGCAATGAGAGGAAGTTGTTGTGAAACACGCAAGACAAACAGCCGTGGTTGTAGAAGGTAGCAGCTCTCCTGAGCCCACAGTGAAGGCAGCTCTGCTGTGAATAGCCCTGTATCCTACCAGGGGCTGTACAATAGCTGGGCTCTTTTCTTTGACAGGTCAGCTTGGCAGAAGGTAAAAGCAGACATGTCCGGAGGGGGAGCAGTGCATGGGACTTCCAAGGCACAGGACCGAGGATGGGCCTGGATCGTTCTGGCGGCCACTGTGCTGGTTCAGGGGCTAACACTGGGCTTCCCCTCTTGCATTGGGGTCTTTTTCACTGACCTGCAGCATGAGTTCCAAGCCACCAACAGCGAAACATCGTGGTTCCCATCCATCATGACAGCATTGTTACATGCAGGAGGTAAGTAAGATACCAAGCAGCTACTTTCATCTTCTCCTGCTGAAGGCACTGGGCAGGGGGTCATTAACTAATGAGCATGTATTACAGTAGCTCCAGGCTGGGAACCAAATGTCACAGGGGACGGGAAAGGGGATACAGCCCAGGTATGAATCTGGATTCAGGCTGCTTGTGACCAAAAGCTTTTCATTTGGCAGCACCCGTGAAATGAGCCCAGGGTGTCTCTGACCAGGTCCCACCACCACAATCAGCCTTTGGTGGCAGTCACAAAGGTTGATTGGGACATGGAGACTGAACTCCTTTCTCAATTGTCTAGATTGTGCTGGAGGCACATTGGCAGGGAGAGAAAGGCTTAAGATGCTGACTCCCTTTCTCACCTGTCTTCTCCAAAACAGCCAAAATGCACTGCCTTTTGCACAACAGTTCCTTGGCTAGTGCATCTGATACTCTTACCCTCAGACTGCCCCTTCCCTCTCTGCGCCCATTTAGAGCA
This sequence comes from Gavialis gangeticus, assembly GCF_001723915.1. Lineage (NCBI taxonomy): Eukaryota > Metazoa > Chordata > Crocodylia > Gavialidae > Gavialis > Gavialis gangeticus. Next base: position 14,824,366 of record NW_017728991.1, read on the forward strand.
TGTCTCTCTGCCTATACCACACCATACTCTGCCTTCCATGGTGTACAAGATACTAAGAGGCTTTTGCTGCCTCCAGAGAGACCCCCAAATACAAATCAACTGGATTAAAAGCAGCTGACAAGCAGCTGTCAGTTAAATAAGGACAGAAGTTAATGTAGCTCAGTGCCCAGAGATGGAGAAGACCATGTTCAGAGAAGTACTTCCTGCCTGCACAGTATCCCTGGCCAGTGTGGACAGGGAATTTGTTTCTCAGGACTATGCTAGCCAAGCTGTGCTATGCAGTGCGGGCCAGATTCATCTCTGCTGGGAACAGGAGGTGGAAGGAGAATTGCTTTCTGAGTATGAAGGAATGATTTCCCTGTGAGAGGAGAAATGGGGTCCTCTCTAAGTGATGACTGCTTTAGTTTCTGCTGTTCCGTCACGCCTCACCAGTACAGCAGGTGGGAAGTGCTTATTGGAGGTCCCTTCACAACTAATACCATCCCTTCCGAGGTTGCCCTTGTGGTCTGTGGGGACTCCCGGTGGAACAGAGGTTGTGACCATCTTACGCTAACACCACCTGGCACACTTTCCACTGCTGGGCATCCAGTGCCTTCATGTGTGCCAGGGGAAGCTGGAAGGCACCAGAGATGAATCCAACTTTATTTTAAGAATATGAGTTCTAGCTGGTACTTGACACTGTGGAGCTAGTGCTCTCCATTCTTTAGCCAACTGGCCTGTTGTGGTATTTAAACCATTTAGACATTTAGTGGCTCTTTGGCCTCTACATGCCCTTTGGACCAAGCCATCTGCTTCTTTGGAGCGGCTGCTTCAACAGAGCTCCCAGCCCAGCAGTTTCCTGGGTCCCTGAACTCTGTTCTTCCAGCTGAGGCACTGACTTTGCCTTGGCACTACAACCAAGTGCCAGAGCATCATTTCTGTGGTTCTTACCAGAAAGAGGTACAATGCTGTGGGCACCTGCCCCTCCCTCCAAAACAGTCATCAGGTAGGTGTCTTTGCTGCAGAGATGGCTTGGTCTACAACACTTGCTAGTCAGTGACTTGTGTAACTCCTGACTCCAGAATTAATTGTCTTCTCAGGGACACTAAAACCCACATTCCCCACCTGTGCCAGGAGCATAGGAATCAGCACATGATCCCTGGATCAGGGGGAGTCTGGCACCACAGCCAAAAGGGAGCTATGAAAGATTAATAAGGTAGCAGTCTCAAGAGGGCACTTTACTTGATCAGAGAATTCAGTGGTCACTAACTAATTAATTGTCAGGGCCCCCTCGGGAGATAGAGGAAGTACCAGGAGCTGCCTTTCACCAGTGGGGAAACTGAGACATCAAGGAACTAAGCAACTTGCCTGGTGTTAGCAACGAAGCAGGATTTAGAACACACATGCTACTCCCCTTGCACACCCAGGCCCAGTCTCTTCTCTTTCTCTGTAGCAGGGAGCTATATATTAGGGAGCCTTCACAGACATTAAGGCCCAGAGGCAAGGGATTTAGGTACCTAATTCTCTTAAAGTCAATGGGACTTAGACACCTGGATCAGGTTCTTTGCTCTCTCACCTTTAAACCCTCCCAGAGATTCACTTCTAACAGGATATACACAGGAAAAAAGGCAACCATGACTATGATTATTGTTTTGCCGTTTTTGTATATATATAATTGCACTTCAAACCCTTCTCATTGTGCTGCTCACAGGCCTTCACCAAGTGACAACCTTATCTTATCACTGTGACCTCTCCCTGCCTTCCTCTAACTCTAGTCCATTTGTTCTTTTCACAGATAAAAAGAACGTGTCTTTTTATCTGTGCCATGAGGTACTAATTAGACTTTTGTCCATTAGAATACAATGAAGAGTAGTACACTACCCTATTAATATACACATATGGAACACAGTGAGTGTGTGCATACACTATGTCATTAGTGACAGACATGTATGCACGTATCTGTATGTACCTATGTGAGCACACTCAAAGCATTACATAGATAAACTGAAACTACTGGTTTATAAAACTACTGGTATATAAGCCTTGCAAATGCTCCCACATGTCATTCTTCCCTCAAAGGCTTCTGGTTGCATTTAACTGTTTTATGGAGTTAAAGAGTATCCTACAACAACACACAGAATGGCCCTTGGGTGTTTAGTAACACAAGAAAACAGAAAACCACAAAGAAGCTTTGAAAAGTTCAGATCCTCAAAAGGGACTCATTTAGTTATACTCATGGCGAGGATACAAAAGCAAAACATAACTGCTTAATGTTATCTTTGGGTGCAACAGTGCTCCAGAAGAGTCTGGAGTGGGGAGATGGACCTGTAAGAAGAGGTTATAAGAATAGGCAAGGGTAGGGAGATTGACCTGTAAGAAAGAGCTATAAGAATTTCCTACAGTCATGTACTTCTTGGTGTAAGCTCCATGGGCATCAAACCCTGGGTACACTCAGCTCCTTCTGCATTGGTCTTGGCTAAAAAAAAAGAGGAAAAAAAGGTTATTACATAACTCAGCCAAGAGGAGGAAAAACAGTTAAGCTGAGTCCTGGCTAAATTATTAAATAATGGGCTGAAGCCAAGTAAGGGAATAATGTAGGCTGGGCATTGGGAAAAATTTCCCAACAATAAGCTAGCATAAGGATTGCTTAGTTCCCAGGGGAAAGCAGTGGTGGGAGTCAGGATAAACAAAGAGCTCGGGAAGGATCCATAAGGCGGAGAGTGGATTGAGGAAGGGAATCTCTTTCAGGGCTCTTAGTAGGATTTATCCATCACTAACTTTTAGACACTGGGATTCAGCAGTAGTTAGAAAAGCCCTCTTTCCAGCAGGGAAAGGATGTCCCACCCTTTGGACTTCTCTTAGAAAAGCTTCTGCTGTGGGTCTGTGATATTAAAGAATATGAGCAGCTCTGCTACTTCAGTAAGAAGGCTGGAAGGACTCCAGATAGGAGAGGGGGGTGGAGGTCTCCAGTGGCATCACACCATCAAGCAGTGCCAAACCCTTCCTTGGTGGAGCTCCCCCTGGTAGCTCCAGCCCACTAGAGCATCTCTGGGGAGTCCAGACATACTGGTGTTTGCCCCAGCTCTGCAACCAGAGCACACAGGTCAGAATAGCAGGCTTTCTCCACCCCAACGTGTGCCCGACTCCCAGGCGACAGCCAGAATCTAGCCCAGCCTTTCAAAAGCTCCCTTTGACTTCATGATATTTATGGGGATGGAAGAAAGAAAAATATCCAGCCAGCTCTAAAGCACCCATTTAAATGGGCTGTGCCTTGCAACACCCTCTCTGCATGTACCCTGTGCTTGTTCTATGAACAGATCACAGTATGAGCTGGCACTAGGGGAAAGGGCTACAGTGTGCTACCTGGGGCTGAACATCTGAATTGTTCCGTCAGCTCTGTATGCCCCAGCACCAGTGAAAGGTGACACTTTGAAGAAAGAAAAAAAAAACACTGAGTCATGCTTATGCCAAGGTTGCACAAGGAAACCCTCATTCACCAATGGTTATCTCCTGAATAGGCCAAAGTGGATGGCTGACAGCCAGGGGAGACCGGGGTTGCAGCAAGTCCAGAAATATAAGGCAGAAAAAACAAAATCACAGGTGGAACTATGCTGAATGTAGAGAGATCCCTGTGAAAGCTCTGCAGAAATATTGAGCCCAGCGCCCAGACTCCACCACCCAGAGCACACTGCTCTCCACAGATTGAGGATCTGTGGATCCAGACTCAAATATTCCACAATAAGCAGGAGATTCTGGATGCTTGACTCAAGACAGAGAGGCTGGAAGCCTCAATCCATCTCTGGTTAAGCACCCAGAACCAGTGCCTAACTTTTGAAAACTTAGTTCATGGTGTCCAATATGCTGTCCTCCAACCACAGACATATACAGCACCTCCTGCTATCAGCGGAAAAGAGTTTATTAGGGCCCCCTGTCTTTAAAGACTTTCTTAGGCCAGGCACACTGCTGTCCTGAGCCATCCAAGCAGGTAGCATCCAACAGCATTTAGATAGCCATATTATCACTCTCATTTTCCTAAAGGAAACAACCATTTCCTGACAGCTCAGCACCATAGTTCAGGGTCAAGGGAAGAAGGCCATTAAACTGATCAGGAAGCCATAAAATGGAGAGGGAAAGAACAGCATGGCAGTTATTAAATTGACCATCAGAACAGTAGCAGAAGGGCATGTGATGAGACAGGGCATAACCAGCCAATTCCAAGCCAGATGCGTCTACTCTGCAAATTTATGTCTCAGTGTTCAAGCTGCTAAAATGCGGAGGGACACATTCTTGCTCACGGACTCTGGCACAAAGCAGTACACACGGCTGGCGTGTGAAGCAAAACCCAAATAAAATTCAGGGAAAAAAGAACCAGGCTTAAATTATTTTGTTTTTCTCCCTTCCTTGTTATGACACTTAACTCAAGGGGGGAAGGAAGGGGGAGGAAATCAAGCTGTGACCATTTCCAGCAAATGGAGGAAACAAATTGAAGAGGGAACCAATAGAAAAGTTCCACTTTCTAGACAGACCTTGTCATCATCAGTGGTTTTGCAAAGGTTACTCATGCAAAAGAGAGCTGAGTGAAGTTAATGCCTGCCTTGTATTAGGTTCTTGGGACCTGTTGCTCATAGCTAGTTTTCCCCATTTAGCAGATTGGCAAATGCACTTCCAGTACTTACTACACAGGCCAGGAGTTCTCCGGTGGCATGTAGCACATTCAGATTGCATCAGTAACAGAAAGTCTCTCTCAGGAACCATCAGCTGGACAAAAGCAGAAGGACAGCTGGTGTAGCATGGGCTCATCACTACTGTACTTTGCATCTTCCATGGCTCCTAGTCCATTTCTGGTACCTATACAAGGCCACCTTCTCCAGAGCCTTCAGCAGGCTGGAGGACCATCCACATGACCTGACAAAACAGCGGTTCTGTTTTGGGACAATGTAGAATAAAATGGAAGAGAAGCAAGTTGATGGTCATCTCAGTCAGGGGTGGAGGGAGGGGGCTGTAGTGAGGGGGGGGTTACAGGAAGAAATTAGACTTGAAGCCTGACAAATCTCAGAACGTGCTGCAAGATCCGCCTTTTTGATAGTCTTTTCACCATGATTGGCAGGATTTAAATATATGCTGACTGAGGCTTTGAAACCTGTCAGTTCAGCTTTGGAAGTGGAATAGGGCTTCTAAGACATCAACAAAGCCTCCAGCAACATATATAACTCTCAGCAAAACTCTCTAAAAACTGGTAAAGGCAAGGAGCAAAGTATTCCACAAAATTCATAACTGAGCAGACAAATCCAAGTTTACCAGCGCACTGAGTCTCTCTAACGCCAGTAGCATTGTGGAAGTTTCTAAGACAGTGGTTCTCAACCAGGGTGCCATGGCATCCTGGGGTGCCTTGAAGTTCTTTTAAGTGTGCCACAGCATGCCATGCAACGCTAGCACTGTTAGGTTTGCAAATATGATTCACAAGATAAATCCAGAGATATCAAATAGGAATCTGCAGTGTCAACAACATTCTGACCTGTTAAGGGCTTTCTGAATTCTTTGCAACAAGACTTGCTCTAGTATTTCTTTTTTTTGTAGTCAAAAAACAAACTAAAAACTAAGAGCTAGCATTTTCCGGGGGGGAGCCTTGAGTCTAACAAGGGCTAACTTGAGTCTACAAAGCTTGAGAACCACTGTTCTAAAAGTTCAGTAGATAAGACAAGCATGAGGAAGATCACTTGAGAGATCACATGTTGTCCCTGATCTTGGAAACTCAGCCTGAGCAGATTCCTTCTTCCAAGATGTTGAGTCAAGCAGAACTGTCTCTGCACTGTGTTTTGTCCTCATGTAGCTGTAGGGCTTGAGTCAGTCCATTCACTTCATCAGAATCATCCAGCTTTGCCCCTGTGTAGACAAGAACAGCATTAGACCCTCAGATTTTACTAATGTTGTCAACTCTTGTAAGTTTAGGACCAAACTAAAAAAAAAACGAAAAAACCAAAAATCCCACCTTACTTTAAGTACATGAAAGCTGAGATTTCAGGGTGGGGCTTTAAGAAAACTGAATCTCAGCTTTCTGCTTCTTTGTTTTTTTAAAGTTTTTAAAGCCCTGAGGGCTGTAGGAAACAGCTTGAGAATGTGAAGCATGCCCAGAAAGCTCAAAAGCTACCAGACATTTTTAAAAAGAACCAAATATTTATTCTTTAGAGAGAATTCTCATGGCTTTGTTTTAACTTCTCGGGCTTGCAGCACTGCTCCAGCAGCCTGCAGTTCCTTCTGTGGGAGGGAAAATCATTCTGGCCACCACACTGCTGAACCTACCAATTACTTTTTCAAAAGCTCTAAACAGGTGAAATCTCTCATGCAGATCAAAATACAAGGCAGCTGCAGCCTGCACGTTAATCAAATTCAGCTGCTTGCTTGACTATTATGGATTTTGTTTCAACCAGCACATTGTTTTTAGGATAAAAAATTTGCCACTGGTTATTTTCCCACTCTGATCAGTTGCGGATGTCCGTGAGCATTTTGCAGTGGCTTATGCAATGCTAAATTTTAAAAAAACCCTCCTTTTCAGAACAAAAGGGAAACTTTTATTTCTGTCCCCCTCCCGATGGACTCCAGGCCTTTGAAACAGAAGAGCCTGTTCCTCCCTCAGCATTTCAGGGCTGTCCTGCCCTGCCCCAAAGACAAGTGCCCTATAATTAGCAATATCAACATATTAGCAGTTTGCCAGCAGCCTGGCAGCATAAATTTACATTAATAACTAAACAGAGATGCTTCACGTCCATACTTGCTTGGACATTGTGTTGCTGGATGGAATTTGTTAGCAGAACGCACCAGCAGTGCAAACAGCAAACCCCAATATCCCATTTGAGAGTAACGGCAAATCTGGCTTCTGACATAGGTGAAGCATTAGTTGCTGTGGGCTGCACTGCTGATGCGTAGGCTAGGTACAGGAGTGCTGGGTTCAATCATTAGCTTGGATGACCTTCTCTGGCACGCAGCTATTCTGAAACTTGTCAAATGCATGGGGATTGGCAGGCATAAAGAGCTGTAACTTGGCATTAACTTGGCATTGTTATTAGATTCCATGGCAGATGAAGGGGTGGGCAGCTGGACAACTGCACACATCACAGGTTGGATACTGGGGACTGCAGAGGTTCAATTTTGTTCTAACACAGAGCAGAACAAGCCATTTGGTCTGTTTCTAAATCATCCTCTTTGAGGGCACTTGTCATCTTTCTCCCATTCTTGCCTTCCTTTGGGCTGGGTCTGTCCTCCTTTCAAAGGGCTCTCATCCCCATGGGAATATTGTCAGTCCCAGTGCTCCTGACACTTCAGGTGCTCTGTTGCTTTACTGTGAAAGGCTGAGATCTCAGAACGCTTTTCCATCTCTCCATCTCCAAGTTGAGTCCTGGAGTCAGAGAGTGCTGGACTCACCCTTAACCACAGCAGTGGAGATTCAGGGCTATGGCATCACCTACTTGAATAGGAGAAACTCAAAGGAGGTAGTCAAGTTTAGGCTTTAATCAGCAAAGCACAGATGGGGGCATGCCCCCAAGCATGAGTTCTGGAGCTGACTCTGAATGAAGTGGGGAGGGAGGGAGGAAAAGGGGCTTTTTCTGAAGGTGGGAATCCAAGATCTGGATGGGAAGAATCATTAGATTCAGCCTAGGAATCCTGTGACCAATTGCTATAGTCTTTGAATTAGATCTAAACCCAAGGGGGCAGAATTTGGACCCAACTTCAGACTCTTCCTGTATTCAAGCTTTGGCAAGGCCCTGATCAGCACTTCTCCCACATTAATTCACTAACCCATGCCAAGCCCCTGAGAGCAGGAATTACTCCTGTCCCTTTTTCCCTCTGAGGAAACTGGGGCACCAAGCAGGCATGTGACTTGCCAGAGTCACAAAAGAATTCTGCATCAGAGCTGGAATAAACACCTTCCTTCTTCTTTATCCCAGTCCAGCACCTGCTGTGTTGGTCTGAGTCAATCTCCAGGTTTATAGCCAGGCACAACATTTTCCTGCACTCCCTGAAGGTTGAGCTGGCTCTTCCGAGGCAGCACCTCCCAGCTTCAATGGATGGGACCCCTCAGCCAAAATCAGCATGGGAGTTGGTAGGAAGTTCCCAGGCATTGGGCCTTATTTGCAAAAGGGCTGTTTTTAGTTGGCTGGATTTTCTCTTTATTTCTCTTCAATCTGTTTTTTCTCTTCATTTTTTCTCTCAACTGGTTCTTTCCACCATTGTCTCCCCTTCTTACCTTCTTTGTTCATACCAGAACTGTTGGAGCATCACTGAGATGCTGCAGTCCCGCAGCACTCTTGACTTTGGGGGTGAACCCATCACCCAACTGGAGAGCACTTGAGAGATGCTGGCAAGAATTTAATACGGAGCACTTACACTGTCACAGCACCATGCACATGTTTCTGCTGTATCCTCCTTCCTAGAGAGACATCCCTGGAGGGAGAGCTCTGCGCCAAATGTATTCCCCATGACCACAGAAATCCAGGTCTTCAAGGACATGCCCAGAATTTGTACGTCATCAGCTCAGAGTTCCCTTCGTGATTGCTCCTCTGTCTCCATGCAGAGCTCCCAGAATCCTCCGCAGGGAAGCATGGCAATCCATTTGTTATACTTGTCCTACCTAAAAGCCAGTAGATAATCAGATCTGGGGAGCCTTTGCCTTGACTAACACAAATTGAGCAAGAGCATGGAAGGGTCAGGAGTGCTGGTTTCTATTCCTGGTTCCTCCACCAAATCGCTGTGGGAACTGGGAGGATCATAAGGGAATTCTCAAGCGAGTCATGCTGCATGCCACAAGTGACCAAGGAATCCAGGTCTCTATAGGCCCTGGGGGCTAAAACCCAATGCAGAATTGTTTGTCCATCTTGAATTTCTCTCTGGACACTTGTTCATTTGCTTTTCAGGCCCCCTCTGCAGTGTCCTGGTCGAGCGATTTGGCTGCAGGTTCACAGTGATGCTGGGGGGTCTGCTCAGTGGAGTGGGCATGGTGTCCAGCTCTTTCTCCAAGTCCATCAGCCAGCTCTACATAACAGCCGGCTTTATCACGGGTGAGTGCTAAGTTAGGACATGAGGCCTCAGTCACTGCCCTTGTTGGGATTTGGGTGTTGAAAGTGTTGGGGAGCGGTGTAGAAGGAGCAGAGCCCGGGCTGAATGTTCGGGTCTTTCCCTCATCCAGCAAACAGGACCGATCAAAATACGCACAAATTGGTAGGATTAATGGGCTGAATAGCCAGCAGCCTCTTGCACTTGCCTATGGCACATACTATTCAGCTAGGCTCGTTGGAAACAGCTTCTCCCACAATTCCCCACAAGGATACACATCTCTACAAGAGAGAAATGATGAACAAAGATACTACCATTTTTAGAAGCTGGGTGGTTTTCTGGTTTTGAGGAGAGGGAAGGTCATATAAGGGGGCTGATTTTTCTGAACTTAATTTCTCCGAAACTGCAATGTGGTACACTGGGAAAAAATCCATGTGGGTCCTGTGTGTTCATAGCTCACCCCTCCCTATTCAGAGAAGTCAGAACACACCCTTTTTCGACCAAAATGATATTGAAACTTCCCCCCCGCCAAGTGATTCTCAACCACTTGCGGGGGTGGGGGGTAACATGGGGGTGCCTGATGTGGGAGACGATAAGCTCAGGGTCAGGCTTGTCCCTACCTGACTGCTCCCCTGCCCCTCTTATCCAGCCCCTCTGCAAGGATGCAAGCACTGTACTAAATACATTAGTTTCTGAAATGGGGTGCCACTTAATCCTCAAAAGTTATGGAGAGCTCTCAAGTCTAAAAAGGTTGAGAACCACTGCCCTGAATATTTCTATTATGTGTCCATTAAGGGACTCTCCCTCTTTTTGTAGCACAAAGTCATGAATTTCTGCAGTCAAGTCACCCTGGGACTCAGTCTCACTGGATCTTTGCGAGCAAAGCAGGGAGATATAGGCAGACATACTAGTCTGAAGTCAAGTACAAGATGCAGTAGATTTGTGCCTTATAGATTAACTAAAGTAGGTATCTATATAATATAAGCTTTTGTGGGCTGTAGCTCACTTTATCAGCTTCTGAAGCAAAAGCAGGGTCAAAGTTGATGATCACTGCAACAGCACAGAAAACCCATCAGCAGGAAATACCATTCCATTCTCTAAGTTAGTAAAATGACTTAATGAAGGCAAGTCTCTATCACGGGAGTAATTATCCTGGTACCATTTTGTCAAGATCAGGGGTTTTGGGACACATTTCAACTTGGATGAGAGCATCCAGCTCACCTAAAATTGCCTGAATCTCTACGTAAGATGCTGCTTTTTATATCATGTGCTGAGCTACTAAAAACTCGTGCACAGTTACAGAGTGGTGGCTGAGGTAATTCGTGGGCACGGCAGAGGCTAATGATCCTTCAGGCAGAAAGGTGCTTTGGAAACCTAAAACATTGCTATTGTTTTCTCTCTTTTTTTCAAGGCCTGGGATCATGTTTCAGCTTCCAGGCGGGAGTGACCGTGCTGGGATACTACTTCGTGCGCCGGCAGGCCCTGGCCAATGCCGTAGCATCTAGTGGTGTTTCCATTGGTCTCACGCTGTGGCCCTTGATTTCCCAGTACTTGCTGGATGAGATGGGCTGGAGGAACACTTTCCTCATCTTTGGGGGGGTGCTGTTGAACTGTTGTGTCTGTGGAGCCATCATGAGGCCAGTCCAGCTCGAATCTCCTAGTCCTAGACAAGTGTCAAGGGAGACAACAGAGGGGGCACAGCTATCCAATGGGGCTGGCCCTCACCCAGCAGAGCCCCCGCAGCAGGGCAAGTTTGCTACTTGCTGCCGGATGCTACAAAAGTACTTGGCCTTTGACGTCTTCTACAAAAACAAGGGTTATCAGATTTATACCATTGGTGTGACCTGGATGGTGATGGGCTTTGTGCTGCCTCTGATCTACCTGGTTCCTTACGCCACCCGGAATGGGGTAGAGGAGCGCAAGGCTGCCCTCCTCATCTCCATCATTGGCTTCATCAACATTTTCATGCGCCCCATGGCTGGGCTGCTCTCAGGACTCAACATCTTTGCTGGGAGGCGCATCTACCTGTTCAGCCTAGCCGTGCTGCTGAATGGCCTCAGCAACCTCATCTGCATCATCTCAGCGGACTTCAGCGTGCTCGTCCTCTACTGCCTCATCTACAGCGTGTCCATGAGTGGCATTGGAGCACTCGTGTTCCAGGTGCTGATGGACGTGGTGGAGATGGACAGGTTCTCAAGTGCCTTGGGGCTCTTCACCATCCTGGAGAGCATCACCATCCTCATTGGGCCACCACTTATAGGTGAGAAAAGTTTGCTGGCTGGGGAGAGGATTGATAGGGCCCTGAAGCCAAACCTTGGGAGGTGTCAAGTGGAGGGAGGGCGAGAGGAATTATCCCATTTCCCTAGGGTCCTGGGGAGGGAACATCATTAACAGGAGCTTCATCTTCCCTGGTGTCTCTAAGAGGAGGGCTTGCAGTTGGATTCCTTTTAATCACCAGAGGGCAGGGAGAGGTAACCTGACTGGCAGACAGCTTCAATATCCAAGAAGGTGACAGGTTTTTGGATCTTCACTGGCTGGTAGACAGAGACTGAGAAATATTCACAGGGCAGGATCTCTCACCACTTCGCTTACTGCACCAGTCTCTACCTGTCCCTGGAGGCTTCTTAGCATGCAGTCCAGACAGAACAGTCTGATCACAGAATCACAGAAAACAAGGGTTGAAAGGGACCTCAGGAAGTCATCCAGTCAAACCCCCTGCTTAAAGCAGGACCAGAAGTGTAGTAGGTTCTGTGTCGTGCAGGACACCTACAGTAGGAAGGGGAATGTGGTTGCTTAGGCATTTGGAGCCACTTCTGTCTCTCCCTGTTGTTGGCCCCATGAATTAATTCTATTTTCTCTGGGAGGAGGAAAGGAAGCAAGGATTGCCATTTGCCCCATCCCTTCAGCCAGATGCAGTTCACCTTGAACCCCATTAGGTGTCCTGTTAACATCTCTGTTGTTCCTCCATGAAGTAGCACTGCAGTGCAACAGCAAGCAATGCAACAAGTGACTTAAGAGACAGGAAACTGGCACTGAATGTGAATCTCAGGCTAAGGACCTGAGTCCCTGACACACTAGGAGCTGAATGAGCACTGGTGAGGGCACTGCTAATCCCTAGAGAATGAATTTTGTGTCATTCAGCAGCAACCCCTGCTGCAGTAACAGTGTTTGAGGATGCTCCTATTCTCTATCGGTGCCACTGATGTAAAGCAGCAAGTGGGGATATCACTTGTTATGAACATGCTGAGCCTAGGCCTAGATCCTAGGCTTAATCTCTCAACAGGTTGCCTAGAAATGTCCCAAACACTGGGCAGAGCCAGAGCAACATGGTGCGGGACTGAAGAGACCTTGTGAGCTTGGGAGAGATGTAAAACATGGCCAGAGATAGAAAAGCAAGAGATGACAGGCCTTGCATCAACATCCACAGATGTGAACCTTTGTTGCTTGGTCTAGCAGGTCACCTCACACTGATCAAATGCTGCCCTGCTACTTCAGCGCCTTCTTAAGGTGCTTTTGTCACAGGGACTACGCTATAATGGCAAAACACATGCAGCTCCTGCTGTGAAACAGAGGCAGTCTTCCAGGATAGGCTTGCTGAGACCAGGGCCATTCTAATGTAATGGCCACACTTCCTGCATACACTAACCTGCCAGGGAGTCCCAGAAGGAAAGTCATTCATGTGTGTCAAACACTTTGAAATCTTCTGATGGCAGGTGCTAGGGCAGAGCAAAGCGTTGGCACTGTTACCAGATTCTGCAAAACCAGCAGGAATGCATTTCCTGTTGCTCCATTTACACTTGCACTCAAGGAGCCTGGTGTGGACGCTCATTTTAAGAGAAAGGGCCATTAATTAACATGCAGTGTTTGGATAATGACTGTTCCTTCAACTTCCCTCACGTATTTACACCGTAATGGGCAGAGAGGACACACTGTAATATCCCTTGAATATTGCCTGTTTCCAACTAAAACAAAGGTTAGTTATTCACACACATGAAGTGCCTGCATCTGAATGGGGCTCACCCTAACTAGCCTGTCTTAAAGGCTCTACATCTTTACAGTGCATTAAAAACATGGATTAGTCTTGTTACCTGCAAATCCTGCTCTCCCTGACTATACCCTTTCATGAAGGAGGGTTTCAGTTTAGAAGCAAAACAAGTAGATTTTCAGATTTTGTAGAATCAAAGAGAAGTAGGACTGGAAGGGACCTCCAGAAGTCATCCAGTCCATCTCTCAGCCTAAGGCAGGTTCATCCCTATCCAAACCATCCCATACAAACTGTAATCTAAGCTCTACATAAAATGACTGTAAACCCTGACGCAACACAGACCTAACACCTAAACCTGCAACAGGTAAAGCAGAACCACAGCAGTCAAGATCCTACTTCTATGAAATGTCAATGTATGCTCAAGAGGTCCCAAGGACAGAGCCAGCCCCCCCAAGGCCATGCTACAAAGGACCAACCCCTGTCTGCAGCCTGTACCAACCTGACCATGGAGTAACATTCCTTCCTCATCCCAAATACGGTGATCAAGCTGACCCTAAGTGGAAGGGCAAGACCCCCTAGCCTGGAACCTTTGGCTTTTGTCCCAACAGGCGCATTGGCACAGCCCAGTCAAAGTCCCTGGCCTTGGCTGTAGCCAACACCCAATGTCTCTGAGGAAGGCTTAAAAACACGTGTAGCATAATGAAAGGGGGCTGGGGGGGTAACTGCTAAAGCCCAGAAGCCTGGGAAATCTCTATAGTAGAACATAGACACAGCCACACCTGAATCATCCCCAACCAGTGGCCATCCAACCTCTTCTTCAACCCCTCCAGTGATGGAGAGTCCACAGCTGCCCCAGGCATCTATCCCACTGCTTCACTGTTCTAGCAGTGAAGAAGTTTTCCCAGATATCCAATCTAAATTTACTTTCTGCAACTTCAAGCCATTGATCTGCATCCTCCTCTCTGCAGCAAGAGAGAAAATGTGCTTTCCCTCGTCTTTATGGCAGCCTTTCAAGTATTTGAAGCTTGCTGTATTCTCAGATTGGGAATTAGCCTATTCCAATATCTAGTGACTACTACCGATTTTTAAGGCCCCCTGCTGAGGAAACTAAATGAATAAATAAATTGCAGGAGGCTGAAGTTGTTTGGGAGTCTTCCCTCTTTACTGACTTGGCTTTTTATTGAGTAAACACTCATACAACTGCAGAAAGTCAGCCAAGTTATTAAAAAGAAATAGTCCAGCATCTGTACTTGGGAAAAGTTAGCCCATGGATGAATGCTTTTAGGCTGTGACACACTTCAGGCAGAGCTCACTGTTGGGCTGTTTTCAGGGCAGGGTTTTTTTGTTTTTGTTTTTTTTGTTTTTTTTGTTTTTTTTACTAAAACAGCTAATTTAGGGTTTAAAAAAGACATATTGTCTACACTAGCCCATGCTCCAACTTCTCCTGTAGGCATCTCTTCTTTCCTGTCTGAGGTCATAGTCTCTGCCTAGATAAGTTACCATTACTTCCCTGTCTTACCAGGCTTAGTAGTGTTGCTGTGAGCTGTTAAACACCTGCTTTGTTCCACCCCAATTGCAGCTCCATTTGATGGCGAGGTGACCTCACTGCTGTTTGTCAGATGATTTGGAGTCCTAGGCATTACAGAAGTGTAAGATGCTTTCTTTTACTGTCTGGCTAAGCCCCAGTTCTCTGTTTCAGGTCTCCTGGTGGACCTAACTGGCCAATTCAGTTACGTCTTCTATGCTTCCAGCTTCTTCATGGTGTCAGCTGCACTATTCACGGGGCTCAGTTTCTGTGCTCTGGAGAGAAAGAATAAGCTGAAAGAGGCCCCAAAGGGGACTGCAGACAGTCCCTCCAAATACCAGTACACCGAAGTGCCAAGCAAGCCAGAGGCAGAGGGGCAGGCCCCTCCTGCTGTCATGTATATCACCAGCATATGAACAAACTGGAACCCAAGGAATCCCAGGGCCTGTGCACACAACCTCAGTGGAGGCAGGTAGGAAACAAGTGCCTGCTTTTCACAGTGACCCACATCCTCCTTCTGCTGGGAGCTTCCACTTGCCGGGACTATGTCACCTTCTAGACAGAAGACCCAGAGGAAGGGACTGAACCCTAACACCCCTCATCAGCCTGCAAGCCAAAGAACAGACAGCACTTTTTTTTTTTAATGCCTGATGCGAATCACAAGGCAATGACAGAAGTCATTTGGTGACATCATGGTTAATTGAATCTAGTTAGCTTCAAGTCTATGACTTTTTTTTTTTTTAAAGGCCGATTTCTTTTTCAAGTACAGCTGTTTTTAAGACCAGAAAAGCTCTGTTAGCACATTGGCCTCTGCACTACCACAGCTTCCTGATACCAGTGACATTTATCAGTCCTGGATGAGTTACACACCAAGTCATCTTGTTTGAACACACCCTCCTGGCAAGGACTGGAAGTGAAACTTAACCACCTCCCACAGAGGGGCAGGGAGAAACACCTTCATTTCAGGGGAAAAGGCACTTCTGCCATGTCCCCCATCTCTGAATGTGGAAGTTGTTATACGGGTTGTAGAACTCAGGCAAGTTTCATCTGTCAATCGCATCTAGGCCAAGTGGTTTTTCTTACGAGCTAATGACCAAAAAAATGAGCATTCTTGCATTTCAAGGGCATTTTCAGGGAAACAAAGGTTTCAAACCAAACCCCAGGGAAACAGGGCAGACTCAGAGTGCTTGCATTTTATAGCCAGTTACTTCTCAAGTGCTTTCCTCCACACCCTCGCCCAAAAGAGCTGTAGGACAGGATCTGACAGTTCATGGCCAGCATAAACATATTAAGACACTAAAAGAAGGACCAGCACTTAGAGATGGACATTTCCTTCCCTTGCCTTGTCCAGGACCAATTATTTGAAAAAAGTCCTGGACTTGCCAGACACAGGGCCAATTTCAGCACTAATGTAACACTCAGAAGGTCAGGGTCTTCTCTGGTATAAATAGACCTAAGTCAACCCTAGATGATTGGAGTTAATGACACCCACTTTCTGATGAATAAGCGAGTCCACACTGATGTAATCTAGGAGACAAAAAGAAGTGGAAGAAGAAG
>NW_017728991.1:14845459-14847030 GCF_001723915.1 Gavialis gangeticus
ACACAGAGCCAATTTCAGCACTAATGTAACACTCAGAAGGTCAGGGTCTTCTCTGGTATAAATAGACCTAAGTCAACCCTAGATGATTGGAGTTAATGACACCCACTTTCTGATGAATAAGCGAGTCCACACTGATGTAATCTAGGAGACAAAAAGAAGTGGAAGAAGAAGTATGTGGGGAGGAATTTCATGTAACCTCCACTTTATTCCAACGTCCAATTTGTAGCCTTTCCTGCTACACTGCTCTTCTGTTGCTGTAGCATACATGTTACATCAGCTTTAGGCTCCATGGACCAAATTCAGAGGACAGGTAACCTGTGGGTGCGAGGTACTTGCTGGTGAATGGGTGGGTCCACATGAGCACCAAGGAATCTAGAAGATCAGTCTGAAGTCATGCTGAAGCAAGCTTTGACTTAGCCATCTTAGCCTCTTCTTTGAATTTGGCCTGGGATACCAGCCACTGCGCTGGCTCTTACGTGCGCTATAGTCCTGATGATGAACTTTGCTTTTATCCCACTTCAGTTCTGATTCAAGTGTAGCAGCCCTCTCAAAAAACACTGGAGCTGGAGATTAGCGTGAGAATCTCCCCACTTTCAAATGGTTTTAAGACTTGCTCTAGCAGTCCCCAGGATAAAAGGTGCTAAAGACTTCAATTCTAGCGACAAAACCAAAGCTGCTATTTGAGACCAATGCAATCATGGGGTCCCAGCCTGCCAAACCTAGAAACCAAGGAATTAAACCACTAGAAAGCTGACCCCCCTGTGCCTTCTGAGACTATGATGCTAGGTCATGATGTATTGCTTCCACTGTCAACAAGTGCGTATTTTAACAGTGGTCCAGGATCCCTAGAGCATAACATACTTTACACTTCTAAATCAAACATCTCCTCAAGTAAGGTTATTGCAAGGAGATTTACATGTAGCCCTTTGCTTCCTAGAAGTGATGGCATCTTATCTCTAGTTGCATGTTTTCAGCAACTTCCATAAAGCTAAGATGGTCAATAACTGCAAAGCAATTACTTAGTGTCACTCAGCTGACTGTACACAACTACTGTTTCATACCAAGGAAATGTGCGGATTTTCTTCCTCACTAGAACCAATGAATGAGAAAGGACCAAGTCTCAACCCTGTTCTAACTTTGATGAATAAAGGAGCTGGGCAACACTGTATGCTTCAAGCGATGTTTGTATTCAATACACTGTTTTACATTTCCGGTTGTTCCTTCCCAGCTGACCTTGTCCTCTGGAGGGGGAAATCACATGATCTCAAACTCTCTCTGTCATGGCCAAAATGGACATGATACAGGCTTAGGCTGGAAGCTATCAAAACTGCCCTGAGCCAGACAGGAAGGAGTCCCAGGAAGCATCTTCCTGTCCTTCAAGAGTCAAGCGATGCAGATAGCACTGGAAAGAAGTGCTGGGTTGGCCTGTAGTAACTGCTCAGCAGGACATAACAGCAAAGAGGTTAAGACAGAAAGTGAACCGGGGTGTCAAGAACCATCTTGCTAGGCCTGTGTTACAAAATCAGCCCCAGAGGTTGATTTTCATCCTTTTCAGTGGGAAGGGGGGGGGG